>NC_138291.1:78857500-79185000 GCF_965601325.2 Salmo salar | reverse complement strand
CTTCTCCCCTCTCTCCCCAAAATCAACACCTCACCAGAGGTTCTGAACAACATGTGTGTGTCAGGAAGTTCCCATGCAATCCTGCATATGGCAACATTTAAGGCTTTTTTTCCCCACCAGGCCAAGCTTTAACTTAATTTGCTGCTCCGCCATCGGGACAGCCCAGAGTACAGTAAGAGTACAGAACAGAAGTGTACAATTTGGGCTATAGACAGGGCTATCGGCAGCTGGGAATAGAGCAGACACCAATATTATGAAGAAATCTGTAGATTCTGAGGTAAAACAAAGAGCAGTTCTTCGGGTGAAAGCCTTGGAGCGTAGACTGTGGTTACATGAGTGCCTTTCTCTTGCAAGATGGACAGATAATATCAAACATTGTGGAAATGATATTATTATCCTTTTACACGGTGTCTGGCTACGTTAGAAACTTACATTAGCAAAGTGCATGCCTTGCCCACCTCAGGATTTCTCCCCTTTCCAGCCATTACTTCCCTGTTTTTGTGGGTTGTAAATTCATTTGTCACATAATTGTTGCTGGATCGATTTATTTAAGAAGAAAACTAATGCACATCCCATCTCTTGCTTGTACAAAACACATTTTCCCACTGATTTTATGATCGCAATCTTTGCACAGGTTGGTGCTCTTTTTTTGTAACATTTGAGTTTGAGTTTATTTTATTTTTACAGGGACAGTGCACTTTAATCAACGTTTCAGTAAAAGTGCCGGTTTTAGCCAGCCGGCTCATTTTCAACCGCAGTCCTTGGGCAGGTTATTAAAAACAATTACAATATAGACAATCATTGAGCAGTGAGCACACGCAGAGCAACATAGGACAAGCAAGACGTAGCATACAGACAGAGCAATATAGGACAAGCAAGATGTAGCATACACTAAGTTGACTGTGCCTTTAAACAGCATGGAAAATTCCAGTAAATTCGGTCATGGTTTTAGAAGCTTCTGATAGGCTAATTCACATCATTTGAGTCAATTGGAGGTACCGGTTTGCAACTGCACATGGGAACAAAGATCATACTTTTTGGAGAAATGTCCTCTGGTCTGATGAAACAAAAATAGAACTGTTTGGCCATAATGACCATCGTTATGTTTGGAGGAAAAAGGGGGAAGCTTGCAAGCCGAAGAACACCATCCAAACCGTGAAGCACGGGGGTGGCAGCATCATGTTGTGGGGGTGCTTTGCTGCAGGAGGGACTGGTGCACTTCACAAAATAGATAGCTTCATGAGGAATGAATATTATGTGGATATATTGAAGAAACATCTCAAGACATCAGTCAGGAAGTTAAAGCTTGGTCGCAAATTGGTCTTCCAAATGGACAATAACCCCAAGCATACTTCCAGTAGTGGCAAAATGGCTTAAGGACAACAAAGTCAAGGTATTGGAGTGGCCATCACAAAGCCCTGACCTCAATCCCATAGAAAATGTGTGGGCAGAACTGAAAAAGCGTGTGTGAGCAAGGAGGCCTACAAACCTGACTCAGTTACACCAGCTCTGTCAGGAGGAATGGGTCAAAGTTTCCCCAACTTATTGTGGGAAGCTTGTGGAAGGATACCCGAAACGTTTGACCCAAGTTAAACAATTTAAAGGCAATGCTACCAAATACTAATTGAGTGTATGTAAACTTCTGACCCACTGGGAATGTGATGAAGGAAATAAAATATGAAATAAATCATTCTCTCCTATTATTCTGACATTTCAAAATGTTTAAAATAAAGTGGTGATCCTAGCTGACCTAAGACAGGGAATTCTTACTAGGTTTAAATGTCAGAAATTGTGAAAAACTGAGTTTAAATGTATTTGGCTAAGGTGTAGGTAAACTTCCGATTTCAACTGTACAATGCATTTGGAAAGTATTCTGACCCTTTCTCTTTTTCCACATTTTATGGACTAAATAAATAAAAAACTCATCAATCTACACACAATACCCCATAAAGACAATGTAAAAACAGGTTTTTAGAAATAAAAATACCTTATTTACATAAGTATTCTGACCCTTTGCTATGAGATTCGAAATTGAGCTCAGGTGCATCCTGTTTCCATTGATCATTCTTGAGATGTTCCTACAACTTGATTGGAGTCCACCTGTGGTAAATTCAATTGATTGGACATGATTTAAAATGCACACACCTGTCTATATAAGGTCCCACAGTTGACAGTGCATGTCAGAGCCAAGCCAAACCAAGCCATGAGGTCTAAGAACTTGTCTGTAGAGCCAGAGACAGGATTGTGTCGAGGCACAGACCTGGGGAAGAGTACAACAAAATGTGTGCAGCATTGAAGGTCCCCAAGAACACAGTGGCTTCCATCATTCTTAAATGGAAGAAGTTTAGAACCACCAAGACTCTTCCTAGAGCTGGCCGCCTGGTCAAACTGAGCAATAGGGGAATAAGGGCCTTGGTCAGGGAGGTGACCAAGAACCCGATGGTCACTCTGACAGAGTGGGGTATTGTGTGTAGATTGATGAGGGGAAAAAAACGATTTAATCAGTTTTAGAATAAGGCTGTAACGTCACAAAATGTAGAAAAAGTCAAGGGGTCTGAATACTTTCTGAATGCACTGTATAAAGACGCTGGTTGGATAGAGGGTAATTTAATGCAAATGGATTTAACTATACTCAAGTGTATATGCAAATTAGTTATTTTCAAATATTATTATTCTATCAATATAATAACAAAACACATAAATAGGCCATATATGGTTTATATATGGTAGCATGGGTCTTATATATAAAAAGTGTGTGTGTGTATATGTAACCGATGTGAAATGGCTAGTTAGTTAGCGGTGGTGCGCGCTAATAGCGTTTCAATCAGTGACGTCACTCGCTCTGAGACTTGAAGTAGGGTTTCCCCTTGCGTTGCAAGGGCCGTGGCTTTTGTGGCGCGATGGGTAACGATGCTTCGTGGGGTGTCAGTTGTTGATGTGTGCAAGGGTCCCTGGTTCGAGCCTGGGTTGGGGCGAAGAGAGGGACGGAACCTACACTGTTACATTGATGCTGTTGACCCGGATAATTGGTTGCTGCAGTGGTAGGTTCTGCAGGTGGTGACCACAGACCACTTCTCAATTCCTATGCTTCCTGGCTGATGTTTTGGTCACTTTTGAATGCTGGCAGTGCTTTCACTCTAGTGGTAGCATGAGACGGAGTCTACAACCCACACAAGTGGCTCAGGTAGTGCAGCTCATCCAGGATGGCACATCAATGCGAGCTGTGGCAAGAAGGTTTGCTGTGTCTGTCAGTGTAGTGTCCAGAGCATGGAGGTGCTACCAGGAGACAGGCCAGTACATCAGGAGACGTGGAGGAGGCCGTAGGAGGGCAACAACCCAGCAGCAGGACCACTACCTCCGCCTTTGTGCAAGGAGGAGCAGGAGGAGCACTGCCAGAGCCCTGCAAAATGACCTCCAGTAGGCCACAAATGTGCATGTGTCTGCTCAAACGGTCAGAAACAGACTCCATGAGGGTGGTATGAGGGCCCGACGTCCACAGGTGGGGGTTGTGCTTACAGCCCAACACCGTGCAGGACGTTTGGCATTTGCCAGAGAACACCAAGATTGGCAAATTCGCCACTGGCACCCTGTGCTCTTCACAGATGAAAGCAGGTTCACACTGAGCACATGTGACAGACGTGACAGAGTCTGGAGACGCCGTGGAGAACGTTCTGCTGCCTGCAACATCCTCCAGCATGACCGGTTTGGCGGTGGGTCAGTCATGGTGTGGGGTGGCATTTCTTTGGGGGGCCGCACAGCCCTCCATGTGCTCGCCAGAGGTAGCCTGACTGCCATTAGGTACCGAGATGAGATCCTCAGACCCCTTGTGAGACCATATGCTGGTGCGGTTGGCCCTGGGTTCCTCCTAATGCAAGACAATGCTAGACCTCATGTGGCTGGAGTGTGTCAGCAGTTCCTGCAAGAGGAAGGCATTGATGCTATGGACTGGCCCGCCCGTTCCCCAGACCTGAATCCAATTGAGCACATCTGGGACATCATGTCTCGCTCCATCCACCAACTCCACGTTGCACCACAGACTGTCCAGGAGTTGGCGGATGCTTTAGTCCAGGTCTGGGAGGAGATCCCTCAGGAGACCATCCGCCACCTCATCAGGAGCATGCCCAGGCGTTGTAGGGAGGTCATACAGGCACGTGGAGGCCACACACACTACTGAGCCTCATTTTGACTTGTTTTAAGGACATTACATCAAAGTTGGATCAGCCTGTAGTGTGGTTTTCCACTTTAATTTTGAGTGTGACTCCAAATCCAGACCTCCATGGGTTGATAAATTGGATTTCCATGATTATTTTTGTGTGATTTTGTTGTCAGCACATTCAACTATGTAAAGAAAAAAGTATTTAATAAGATTATTTCATTCATTCAGATCTAGGATGTGTTATTTTAGTGTTCCCTTTATTTTTTTGAGCAGTGTGTATATATATATATATTTGACATAAAGTTTAAACATGAATTCCCAACTGAACTGATTGATTACGTTGACTTTTTGTCTGTCATTATACAATTATTTATGTGCTATAATTCAGTCAATATTTGATGGATTTCTTATTTATTTAAAAAGCGTTGAGTAGCTTCATTATGCAACAATACCAGAACTGTATGTTTGACCTTTTATAAATGTCTTGTATTCTATGAGTCTATAGATATACGTATGTTGGTTTGCCTAACCTGGGTTCCAAGAGAGAAAACCCATCAGGTCAGGGAATCTTCAGGACCTCCACAGTAGTCTTTCTCTGTCTGATCAGTCAGAGCTGTGTTTAATGAGCAGGTTTAACCAGGCTGATCTGTGTGCCTGATTTACTAACTGAGAGAGATGGAGATGTCAATGAGTTGTCTACAGGATGTGCCCAGTTAGACATCTGGAGAGCAGGGGGAGAATCAGGGAGAGAATCAGGGAGAAAATACACACAGGGACGGATAGTGCTGTAGATAGTCCACCCTGAGAATCTGGTAGTTTAAAGATATCAGTTTAGATATAGCGTACCGGTAGTAGCCACTGCCATGGGTAAAGAACATATAGTAGTTAGAAAGAACTGGATGGCGAAGACCTTGTGTTTGAAACATTGCAGTCAATAGAGAGGGGAGAATCTTCAGCATCTACCTAGTGAGGAAGGAGGCAGGGCAGGTGCCAGAACGAATCAGTTGGATGGGCATTTGATTTCCATAGGGGGTGGCACTATTTTTTCACGGAGCCTCCTATGGCAAAATTGTTTTAATCGGTTTTATAGTAAAGATGTAATTAAACTGTCATATTGTTTTCATCTGATTGTCAAACAAATCACTTCAAAAAGTAGGTTACCTTTGCACGTTTCTCCAAAATAATTCTGTGCACCCACTAACTTTCCTTAAATTCGCGAATGGCTGAAACTACCTCACCGGAGAAAAGCATCTGTGCGAGCGAAACAGCGCTCCTCTGTCTTACTATATGTAGCCCATGTATCTGATGCTGTCTGGCCAAAAATAATATGACATGACATGCTCTTTTTGACCAGATAGTATCAGATACATGAGCAGTAGGGCAGTAGACCAAGAGAGGAGGAGGGAGGGCAAGGAGGTATGGTAGGCCAGGCCCCCTAAGTCCTGCCCATAACACCGGCCCGAGAGGGAGGGAAAGATGGAAGGATGAAGAAAGGGCAGTAGGCCAGGAGAAGAGAAGGGAGTGCAGGCTAAATGAGAGCCAGACTGTGTGACTGAAAGCTTGTTAACCACAGCCTTTACAGATAAAAGTGTAAGGTTAACCATTAGGCTGTATCAGTACAGGGCCTTGCCCATTAGTGTTTTAATGCTCCTAATTACACTAACTGAATAAGAGAGGGTAGGATTCATGTTTTTAATTACAGTGACTGTATTAGGAGAGGGGTTAACAATGTGCAGTCTGTTTTAATTAGGGGCACGTATAAAAAAAAAAATGAAAACCTGCAGTAAACAGTAACACAAAAACACCCTTTTATTAACCATAGAACACAGAAAACCAGAGAAGTATCTATTTCAACAGCCCTCTGTGTTTTAAACACTGGAATCCTAGAAAGAGTAAATAAGAATGTTGTGTGAATAGGAATAAACACACAGTAAACACACTCTTTGGCAGCTACAGTGTAGTGTCATGACATGAACTGGGATTGCATAACTATAGCCACTTAACGTTTTACTGTTATAGTGAGAGACAAAGCCTAGAATGTATCAGAAACCCAGGGGTGTATCCAACAATGGAGAAAGAGAGAGAGAGAGAGATGATGGGGTCTCGTAGCAGAATGGAAAAGTAATGAGAGAACGAAGGAGGGTGAGAGAGCTAAAAAGGATGAAAGGAGAGGCCTATAAAGAGGGACAGCAGAGGGAGGCTCATATCTGTTTAACAGACAAACCACCCAGGAAGCAGGCTAATACACTAAGCTGATGTCACATCCCAAACTTCTTCACATGTGCTAGGTCAAAAATAGACTGAGAGAGAGTGAGTTCAGGAGAGGAAAACAGAATGACGGAGAAGGGATAGGGAGAAGGAGTAGGTAGACCCACTACAACTACTGGACCTAGACCATGAAGGAGAGGAGGAGTAGTGGTGGTGTTGAGGGGTGAGCGGATAAAGTGAGTCCTAAGTTCGACTGGATCAATCGTCAGAACGGGGTCCAATGAGTGTTCAGAGAGATGGAAAGGGACATGTGGTTGGCATGTGAATACATCTCTGGGGCCTGCGGACAGCTCTGGCCTGTAGTGGTTCCCCCCAGCAGGTAGACTGGCAGAGCAGTTCGACGCCCAGCCACAATAAAAGCATTGTGATCCTAGCGGGGGGCATCCTTCCCAGAAAAAGAATGGAACGGGAGGGGAAATAATTGTCTGCTAGTTTTTGAGCGGTCTCCCTAATAAACACCACCCATCCCTGCAGCAGCTAAATAAAGTAAAAAGTTCTCCACATCTTCTTTAGGCATCCACCAGATGCTGATAAATCATTTTTATGAACATGGCACCGCAGTAGCATTGTAGAACTGACTCTCTGTCTGGATCAAAGAGTCTTGGATGTCTCTATCTCGATCTCTGGCCGCCCTCTTCACGTTCCCCTAAATAAGTGAATAGTCCTTCAGTCCTGGTGACCCATAGGGTGCAGGCTTTTGTTTCAACTTGGCACTAAAATCCTTAATTCAACTAATCAACTTACTGTATCATCTGGCAAACGATTAGTTGGGTGTAATGCTTGCCCTGAGCATGGTCTTGTACCCCTGATGCAGCAAAGTCCAATCCCAACAGCAGAGGGCAGTGGTGGGAATCAGGACTGGACTGCACCATTGCAGACAGTGCCGGAGGGGGAGTAGCAGCCTTTTGCGTACCTACAGCTCAGGTTGCAGATCTGTCACCAGCCCAGCGCTGCACACAGAGGGGCACACATTTTGTGATGGGGGGAGGGGAGAGTCGTGACACCATCCTGGTCACTGACAAAGGGCTAGGGTTACACAGTGATTCGCCCTCGCGTCCAGCCAGTCAACACCACTAAACGCCTTTCATCTGGCCTAATAGCTCCCACGGGAAAGAACGCTAGGTGCCACAGAGGACTGAGATGAGCCTACAGTAGCTGCCCAAAGCCACACCAAGGAATGGACTAAGAGTAGCAATAGCTCCAATGAACGTTCCCTTGTTATCCAGTGAGAGTAGAAAGGAATGATTTGTACAGTACTGCTTTCATGATGATTTTTATTGAATTTATTTTTATTTGACCTTTATTTAACTTTTATGATAAAGCAGAGTGTGAGACTCACCGGTAGTGGGTTGAAGTGCTGGTCTACGAGGTGTGTGTACCCATAGTCGAAGAACGAGTGTCGCAGGACAACATCAATCCCCTGCATCGCTGCCATACCCAGAGTGTTCAGCCACCTGAAATACACACACACACACACACACACACACACACACACACACACACAAAGTGAGAATAATGCCTGAGTGAGGTGATACTTCATTTGATTGATTGATTTATAGATTGATTGATTTATAGATTGATTGATTGATTGATGTATAGATTGATTGTACTTACAGAAAGCCAGCAGCATAGGTATCAGAGAGGTTATTGGTTCCTCCAGCCCACGCCGGACCTACTCCCCCCAACCACACCTTCTTACCAGGTGCATGGCTATTCACTACCTGAGAAAGAGAGAGAGTGAGGAAAGAGAGAGACAGAGAGAGCGGAAACAGAGGGGACAGAGGAAAGAGAGGGGGCAAGAGAGAGGGGGGAGAACAGACAACAGAAAAATAGGGGATCAGATCAGAGAGAGAAAGAGAAAGGGGCTGCAGGTAGGCTAGCGGTTAGAGCACTGGGCCAGTAACCGTAAGGTCGCTAGTTTGAATCCCCGAGCCGACAAGGTGACAAATCTGTTGATGTGCCCTTGAGCAAGACACTTAACCCTAATTGTTCCAGGGTCGTGGTTGATTATGGCAGACCTTGGCCGTGACCCCACTCTTTGAGGGTGTCTTTAGGGGAGTTGGAATATGTAATGTAGGCTTGGCCCTAATGTATGTGTTCTCTGTCACCTGGAGCTGCATGGAAAATGGTCCAGGAACAAAAGGACAATGCCCAAGGACTAGTCAGCCCTTCCCCCTCTGGGGGGCCTAAACATATCTCTCTGTTACTGTAATCAGAGGATTGACTATTGTGACAGAATAATGCTATAGTATCCATGTCTGGTATCTATTTGTTCACTCTGATGCTAACTATATGGATGGATGATCTCTGTGGTTACTTGTTTCTGCACAGGGTGAACTCTGAATTACTCTATTATGCAAACTATTTTATTGTCTTCTCAGGAGTTCTGTCTTATTTACATTGGTCTCACCCCCCACACAAGCCTTTAGATTCTGTGACACCCTGTGGAGATTGGACCTGGGAGTGTTTAGGTTACTGTAAACTTGGTATCGTTTGATTGGTCAATTGTGGTTGGTTTTGGGTTGGAAGGTTACACCTTCAAATGTTATAAATGGGATTAAATGCCTTTGTTCTCTCTCTTAAAATGCTGTTCATTGACTACAGCTCAGCCTTCAACACCATTATCCCCTCCAAGCTCGTCACCAAGCTTAGGACTCTGGGTCTGAACACCTCCCTCTGCAACTGGATCCTGGATTTCCTTACCCTTAACACAGGGGCCCCACAGGGGTGTGCGCTTAGTCCCCTCCTGTACTCACTGTTCACACAAGACTGTGTGGCCATGCACGACTCCAACACCATTATCAAGTTCGCTGACAACACGATGGTGGTAGGCCTGATCACCGGCGACGATGAGTCAGCCTACAGAGAGGAGGTCAGTGACCTGACAGTGTGGTGCCGGAGTAAGACCAAGGAGCAGATCGTGGACTACAGGAAACAGGGGGGCGAGTACGCCCCCATCCACATCGATGGGGCGGCAGTGGAGCAGGTAGACAGCTTCAAGTTCCTCTGTGTCCAAATCACTAAAGACTTAAAATGGTCCAAACACACACGTACAGTCGTGAAGAAAGAGCGACAGTGCCTCTTCCCCCTCAGGAGATTGAAGAAGTTTGGCATGGGCCCTCAAATCCTGAAAATGTTCTACAGCTGTACTATTGAGAGCATATTGACTGGCTGCATCACTGCTTGGTATGGCAATAGCACCGCTCTCGATCGCATGGCTCTACGGAGTGTTGTGCGGACAGCCCAGTACATCACTGGGGCTGAGCTCCCTGCCATCCAGGTCCTCTATATCAGGCGGTGTGAAAAGACGGACCGGAAAATTGTCAAAGACCCCAATCACCCAAGCCATAGACTATTTTCTCTGCTGCCACAGGGCAAGATGTATTGGTGCATCAAGTCTGACAACAACAGACTCTTGAACAGCTTCGATCCCCAAGCAATACGACTGATAAATAGCTAACAAAATAGCTACATGGACCAAGTTTACCTTGTATCTTTATTGACCTTTTATTTCAGTATTTGTCTCTATGCACATTCACAGGGCCCTAGACACACTGTCACTCAAACACACACACACACACACACACACACACACACACACACACACACACACACACACACACACACACACACACAACTGGCCTACCTGGTTAAATGAAGGTGAATTTAAAAAAGATGTTTTCTAAAAATAAAAATACAGCTCTGTCTCCCTTCGTGTTCTTTACAAACGTCAACGGATTGATAAAACATCTGGACTGAGATAAACTCTATTGGATAGCCGATCCCCAACTTTAGTCCCATCCTGCTGGTCCAAAGCCAGCTACAGCAGCGTTTTGTATTCATTCTCAATCACTTTAAGGACCATTAGGGAAATTCATGATCTGAGACTGTTAAATGGATCTCTGTCCGGAAGACCTGTTCTCTCTGCTCTAAACAGCTTCCAGAGAATCTCTCTCCTAGCATGGCTGCAAACCATTACTACTGGACAGCAAATGGGGAAACGCACGTACAGTACAGCACAAACACGCTTGCATACACGCTCGCGCACATACACACACAAACTCACACACAATAGGGCAGTACACATTGTTCTTTGGTGGGTCCTCTCTTTTACAATAGACAATAATTGGGTCTTTTCTACCAGCTCAGAGACTATGACTATAGGTTGGTAGCAATTATTTCTTAATTGTGAGCACGACAGACCGGTTCTTATGGCCTTTTTTTCCCACTGAGGGAAGTTACTGTTCTAGATCTGAGAGTTGAGATCCATAAAACTGAACTGGGAACTGTGTCCTTACAGAGGTAGGCCTATGGAGGGACAATGCAGGGGGACAGGAGAGCACTGGGGCAGGGGTTGGGAAGAGACACGTGTAACGGAGGTGATTTGGTGAAGAATACTTACATAATGACTGACCTTTCCTGAGACCTTGTGTCAACACTTCCCTTTCTCTCACCTTGAGTACTTTAGTGATCTGTTCGGTCAGGGTGTCCAGCAGGCGTGTCTTCAGAAAGTCCTCTACTTTGGTCACTCTGCCATCCATGTAGTAGCTACAGACAAAACAACAACACACACAGACACTTCAGAACAGAATACAAGCAACTTCTGATAAATGCACACAGCAAATTCTCCAGTGTTAAAAAAGTGTTGAGTCTGTGGACCCATATAGACACCGGAACAGTGTTAAATGAACACACTACTTAGTGTAAAACCTTATTTATTCAAATATTTTCCATGGTGCCTTGCCTTTCAAGTAAATTGTAGAATTACCACCCATGACTGAATTTGTTAGTGACAGAGACATGGTTGTTACATTCATTCATTTTCAGTCCTGTGGACTAAGCGAATATGTTATAGTTTTACCCCTAGGACAGGGGCATGAAACTCATACACATCACTCATGTGTGGTAACTCTACAAGGCAAGGCACTCTGGGAAATCCTTGAATATAGATTTAGTGTGTTAATTTACAACTGTTCTGGTGTCTATATGGGTCCACAGACTCAACACTTTCAGTGTCGATTTAAAACTCAGTGTTGTTTTTTTTAACACTAATATCATTAACTGGTTATAATCAGGTTATCTGACGCCAAATGCCTGATTGCATGCCAAATGCTCTCACTACACTTTACACGTAAGAGTTTGCACTTATCATAAAGTATCATTCTCATGAGAAAAAAGGCTACGGTACACACAAACTGAAACTCTTACTAACTCTTCATAATAAAGTCCAGTAATAAACCATTTAGAAATAGTTTGTTCACCAATTAATAATCATGATTTAATATTAACATATATTACCTATATTTGCAAACGTTAGTAAGCTATATATACAGTATATATATATATATTTTTTTTAAATTAACCTTTATTTAACTAGGCAAGTCAGTTAAGAACAAATTCTTATTTACAATGACGGCCTACTCCGGCCAAACCCGGACGACGCTGGGCCAATTGTGCGCCACCCTATGGGACTCCCAATCACGTCAGGATGTGATACAGCCTGGATTCAAACCAGGGTGTCTGTAGTGATGCCTCAAGCACTGAGATGCAGTGCCTTAGACCGCTGCTCCACTCGGGAGCCCCACCAATATATTGATTGTATTTTTATATAGCGCCTTTCCAGGTACTCAAAGCGCTGTAAGGTAGGGAAACTCACCTCATCCACTACCAATATGTAGCACCCACTTGGGAAATACACAGCAAACCATTTGTGCCAGAACACTCACCACACATCAGCTATCAGGTGGAGAGGTGAGGAGTGACATATTGGTGTCTCTGAGGGGTCTTTGGCCTGGTTCGCTAACTACCACTCTCCAAGAGTGCAGTGTATAAAGTCAGAACATCTGCTGTCTCAGCCATTGCCTCTCACCAAGGGAGTACTCCAAGGATCGATCCTAGGCCCCACACTCTTCTCAATTTACATCAACAACATAGCTGAGGCGGTAGGAAGCTCTCTATTCCATTTACATGCAGATGATACAGTCTTATACTAGACACGGACACAAATGATCCATTGGTAGTTTGTTGTAACCAAGTATTGGTGCTAACCGTGTGTTATTGGATGCTAGCATGCTAGTTAGCTACGGCGTCATAAGACACGGTGCACTGGGTGGGTTTCACGGAAGAATACTGTACCAAGTTATCTAGCTGAATAAACTAAGTTTGAGCCTATTCCTGGAAACATTGAACCACTGTAGTTTACATCAATTATCATTTCTAAGTGGAAGTTGGAATAGTTATATTTGAGTGTTTCAGCGAATGGTTAGTGAGGGAGGCCCTGCTCTCTCGCTTCCCCAGTTGTTTAGTTCATTTTCTTTCCAATCTCCTTTGCATTAGCGTAGCCTCTCCTGTAGCCTGTCAACTATGTGTCTGTCTATCCCTGTTCTCTCCTCTCTGCACAGGCCACACAAACGCTTCACACCGCATGGCCGCTGCCACTCTAACCTGGTGGTCCCAGCACACACGACCCACGTGGAGTTCCGGGTCTCCGGCAGCCTCTGGAACTGCCGGTCTGCGGCCAACAAGGCAGAGTTCATCTCAGCCTATGCTACCCTCCAGTCCCTCAACTTCTTGGCACTGACGGAAACATGGATTACCACAGAAAACACTGCTACTCCTACTGCTCTCTCCTCGTCTGACCACGTGTTCTCGCATGCCCCGAGAGCATCTGGTCAGCGGGGTGGCGGGACTGGAATCCTCATCTCTCCCAGGTGGACATTCTCTCTTTCTCCCCTGACCCATCTGTCTATCTCCTACTTTGAATTTCATGCTGTCACAATCACTAGCCCATTCAAGCTTAACATCCTTATCATTTATCGCCCTCCAGGTTCCCTTGGAGAGTTCATCAATGAGCTTGACGCCTTGATAAGTTCCATTCCTGAGGATGGCTCACCCCTCACAATTCTGGGTGACTTTAAAACCTGTTGGGGCTCGGGGGCAGTATTGAGAAATTTTGAAAAAAATATGTGCCCATTTTTAACTGCCTCCTACACCAACTCAGAAGCTAGGATATGCATATTATTAACACATTCGGATAGAAAACACTCTGAATTTTCTAAAACAGTTTGAATGGTGTCTGTAAGTATAACAAAACTCATATTGAAGGCAAAAACCTGTGAAAAATAGATTTAAAAAAAATGTGAATTTTGTGACTGTACTATTTAGTGTCATTGTTTTATAGATACCATAGTGAGAAAGGATTCATTTCGCAACACCTACGGCTTCCACTAGATGTCAACGATCTTTATAAAGTTGTTTGAAGCGTCTATGATAAACAGAGAGCAAATTAGAATGCAAGGAAGTTGACATGTCATCACTTCATTTTTTTGCGCCTGCGCATAAATCTGAGAAGCGTGAGTTTGTCATTATTGTTTTTCTAGACATAGGATAGGTTGTGTGAAAATATTACTGATGTTTATCGTTAAAAATGGACCAAAAGATTCATGCTAAACAACGTTTGACATGTTTGAACGAACGTAAATAGATTATTTACTAGGTTTTTTTAGCTTTTCGGCGTGATTTTACAACCCCCCACCACGTTTTGTGGGAGCATAATGAACGCTAACTACTTGGTGTTATTTGGACATAAATTATGAACTTTGTCAAAAGAAACCACATTTGTTCCGGACCTGGGATACCTGGCAGTGCCTTCTGATGGAGATAATCAAAGGTAAGGGGATATTTACAATGTTATTATCGATATTAGATGATGCTAACTGTATAGCATAGCTTATTGTTCTTAGCATAGCACCCCGTTTATTGCAAAATGTGATTTCCCAGTAAAGTTATTTTGAGATCTGGCCATTCGGTAGCAATTACGAGATGATAATATATTATTCTTTGAATGACAATATTATAATTTACCAATGTTTTCGAATAGTAATTTTGTTATGTTCACCGGAAGCATTTCAGAGAAGAAAAAAATCTGAATTTCACGCTACTGTAAAATGCTGTTTTTGGATATAAATATGAACTTGATGGAACAAAAAATGCATGTATTGTATAACATAATGTCCTAGGAGTGTCATCTGATGGAGATTGACAAAGGTTAGTGCATAATTCTAGCTGGTTTCTGCTTTTGGTGACGCCTGACCTTGAATTGAAAATGGATGTTTGTACTTTTGTGGCTATGTACTGTCCTAACATAATCTAACTTTATGCTTTTGCCGTAAAGCCTCTTTGAAAATCGAACAATGTGGTTAGATTAAGGAGATGTTTATCTTTTAAATTGTGTAAAATAGTTGATTGTTTGAGAAATTGAAATTATTAGATTTTTGATGTTTTGAATTTCCAGCCTTGTTAGCAATCCCGACTCGGGGTTCATTGCTAACCTGTAGCCCCAACAGGTTAACCTCCCTATGTCTACCTTTCACTCATTTCTCTCTGCCTCCTTCTTTCCACTCCACTCCTCTTTTGGCCTCACCCTCTCACCATCCCCCCCTACTCACAAGGCAGGCAATACGCTTGACCTCATCTTTACTAGATGCTGTTCTTCTACCAATCTCACTGCAACTCTCCTCCAAGTCTCCGACCACTACCTTGTATCCTTTTCCCTCTCGCTCTCCTCCAACACTACTCACTCTGCCCCTACTCAGATGGTATTGCGCCGTCGCAACCTTCGCTCTCTCTCTCCTGCTACTCTCTCCTCTTCCATCCTATCATCTCTTCCCTCTGCTCAATCCTTCTCCAACCAATCTCCTGATTCTGCCTCCTCAACCCTCCTCTCCTCCCTTTCTGCATCCTTTGACTCTCTATGTCCCCTATCCTCCCGGCCGGCTCGGTCCTCCCCTCCTGCTCCGTGGCTTGATGACTCATTGCGAGCTCACAGAACAGGGCTCTGGGCAGCCGAGCAGAAATGGAGGAAAACTAGTCTTCCTGGCATCTTTTCACTCCCTCCTCTCCACATTTTCGTCCTCTGTTTCTGCTGCTAAAGCCACTTTCTACCACTCTAAATTCCAAGCATCTGCCTCTAACCCTAGGAAGCTCTTTGCCACCTTCTCCTCCCTCCTGAATCCTCCCCCCCCCTCCTCCCTCTCTGCGGACGACTTTGTCAACCATTTTGAAAAGAAGGTTGACGACATCCGATCCTCGTTTGTTAAGTCAAATGACACTGCTGGTCCTGCTCACATTGCCCTACCCTATGCTTTGACCTCTTTCTCCCCTCTCTCTCCAGATTAAATCTTGCGACTTGTGACGGCCGGCCGGCCAACAACCTGCCCGCTTGACCCTATCCCCTCCTCTCTTCTCCAGACCATTTCCGGAGACCTTCTCCCTTACCTCACCTCGCTCATCAACTCATCCTTGACCGCTGGCTACGTCCCTTCCGTCTTCAAGAGAGCGAGTGTTGCACCCCTTCTCAAAAAACCTACACTGGATCTCTCCGATGTCAACAACTACAGACCAGTATCCCTTCTTTCTTTCCTCTCCAAAACTCTTGAGCGTGCCGTCCTTGGCCAGCTCTCTTGCTATCTCTCTCAGAATGACCTTCTTGATCCAAATAAGTCAGGTTTCAAGACTGGTCATTCAACTGAGACTGCTCTTCTCTGTGTCACAGAGGCTCTCCGCACTGCTAAAGCTAACTCTCTCTCCTCTGCTCTCATCCTTCTAGACCTATCTGCTGCCTTTGATACTGTGAACCATCAGATCCTCCTCTCCACCCTCTCCGAGTTGGGTATCTCCGGCGCGGCTCACTCTTGGATTGCGTCCTACCTGACAGGTCGCTCCTACCAGGTGGCATGGCGAGAATCCGTCTCCGCACCACGTGCTCTCACCACTGGTGTCCCCCAGGGCTCAGTTCTAGGCCCTCTCCTATTCTCGCTATACACCAAGTCACTTGGCTCTGTCATATCCTCACATGGTCTCTCCTATCATTGCTACGCAGACGACACACAATTAATCTTCTCCTTTCCCCCTTCTGATAACCAGGTGGCGAATCGCATCTCTGCATGTCTGGCAGACATATCAGTGTGGATGACGGATCACCACCTTAAGCTGAACCTCGGCAAGACGGAGCTGCTCTTCCTCCCGGGGAAGGACTGCCCGTTCCATGATCTCGCCATCACGGTTGACAACTCCATTGTGTCCTCCTCCCAGAGTGCTAAAAGCCTTGGCGTGACCCTGGACAACACCCTGTCGTTCTCCGCTAACATCAAGGCGGTGACCCGATCCTGTAGGTTCATGCTCTACAACATTCGCAGAGTACGACACTGCCTCACACAGGAAGCGGCGCAGGTCCTAATCCAGGCACTTGTCATCTCCCGTCTGGATTACTGCAACTCGCTGTTGGCGGGGCTCCCTGCCTGTGCCATCAAACCCCTACAACTCATCCAGAACGCCGCAGCCCTTCTGGTGTTCAACCTTCCCAAGTTCTCTCACATCACCCTGCTCCTCCGCACACTCCACTGGCTTCCAGTTGAAGCTTACATCTGCTACAAGACCATGGTGCTTGCCTACGGAGCTGTGAGGGGAACAGCACTTCTGTACCTTCAGGCTCTGATCAGTCCCTACACCCAAAGAAGGGCACTGCGTTCATCCACCTCTGGCCTGCTCGCCTCCCTACCTCTGCGGAAGCACAGTTCCCTCTCAGCCCAGTCAAAACTGTTCGCTGCTCTGGCACCCCAATGGTGGAACAAGCTCCCTCACGACGCCAGGACAGCGGAGTCAATCACCACCTTCCGGAGACACCTGAAACCCCACCTCTTTAAGGAATACCTGGGATAGGATTAAGTAATCCTTCTACCCCTGATTCAGATGACCATCCTACCCATGCTAGACTACGGAGACGTAATTTATAGATCGGCAGGTAAGGGTGCTTTCGAGCAGCTAGATGTTCTTTACCATTGGGCCATCAGATTAGCCACCAATGCTCCTTATAGGACACATCACTGCACTCTATACACTCTATACTGTAAACTGGTCATCTCTGTATACCCATCGCATAAAACCCTCTTAGGCCTCACACCTCCTTATCTGAGATACATACTGCAGCCCGCACCATCCACATACAACACCCATTCTGCCAGTCACATTCTGTTAAATGTCCCCAAAGCACACACATCCCTGGGTTGCTCCTCTTTTCAGTTCGCTGCAGCTAGCGACTGGAACAAGCTGCAAAAACACTCAAACTGGAGTTATCTCCATCTCTTCATTCAAAGACTAAATCATGGACACTCTTTCTGACAGTTGTGGCTGCTTCACGAGATGTATTGTTGTCTCTACCTTCTTGCTTTTGTGCTGTTGTCTGTGCCCAATAATGTTTGTACCATGTTTTGTGCTGCTACCATGTGGTGCTTCTGCCACGTTGTGTTGCTACCATGTTGTTGTCATGTTGTGTTGCTACCATTCTCTGTTGTCATGTGTTGCTGCCGTGCTATGTTGTTGTCTTAGGTCTCTTTTTTAGTGTTGTGGTGTCTCTCTTGTTGTGATGTGTGTTTTGTCCAATATTTGTATTTTTAATCCCAGCCCCTGTCCCGCAGGGAGCCTTTTGCATTTTGGTAGGCCGTCATTGTAAATAAGAATTTGTTCTTAACGGAATTGCCTTGTTAAATAAAGGTTAAATAAAATAAAAAATAAATATGGAAATTAGGAAGGAGGGGGATGATTCGGTGGCCATGATGGAAATGGGGCCAGGTTGGGAATTTAGCCAGGACACGGGAGTTAACATCCCTACTCTTACATTAAGTGCCATGGGATTTATTTGTGACCACAGAGAGTCAGGACACCTGTTTAATGTCCCATCTGAAAGATGGCACCCTATGCAAGGCAATGTCCCCATCACTGCCCTGGGGCATTGGGATTTGATCTTAAGATCAGAGGGAAGGGTGCCCCATAATGGCCCTTCAACACTACAGTATTTAGATAGTTATTCACACAAGTTCTATTTAAATTACTTGTTTGGTTTCTCACTATGGGTATCTTCCATCTCACTCTACCAGCCCACGTACCTTCCTGTTGCTTATTCCCACCAAAGTGGAAGAAAGGAAAGAGACTTTTGTGATTTGGTTAGCCACACCCTAAGCTAACGTAGCTAGCTAACGAAGAACGCACATTCTCTTCAGCTAGCAGTGTGCTTGCTAAAGCTAGGCTACTAACACTTGAGGTGAATGCTAGCGAGCTAAACGCTGGGACTAGCTGGCTACGCAGCTAAGCATTGGTGAAGCACATGATTAGAACTAGCTCCTTTGCTAGCTCTCTCTACCTGCACGGTAGTATTCTTCTCTCACCTAGCTCACCAGCACCTTTACTGGCTAGGCTGACCGGTCCTACCTTCCGGTTTTGCGGTCTTGAGATCCCTCTAACCTGTAGAGCAACTCCACCTTGCTGTGCTCTCCGGGTTACTGCGTGCCATTTATGATAGGCTTGTAACCCACTTAGAGTCATGGTTACCATCTCCCCTTGCCAGGATGACCCAAGCCAGGCACGAGCTCCCATATCTGCCGCTGCGGCTCTCGCATCTCAGAGAAAGACTCCCATCCTTTCTGCTTTGCTTGAGAGGCAGTCGACCACCCGGAGTCTTATCTGCCCTGCAGCCTACTGTCTAAGGTTAGCCAGAGAAGGAGACAAAAAAAATGCTCCTGCTCCGGGTACCCCCCCTCCAAGCTACATCATTCTAGTAGACTAACCCCTAATGGTTCCCCTACCCTGAACATGCATAGACAAGTTTCCGGTTTCCATAAGGTCCCTCCGCTGGAGCCTCCTCTGGCTAACTACCTTAATCCCTCACGCAGTGCATCCCTGTCGGTTAACACCACCCTCCCGAACAAGATAGGATGCTTTTTTTCATTTATCATAAGATGTACATAACCGCAGCCCATTCGGTCAGAGCACCTACCATGTCCACCTTACTTACGGCTTATCAAGTGAAACTGCTGGACAATATGGCAAGTCAACGCACAGATGACCCCGCTATGTGGGAGGAAATCTGTGTCACCACATATCTCAACCTATGTGCCTCTCGGGACACTGTACAGAGTTGTTAAGGTCAACGGCATCATGGACTTAACCCAGTACTAGTACATTTTAGCCAAAAACCTGGTTGCCTCTACCAGCAGACTGAAATCAAGGATTTGGAAAGATTCTCTATCGAGGAATGGTCTAAGATTCCTCCCAATGTGTTATTCAATCTCAGAAAACATTTTAGAAAAAGTTTCAATGCCATTATCCTCGCAAGGTGACTTAGGTAAGGTATAGAAAGGTATTGAAAACAGCAGGGTCAATAATTTTTAACCCTATCTTTTAGAGAAAAAAAGTATTACTTGTAAAACAAAATCTCTTTCTCTGAGCAATTGAATTAGCGTAAAATAATATACAAGGTTATCAGTACTTGAATTCTTTATTTTATACAGACAATTTTGCTCATCTTCATCAACGGCATTAATCCCATTTTAAACCAGAACATTTTTGGGGTTCAGTACCTCTTACATTTTTTATTTAACATTTATTTAATTAGGCAAGTCAGTTAAGAACAAATTCTTATTTTCAATAATGGCCTAGGAACACTGGTTTAACTGCCTTGTTCAGGGGCAGAACGACAGATTTTTACCTTGTCAGCTTGGAGATTCGATCTTGCAACCTTTCAGTTACTAGTCCAACGCTCTAACCACTAGGCTACCCTGCCGCCCCAAATAAAGATTCATAAGATAATGTATACGGTGTTTAATATAGATAAATTATATTTACTAATATACTAATTATTATCAAAGTATTTTTGGCAGTACCTGATCTAAAGCAATCACTATTTACAGTTTATGAGTGCCACTAACATGGTATGTGTTTCCATTGAATTCAGGTAGGTTTAGGCTACTATCAATAACGTTATGTCATCATGTAACCCTTTTTTGGGGAATTGACACAGTTGGTTTTGTCACATTTGGCAATGCAGACGATAACATTCTACTTGAAGGGGGTATAAAAAAGACATTCACAACACCTTTATGAAACCAGTCATAACACCTTGCAGTATCATTTATAACAACCTTCATAACACATTTTTTCAAAATCATGTATAAGGAGTTTTCAAAATATGTCAATTGTCATTTCAGAACAAAAAGTTATCAGTAACACAGAAATATATTTTTATATGTACATTTATTTAGAAATGTGTATTTTCACAGCCACAGTACCCAACCCCCAAAGTATTATCGTAGGAACACATATTTATGGCTTAAGTTGGCAGAGAACATGCTGCAGGCCTTAACATGACATTTACGATTTGTGCTCCAGGCCAGGACTCACTGTAGACCAGGTACCCTGTTTGCTTCAGATCCACCTTCTTACTGTATGTTCTGTACTCACTAATGGATACTGGGTCAAATTGACACAGAACATCTACTGTGTATAGGCTTTTGAACATAATTGGAGGGTGAAGATAATATTGATAATTCCAAGGGCTGTTTACCCAGTGGCATCCTGCAGCACTGAAAGAGAGAGGATACAAAACACTCTATGCACACAGTAACTAACTGTGCTGCTCCTAGCCAGTTCCGTGAATAGTGTATTAGAGCACGGATGTCTTACAGCACGAATGGAGAACTTTGATGTGGGCCACAAAGAACATTTTGCAGTTTTAAAGTTTGCTGCATTTCTACACATTTTGCCATGGGGCCGGGAGAAAAAATGTGCAGTTTTACAGCTAATTTCCAACGAATTTTACACATTTTGCCAATGGGTGGAGAGAAATGTTTGCCGTTTTTAATATGATATCTGAGTGAGAGTGACTTACAAAATCAATGGGGAGCCCCCGATTGGTAATTTGACCATGATTCAAATGTTTAGCTGACATGGGCTAATTGACTGTCAAGAGAAAGACTACTGATGCACAACCAAATATCTAAATTGCACCTTGTGTATTCTACTATTCTAACTCTCAACAGTATTTCAAGGGAATTTCATTTTGAAAACTTCTTATGAATGACGAAGAATTAATGTATTATTAAGTTTGTTAATGAATGATTCGGCAACACTCATAAAGGTGTGATGAATGCCTTACTGTATGTATGCCCCCTTCAAGTAAAGTGTTACCATGTACCGTACATAGAGGAAGTTATTTTTGAAGTATCTATTTTGTGCTAATGAAGACTTTATGTATTCTATATAAAGCCTTTATAAATTGTCGTTTTTTAAAAGTGGGACCTAATTGTAAGAAAACTATAAAATCTTTTACCCTCAAGGGTTACCAAAACTGGTAAAGCGCTACCAAACCGGGTTATGATATCATTTATGTATGACCAACTTTGTCAGACAAAAATACATAGTACACAGTAGTTTTGTAGGGAAGCTGTCTGCTGATCTGCTCCTCTACCTATGGAAAGAATTAAAGCGTGAACACATCTGTAGAGAACAGAACGTATCCTCTATTTGGAATTACATTCTTTACCAAGACAATGATGAATCACCTTTCCTCACAGCAGTAGCTTTCTCTTTATTTCTCCTCTCTCTCTCTCTCTCTCTCTCTCTCTCTCTCTCTCTCTCTCTCTCTCTCTCTCTCTCTCTCTCTCTGGCTGTATCTATATACTGTACTACTCTGTCTCCCCTCTACAATGGTTCTCTCTCTTGACTTGTGAGTCTCAGAGCAGTAGAACAGAGCAGGGATTCTGTAGTGGAATGGTTGAGATGTAGATAAATACCAGATTTAGTCTGAGACGAGTATTAAGATGTCAGAGGGAGTAGCGAGAAAGTGACAAGAATTGGAGGAAGGCAGGGAGGGATCAGAAAGAGAGAAAAAGGAGGCAAGTGAGAGAGAAAGAAGGAGAGCGATAGAGAAAGGGAGACAAGAGAGAAAGGGTGCGCTCGTGTGTATGTGTGTGTGTGAGTGTGAGTGTTTGTGAGGGTCTAAGCTCCACCAATGAATAAAATGTGGCCCTCCAGGGGAATGGGCCCTCAGGATTTACGGGTCCGGCGGGACAGTGAATAGTGTGGAGAGCAACACAAATCTCTCTTACCCTCCTGCAGTCTTTGCTCTTTCTTCCTCCCACTGCTATCTCTATTTTCTCTACTTTCTACATATACTGTAGCTGTAAAAAACATCAGTCCTCTTGCTGAGTGTTCAGTCTTCTGACTACATGGTCTCTATGTCTCTATTCATGGAGCAATACTCCCGCTAAGCCAAAACGTGTTACTTGCGTAACCCTCGGTTCTCTGATATTATAAGTGAGATATCTCACATGAAGGGGATTGACAAGAATCTCAGAAGCTCGAAGAACCAATCACACACGTCTGTCGGAAACAGACAAGTCGAGTGGCGAATAAGGTGAGCCCCTCCCCTCATCCCCCCACTCGCCCACCCTCTGATCATTCTCGAGCATGCCGAACTTCCTCAAGTTCTTGCTAGTAGGGAATGTTATAGTGCTATTTGGGTTGTTAATTGGATTCTTTCTGCCATTTCAAGATTTCTTGTTTTTTATTATTATTTGTGTACTTGTTGGACATTTTACGGCATTGTTAGGAGCTAGTAACATAAGCATGATCACTGCACCCACTATAACATCTGCTAAACTGTATACACAACCAATAAACTGTTATTTTATTTGAATGCGGTGAGACATCTCACTCATAATATCAGAGAACCGGGGCTACGCAAATAACCTTAAGTTCTCTTTCAGTTGTTAGTTTCGATATCTCACATGAGGGATATGGCCAACTCCCGTATCACAGCATGCTCTCTGAAGCCAGTTAGTCTCAACATATCAACCCTCAGAGGCCCCGACACTGAGGACAGTATACGCCAAAGAAGATGCAGTGACGTCTAGTCGGTAGAACATCATGAAAGTATGCCCAAGAAGTAGCCATACCCCTGGTGGAGTGAGCCCTCAGGCCTTCCGGAGGCTGTAACTCCTGCTATTATAGGCCAATATAATAGCTTCCACAATCCGTGCTAACTGTTGACGAGAGAGGCGTCTCTCACAAAGCACACAAAGAGCTAGTCGCTCTTGTGCAAAGCTTTCGTTCTATCCAAGTATATGAGCATTACGGGTACTGGACACAAACGGGGGGGGGGGGGGGGGGGGGGGATAAAGTCACCCAACACAGAAGACAAGAGAAGAAAAACCTGCACTCGGCGGAGTAACCTCACAGCACACCTGTGAACAGATGAACAGGAAAACGGATCAAGTCATGCTGAGGAGAGCTAAGAGAATGACTGTTTGTGAGGAAGAGAGGTGAGATTGATCAAAAGGTGAGCGAGTGGCTCTTTATGATGAGGGGAGCTGCTCACCTCATTTGCCTCTCGACCTGTCTGTATCCGACAGACGTGTGTGATTGGTTCTTTGAGATGATGAGATTCCGGTGAATCACGCTCATGTGAGATATCAAAACAAATCATTGAAAGAGAACACAACCACACTATGAGGATGAAGACAACAGTAGGGAAGTGACAGGGGATGTTCTGGCAGTACTGGAGAAAGAGAACATTGAAAACATGTACTGTAGGGAGGTGTATGTTAGCGTCAGCTTGGGAAGATATACCTGTTGTATATTTGTGTGTGTGTGTGTGTGTGTGTGTGTGCGTGCCTGCATGCGCGCTTGTCTGTGTGTAAGAGGTGTGGACGCTTAGTGCTACACTAATCATCCCTAACCCTCTTATCTGAGCTCCCCCACAGAATGCCAGACCGAGGGAGACAACAGGCATGGTGACCTGTCTGTTCACAGATACACTCTAGCATGTGTAACACCTGTTTTGTGTTCCTAACATGTAACATGCGGTTCCATGCCAAATTATTCCAATATGTAAACTGTATAACTAAACCAAGTTGTTCAACACAAATCTAATATGTACCATCTATAGGAAGCGCTGCTATTATGGATGGATTGGTGCAACTTTCTCTCTATAGAAAAACACAAGACCGAATCATTCACGTAGCGTGTCTTCAGATCTTAGGCAAGGTTAGTCATCATGCAAGTGTATTTCACTGTTAGTCAAAGTGGCACCTTTTCAGAGCTTTTATTGTTTTATTGGTTAAAAGTTGGTTTATAGAGGTCAGCCTATCTGTCACGCAGTCTGGCTAGCATAAAACCTAGTCCTGTTGTGTAACGAGGGTAATTGGCAGGACGTGTGTGTGTGTGGTGTGTGTGTGTGTGGTGTGTGTGTGTGTGTGTGTGTGTGTGTGTGTGTGTGTGTAAGCATATGGTTTGACTTTGCCAGTGTGGGTGGTGCTAAACCTTCCTCTTCCCAATCCCTTAATTAGCCTGACCTTGGCCTTAACAAGGCCCTGCTCTAGCAGTGTGGTGTGTGTCTGTGTGTGCATTTGTACGTGCGTGCGTGTGTGTGTGCGTGTGTTAATGAGACAAATATGTGAATACCTTGGCACGAAACAGCAATATTCCCTTATTTTGAAACTACTGCACAGACTATTTTACTTCGTTCTGACAGCGATGCCATTTTTTTGCTCTCTCAGAATGTCAACCACAGTTCCTCTTGCCTGCCTGTAAAACAATGACCATTACAAACCACAACAACAGCCAGACATGTCTTTAGCCGCTCAGTCACTTCAAAAACGACACCACAAGTCAGAATGGGGAGGAAAGCAGAGGAGAGAGAGTGTGAGGGAAAATACCAAACTAAAACCATGCCATTCTTTCAGCAGCTGGTTCTCACTATAGCTTGTATTTTTTTTATAAAAGCCTTCAAAACATTTGTCCCTGGAAACAGTTTGACTGGAAACCATTTTTATTCTACTTTACAAACGTTAAGAGGTTTTATGAATGAGAACTTGTTTATTGTTATTATGATGATGATTATTATTATATAGGGAATGTGTGTATGAAGGTAAGTGATACAGGTATGCAGATATAGGATAGAAAAAGGGGTAAAATACCTACTGTTGCCACGTTACAGCATCCACAACAGAACCAGCGTTCTTCATGAACCTGGGAATAAAAACACAAGAGATTTAGTTCACCACTGAGATACCAGTACTTCATTTTGGAATGACACACATTTTTTTAAATAAAACACAGACTTTTGATTAGTTTCATATGTCTTGGCTTCTTGACCAGGTTGTCAATGTGTGTGTATGTGTGTGCGCGTGTGTGATTCAGTGAGTGTGTGTATTTCTAACTGTTAAAGCCAAAGAGACACGTGAGAAACAAGACATGAGGACCGGGTAGTCTCAACCTGAAACTCTCCTTATTTGGGTCTGAGAGTCTTTCTGACATGTCTAGATTCTTCTATCTAAACAGCTTGTCAGAAAGGCACTCTCACCAGCTAAAGATGTTTAGTCTTGGTTACATCTTTTAACTGACACCGATGTTACCTCCGTCCATTTGGCCTTTGTTTTCTTAAGCAGACAACTGTGGCAGACACACACACACACACACACACACACACACACACACACACACACACACACCTGAGACAGAGGCTGTGACCGTGAGACAAAGTCAAACCAGGGGAAAGACCAGTCGGTCAAACCAGGGGAAAGACCGGTCGGTTAAACCAGGGGAAAGACCGGTCGGTTAAACCAGGGGAAAGACCGGTCGGTTAAACCAGGGGAAAGACCAGTCGGTCAAACCAGGGGAAAGACCGGTCGGTTAAACCAGGGGAAAGACCGGTCGGTTAAACCAGGGGAAAGACCGGTCGGTTAAACCAGGGGAAAGACCGGTCGGTTAAACCAGGGGAAATACCGGTCGGTCAAACCAGGGGAAAGACCGGTCGGTTAAACCAGGGGAAAGACCGGTCGGTTAAACCAGGGGAAAGACCGGTCGGTTAAACCAGGGGAAATACCGGTCGGTCAAACCAGGGGAAAGACCGGTCGGTTAAACCAGGGGAAAGACCGGTCGGTTAAACCAGGGGAAAGACCGGTCGGTTAAACCAGGGGAAAGACCGGTCGGTCAAACCAGGGGAAAGACTGGTCAAACCAGGGGAAAGACCGGTGGAGGGAAAGGAGGAGAACAGAGAGGAGGAGGAGGAGTTAGAGGAGGACCTCCCTCCTAATTCACAAATGTGTGAAATGGTCTTCCAAGACTCTCGAAATCAAACTCATCAGCTCAGCTATAGTAAGTAAGAGTTGTATAGTAGTTAGTATTGCTAACATAAATGTTATATCTTTTGATGTGTACCTACAGAAAAGCTCTAGCCAAAACATTGACGTCAGGCATATCTATTTTTAGCTGCCTTTATTATACTGAACAAAAATATAAACGCATCAATTTCAAAGATTTTACTGAGTTCCAGTTCATTTAAGGAAATCAGTCAATTGAAATAAATAAATTAGGCTTTAATCTATGGATTTGTCATGACTGGGAATTCAGATATGCATCTGTTGGTCACAGATATCTTTAAAAAAAGGTTGGCCTGTGGATCAGAAAACCAGACAGTATATGGTGTGACCACCATTTGCCTCATGCAGCGCGACACATCTCCTCCGCATAGAGCTGATCAAGCTGTTGATTGTGGCCTGTGGAATGTTGCCCTACTCCTCTTCAATGGCTGTGCGAAGTTGCTGGATATTGGCGGAAACTGGAACACGATGTCATACACATCGATTCAGAGCATCCAAACATGCTCAATGGGTGACATGTCTGGTGAGTATTCAGGCCATGGAAGAACTGGGACATTTTCAGCTTCCAGGAATTGTGTACAAATCCTTGCAACATGGGGCCGTGCATTATCATGCTAAAACATTAGGTGATGGAGGTGGATGAATGGCACGACAATGGGCCTCAGGATCTCGTGACGGTATCTCTGTGCATTCATATTGCCATCGATAAAATGCAATTGTGTTCGTTGTCTGTAGCTTATGCCTTCCCATACCATAACCCCACCGCCACCATGGGGCACTCAGTACACAACATTAACATCAGCAAACCACTCGCCCACACGAAGAGGTTGTGAGGCTGGTTGGATGTACTGCTAAATTCTTTTAAAAAATGTTGGAGGCGGTTTATGGTAGAGAAATTAACATTAAATTCTCTGGCAACAGCTCTCGTGAACCTTCCTGCAGTCAACATGTCAAATGCATGCTCCCTCAAACCTTGAGACATCTGTGGCATTGTGTTGTGTGACAAAACTGATCATTTTAGAATGGCCTTTTATTGTCCCAGTACAAGGTGCACCTGTGTAATGATCATGCTGTTTAATCAGCTTCTTGATGTGCTACACTTGTCAGGTGGATGGATTATCTTGGCAAAGGAGAAATGCTCACAAACAGGGATGTTAACAAATGTGTGCACAAACTTTGAGAGAAATAAGCTTTTTGTGCGTATGGAACATTTCTGAGATCTTTTATTTCAGCTATAGAAACATGGGACCAACACTTCACATGTTGCATATATATTTTGTACAGTGTACATAAGCATCCTACAGCTATGCAAAAAAATTCTGCTCTGCCAAATACATATTTTTGGAGTGGAAAAAATCCACCATTTAACATATAACAAATCCAACAATTAACCTAACAAATCCACTACTTTTGGCAAGTCCGAATGGTGTGTCTAAGATAGAGGGGTGGAAATGTGTATAAGAGGACTAGACAAAGATTATCTGGTCTGTGAGAGAGAAGAGAGAGGAGAGAGGAGAGAAGAGAGAGCGAGGGGACAGGTGGGACATCGCTTGGCCACCTTATCAATCCACTGACGCTCTATACAGCTGACAGCCTATTTAATTATACCAGGGCCTGGGACCATCAGACTGTAGGCTTCTACATAAACACTGGGTCTGTGTGTGTGTGTGTGTGTGTGTGTGTGTGTGTGTGTGTGTGTGTGTGTGTGTGTGTGTGTGTGTGTGTGTGTGTGTGTGTGTGTGTGTGTGTGTGTGTGTGTGTGTGTGTGTGTGTGTGTGTGTGTGTGTGTGTGTGTGTTGCTTAAATCACATTTACAAAAGATAACTCCATACCATAGTTCAGGACCTTGTAGTGTGGCCATATAGTGACAACGGTGTCAGTGAAGCGACTCACCCATCGAGCAGCAGAATGGCGTTCTTGCGTGGTCGTCCAGCGTTCGGGCCCAAGAGGTGTGCTCGGCTGTAGTAGCGTACAGACTGCAGTAACGTTCTCAGCAGGGTGTAGTCCTGGGCTAGCTGGGTACTGTTCACTGTCTGACCCATCATGCTACGGTAGCCATTTGGCTCTGGAGAGATGGAGAGAGGGACAAAATTAAAGGTCAGGAAAGTGATATTAACAGTATGATCCACAATTTTACAGTAACCATTCCACTCTGGTGAAAGATGGAGCGCAAATGGCAATCTTTAAAACAAATAGACATTCACTTCGATCTTCATTCAGGTTCATTTGTCAATACATCCTACCAGCTTATTTACCCAGTTAAATCCTGTTTCTGGAGAGCTTGTCTTGGTCAGATAGTTTTCCACCTTGGGGGAGGATCTTTGCTCCATAAGTGAACAGACACTTCAACACTTTAACATCACAGACCCCCTCTAGCTCAGTCTGCTGCTAAACACAACTTGGGCAGTACTGACATGTTTATGTTGTCCTTGAATGGAACCCTATGTACACAGTAATACAGAAAGAAACAGAGTGTGTCAATTCTAACGCTGTCCAACACAAGCACTGAGAGTGTTGGAGAGGTGGAGAGAGAGAGTGTGAGAGTGTAAGAGTGTGTGTGTGTGAGAGAGAGAGAGAGAGAGAGGCACTGTCCAACATGTGTTTCTCTCAGTGCCCAGTAAGTGAGCGATAACTAAATTGTTATTATTGTAATGCTGCTGGAGGGAGGCCTTGCCAGGAGAATGGGCCAAGATAACAGGGAGGTCCCCCACCTCCCTCTTTCTATCCCTCTCTTTCTCTCTCTCTTTCTCTCTCTCTCTCCATCTGTGTTGATGGTCTCAGCCAAAAGGAGGCTCAATTTCCCACCAAAATAAAAACACAGACCTCTATAGTTCCCCCCTGCTGGCCATACTGATTGTGTCTGTCATATTGGCAGGTGTTCTCGGGTCAAAGATGCACCACTGAGCAAGTAATCAGCTGTTACCTTCTCCTTTTTAAACCACTCCATACTTGAGCATCCCGAATTACCCACCACCCCCTCTCTCCCCTCTCTCTCTCTCTCTCTCTCTCTCTCTCTCCTCGCTCTCTCTCTCTATGCCCTTTCTCTCTACGCTCTCTCTCTCTCTACTCTTTCTTCACTCTCTGAATGGCTTCTGTTCAATCATGACTTATTTTTCAAAATAAGCCCTGGTGCACCAATTGTAAATGTCATGTTAGACCCTGTGTGTGTGTGTGTGTGTGTGTGTGTGTGTGTGTGTGTGTGTGTGTGTGTGTGTGTGTGTGTGTGTGTGTGTGTGTGTGTGTGTGTGTGTGGTGACGTGTTCTCTGACAACTTAAGTCAAAAACTGCTACACTCATAAAGGTGTTAGAAATGGTTTCATAAAGGTGTTATAAATGGTTTCATAAAGGTGTTTGGGATGCGTTATGTATACACCCTTCAAGTACAGTGTTATCTAATGTTTTATAATTCCTCTGTATTAAATAGCATAAATGATATAATATATAGTATATAATGTTGTGTAGATACTGACCGTTGCCCAGTTCCCAGGAGATGTTGTATTTCTTCCCGGCGCTGTATTTGAGGAGGCTGAGTGCTGAGGAGGAGTTCCAGGAGGAGTCAGGGTTTCTCTGCTGGGCGTTGAGCCCCAGGACCAGATGCAGACCAGCACACTCGGCAAAGTTGTACAGTTTGTCTAAAGACCTGGCTGGGAGCAAACCAGACGCAGTTGTAACTTTGTTTCTTTTCAAAATATTTGAGGTAACTGTCAATCATAATGTGGGCGGGCTAACTTTATTACAAATAATTATTTATAAACATTGAAAACAGATATGGGACATTTCTTTTCCAGTATGCTAGGTAAAACCAGCTAGAAAAACGGTGCCCTGTCTAACATCTGGACCTAACCCCTCCTACTATAGGATCAGTGGTGGTGGGAACTCCACATTAGATGGCTAGATTCATGTTTGACTGTGGGTATATATGTAGGTACAAACCTATCACAGATTTAATGATTTATCGAAACTAAGTGATCCCCGACTCGTCCTGAAAAACTCCTGTTCCTAGTTCTAATCTTTAACCTCTTTAATCTGAGCCTGACTGATCATCTAAACTCTACAGTACTACAGTCCACTTTACCTAACCCCGTCAATCTGAGCCTGACTGATCATGTAAACTCTACAGTACTACAGTACACCTTACCTAACTCCGTCAATCTGAGCCTGACTGATCATCTAAACTCTACAGTACTACAGTCCACCTTACCTTTAATGTTTCAATTCTGTAGATTAAGTGATCATTTAACTGGATGATAATTCCAACCATACATCTAACCAGGCCTATACAACGCCCAGGGGAGTGTGTGTGTGTGTGTGTGTGTGTGTGTGTGTGTGTGTGTGTGTGTGGTGACGTGTCCTGATGGATATCCCAGCCTGCTGATGAAGACCAGGTGAAGGGCATAGCTGAACGGCAGCCTGCTGAGCAGATATGACAATAAAATAAATCATGACTGAGAAGTCCAGAAAGAAACTTTCTCTAAAGATATTTATGAACTTGATATGGTTCAAAAGGCTGTGTTTTATATGTGTAAAATGACATAGGTCTGTCCACACATGGTGAAGAAATGCCCTTGACATGTGAAATGTCAGTGTGTGTGTGCGTGTGAAGTCCCTAAACGGGGTCTTATCGTTTCTCCCTCCTAGGTCCAGATCCAGAAAGACTGATTTATATTCTCATTAGAGTCCCCTGCTGAGATGGAGTCTTTGAAGCACACACACGCACACACACACACAATGCACCCTATATAGGGAGCTGTTATGTCACACTTTATACCATTTATACAGTATGACATTAGTTTATAGATGATTTGTGAAGCATTTATATTGTGATTAAGAAAACGTTATGTATACTATATAAAGCCTTAATAAGTTGTAGTTTGTTTAAAGTGGGACCAAGTTTAACATACAATAATCTATCCAGATTTATTGAGATAAATGGTACATTAAGCAGCCAGGGTCTCTGGAAACCAGCAGCTATTGTTTCTGGAAACCTCTGATGTTACTCCCTAAAGGATTTCAGTAGTTCCTGCGAGTGTTTCATCATTTTGCAGACACACACATACACACGCATATGCATATGCACATGCACAAACACACAAAAACACACATACTACAGCTCCGAGCGCTGGTCATATTCCCCAGACTATCCCTGCTAAAAGCATTATTCCAAATATCAATCCAGGACTTGGCGAGAACTGATGTAAGGAATTCTCTCTCTGTCAATATAATTTGTCAACATATGACAGCTCAATGCTTTGTTAAGGCCAGCACATTTATCAGCTTCTAAAGATTCAAATTCATAACCGAAGCCCTGAATTAGACGATACAATATGGAGGGATGAATAATGCAGCCATTTTGTCAATGCAGAAACTTCAGATAACAATGACCTCTAGCTGTCACACAGATGTATATGTCGTGCTTTTAACATATCATTTAGTTAGCCATGTGAATCTTTTCTTTTATATTACACTGTGTTTCTATTCAATTATATTCCATTGTGTTTCCATTCAATTATATTATATGATATTCCATTGTGTTTCCATTAAATTATATTATTTTCCATTGTGTTTCTATTCAATTATATTATATTATATTATATTCCATTGTTTCTATTCAATTCTATTTTGTACAGTAAGTAGTATGCTAAATGTCTGAAGTAAATGCAACCCAAAAAGCCGAAGCCACAGACCCAGTTTGTGCTGTGCTGGTGACACTGTCTGTGATTTATTTAGAATTCAAGGCACACTTAACCAGCATGGCTACCACAGCATTCTGCAGCGATACGCCATCCCATCTGGTTTGCGCTTAGGGGGACTATCATTTGGTTTTCAACAGGACAATGACCCAACACACCTCCAGGCTGTGTAAGGGATATTTGACCAAGAAGGAGAGTGATGGAGTGCTGCATCAGATGACCTGGCCTCCACATTCACCCGACCTCAACCCAATTGAGATGGTTTGGGATTAGTTGGACCGCAGAGTCAAGGAAAAGCAACCAACAAGTGCTCAGCATATGTGGGAACTCCTTCAAGACTGTTGGAAAAGCAAATCGAGAGAATGCCAAGAGTGTGAAAGGCTGTCATCAAGGCAAAGGGTGGCTACTTTGAAAAATTGTGTATCCTTAGTTGCAACACTCACTATCGAGTTCCAAACTACCTCTGGTAGCAACGTCAGCACAATAATTTTTTGTCAGGCGCTTCATGAAATGGGTTTTCATGGCCGAGCAGCCGCACACAAGCCTAAGATCAACATGCACAATGCCAAGCATCAGCTGGGTGGTGTAAAGCTTGGCATTGTGCATGTTGATCGAAGGCTTGTGTGCGGCTGCTCAGCCATGAAAACCCATTGTACCCTGGAGCAGTGGAAGCGCTTTTTCTGGAGTGATGAATCACGCTTCACCATCTGGCAGTCTGCGGATTATTCTTGGTTTGGCGGATGCCAGGAGAACGCTACCTGCCCCAATGCGTCGTGCCAATTGTAAAGTTTAGTTGAGGAGTAATAATGGTCTAGGGCTGTTTTTCATGGTTCGGGCTAGGCCCCTTAGTTCCAGTGAAGGGAAATCTTAACGCCACAGTCAACAATGACATTCTAGATGATTCTGTGCTTCCACCTTTGTAGCAACAGTTTGGGGAAGGCCCTTTCCTGTTTCAGCATGACAATGCACCCGTGCACAAAGCGAGGTCCATACAGAAATGGTCGGTCAAGATCAGCATGGAAGAACTTGACTGTCCTGCACAGAGCCCTGACCGCAACACCTTTGGAGTTAATTGAAACGTCAACTGCAAGCCAGGCCTAATCGCTCAACATCAGTGCCCGACCTCACCAATGCTCTTGTTTGCTGAACGATTTTGCAAGTCCCCCGCAGCAATGTTCCAACATCTAGTGGAAAGCCTTCCCAGAAGAGCGAAGGCTGTTAAAGCAGCAAAGCGGAGGACCAACTCCATATTAATGCCCATGATTTTGGAACGAGCAGCTGTCAACATACTTTTGGTCATGTAGTGTAGCAGCACCATGGAGTACAGAGGTCTGGAGCATCGTCTGGTGCCATGCCTCAATTCTAAAGTTATATACACACACGCACACACGCGCGCACGCACGCACGCACGCACGCACACACACACACACACACACACACACACACACACACACACACACACACACAGTCTTGAGTGAGTCTCTCGCAAGTCTGCAATTCCTCCATTCTGGCAGCAATAGCTACTACAAAGAGTATAGAGATTATCCCAAACATGAAAAATGTGTTGTGTCATTAGAATGGACTAAAGGCACCGCATGCTTTCCAGCCAAAACAGTTCGGAAGAGTTTGTGCATATATTATGACGACATTTTGTGACGTTTTTGTTAGTTTTAGACTTCGGTAGGGTTTTTTCAGCTGCTCGGGCACACAACATTTTTTTCTGGAGGCAAGCCGTAGTCGGTAGCTGAAGTCTACGCTCCTTCGTTGGTGATTGATCAATAAAGTCTTTGTTGTCATTCAACGAGAGACGACTCGACTTCATATGAATGTTTTCGTTGAGTAATACTGCACCAAACATCTTAGATGTAAAATTGCGCGACTAAGATCTCCTCGGCAAAAACGTCAAAATGAATTATCTTAGATTAATTCTGACTATTTCCTTTTTTTAAAGGGAGTATGCAAGCACACTAGCTTAGTTCGCCTAGGCACCAGTCGAACTGAAGCATCCTGACGCCTTAACACTGTTCAATAGTAGCTTGGCCAGAGAAGCCCAGTTATAGTGTAGACATGTCTCCAGTTCACGGCATGGTTCAGTGATTAAGCATTGTAATGATTTAGTAGTTGGAGATGTGTCAATGAAACCAGGGACATACAAACAACATAAATGTCTGCCGTTCTCTTTCTACAGTTAAAGTGATACTTGCAATACTACCTGATTTACAACAGTATGCAAACAATGTGAAACTGCAATCCACACTTTCGGTTTGTTTGTTGAGCCCCTGCCTCTTTTATACCTATCTAACATACAATACAATGTGTTATTTACATGTCATGTAATAGTGGAATAGGGTTATTGGACCAGATGAGTTTGAACTGAACTATAGGAGTGGTGACGTTGGCTTGGACAGGAGACCTCTTGTATTTACCACCCGTTCAATAGCTGCTACAGTCACAACACACACACTTCACAACAGCCTAATAGCACCAATTACAACAACTACAGTGTATTCAGAAAGTATTCACACTACATGACTTTTTACACATTTTGCTATGTTATAGGCTCATTCTAAAATGTATTAAATTGTTTTTTTTCCCCTCATCAATCTATACACAATACCCCATAATGAAAAGCAAAAACAGGTTTTTTGAAATATTTGCATCATTTGCATCAGTATTCAGACTCTTTACTCAGCACTTTGTTGAAGCACCTTTGGCAGCGATTGCAGCCTCGAGTCTTCTTGGGTATGATGCTGCAAGCTTGGAACACATGTATTTGGGGAGTTCCTCCCATTCTTCTCTGCAGATCCTCTCAAACTCTGCCAGGTTGGATGGGGAGTGTCGCTGCACAGCTATTTTCAGTTCGCTCCAGAGATGTTCGATCGGGTTCAAGTCCGGGCTCTCAAGGACATTCAGAGACTTGTCCCGAAGCCACTCCTGCATTGTCTTAGCTGTGTGCTTAGGGTTGTTGTCCTGTTGGAAGGTGAACCTTCGCCCCAGTCTGAGGTCCTGAGCGCTCTGGAGCAGGTTTTCATTAAGGATCTCTCTATACTTTGCTCCGTTCTTTGCTTGATCCTGACTAGTTTCCCAGTCGCTGCTGCTGAGAAACATCCCCACAGCATGATGCTGCCACCACCATGCTTCACCATAGGGATGGTGCCAGGTTTCCTCCAGACGTGACGCTTGGCATTCAGGCCAAAGAGTTCAATCTTGGTTTCATCAGACCAGCAAATCTTGTTTCTCATGGTCTGAGAGTCTTTAGGTGCCTTTTTGGTAAACTCCAAGCAGGCTGTCATGTGCCTTTTACTGAGGAGTGGCTTCCATCTGGCCACTCTACCATAAAGGCCTGATTGGTGGAGTGCTGGAGAGAGGGTTGTCCTTCTAGAAGGTTTTCCCATCTCCACAGAGGAACGCTGGAACTCTTTCAGTGTGACCACCGGGTTCTTGGTCACCTTCCTGAGCAAGGCCCTTCTCTCCCGATTGCTCAGTTTGGCCAGGTGGGCAGCTCTAGGAAGAGTCTTGGTGGTTCCAAACTTCTTCCATTTAAGAATGAAGGAGGCCACTGTGTTCTTGGGGACCTTCAATGCTGCATACATTTTTTGATACCCTTCTTCAGATATGTGCCTCGACATAATCCTCTCTCGGAGCTCTACGGACAATTCCTTCATCCTCATGGCTTGGTTTTTGCACTGACATGCACTGTCAACTGTGTGACCTTACATAGGCAGGTATGTGCCTTTCCAAATCATGTCAAATCAATTGAATTTACCACAGGTGGACTCCAATCAAGTTGTAGAAACATCTCAAGGATGATCAATGGAAACATGATGCACATGAGTTCAATTTCGAATCTCATAGCAAAGGGTCTGAACACTTACATAAATAGGGCATTTCTGTTGTTTTTTTAAATACATTTGAAAACATAAAAAAACTGTTTTCACTTGTCATTATGGGCTATTGTTTGTTGATTGATGAGGACATTATTTTATTTAATCCATTTTAGAATAAGGCTGTAAAGTAACAAAATGTGGAAAAAGTCAAGGAGTCTGAATACTATCTGAATGCACTGTATGCGGCTAAAACAGTTACACTCTTTCATCCTCTCTCTCTCTCTCTCTCTCCCTCTCTCTCTCTCTCTCTCTCTCTCTCTCTCTCTCTCTCTCATACACCCTCTTTCACCATCACAAACATACTGTGCAGTTTCTTTCTTACTCTCTGTCTCCCTCTCTCTTTCGAATCCTGCTGGTCATTCTATCGCTCCCTCTCTCTCTCCTCCCCCATGAAAAGTCATCAGACTGAGTTTGTCTGTTCTCTGTGTGCCTCTGTTTCTTATTTCATCCAGAAACACAGTGATTTCCCACCAGGCAAACATGTCAAGCTGGACGTTTTGACCCCCCAAAAAATACACACACGTGCACACACGCCAGCACACATATACACACACAGCCTTGAGCAGAGGGTTCTGGTTCATTTTAAGCCCAGATCAAACCTCAGCCCTTGAGGAACCGCTGCAGACAGGAGAGACGACTGTTTAGAGAAATTAATTGGAAACATTTTTTTACATTTCTTTATGATTTCAATATGACTTTCCAAAGCCTGGATTTTGCAGCCAAATTACGTTAGAGGAATAATGTGTGTCGTGTTGTGTTGTGTTGCGTTGTGTTGTGTTGTGTGTGTGCGTATGTTGATGCTAGTTGGTTACAGTTGACTGGGGAAAGGACAGGCATTCTTAAACTTCAATATGTTTGAACATTATCCCGCAACAAGAAGTTGGAGAGAAAACCGTGACCATTACATGAATTTATTATTTAATTATTTCACACAAATTCACTCACTATTGTGCACACACACACCAATTCCAACAGTAGCTTACAATAACTGCAGCCTGACAGAGCAAATCAGAATACAGTGGTGAAAGCAATGACCTCCGACAAGCCATCAAACATCCAAAGTGTCAATACAGGACTATGCTCAAATCCTACTATGCTGGCTCTGACAATCGACAGATGTGGCAGGGCTTGCAAACTATCATGGATTACAAAGAGAAACCCAGCCGCGAGCTGCCCAATGACGAGAGCTTACCAGACGAGCTTAATGCCTTCTATGCAAGCAATACTGAATCATGAATGAGAGCACCAGCTGTTGTGACGTCGCTCTCCAAAGCCGATGTGAGTAAGACCTTTAAACAGGTTAACATTCTCAAGGCCGCGGTGCCAGACAGAATACCAGGACACATACTCAGAGCATGTGCCTTCCCTGTAGCTCAGTTGGTAGAGCATGGTGTTTGCAACACCAGGGTTGTGGGTTCGATTCCCACGGGGGGCCAGCACAGAAAAAAAAAAAAAAAAAAAAAAAACATGTATGAAATGTATGCATTCACTACTGTAAGTCGCTCTGGATAAGAGCGTCTGCTAAATGACTCAAATGTAAATGCAAATGTAAATGTGCTGATCAGCTAGCAAGTGTCTTCACTGACATTTTCAACCAATCCCTGACCAGGTCTGTAATACCAACTTGTTTCAAGCAGACAGAAATAATCCCCGAACCCAAGAAGTATATCGCCCTGTAGCACTTTATAGCCATGAAATGCTTTGAAAGGCTGGTCACGGCTTACATCAACACTATCATCCCAGACACCCTGGACCTATTTCAATTCGCATACCGCACCAACAGATCCACAGATGATGCAATCTCTATTACACTTCACCCACCTGGACAAAAGGAATACTTATGTAAGAATGCTGTTCATTGTTTACAGCACAGCATTCAATGCCATAGTCCCCTCCAAGCTCATCATCAAGCTCAGGACCCTGGGACTGAACAACTCCCTCTGCAACTGGATCCTGGTGGGCACCCCCAGGTGGTGAGGGTAGGCAACAACACATCCTCCACGCTGACCATCAACATCGGGGAACCACAGGGATGTGTGCTTTGTCCCTTCCTGCACTTCCTGTTCACCCACAACTGCGTGGCTGCGCACAACTCCAACACCATCATCAAGTTTGCTGATGACACAACGGTGGTAGGACTGATAACCGATGATGATGAGCCAGCCTATAGGGAGGAAGTCAGAGACCTAGCAGTGTGGTGCCAGGACTACAATCTCTCCCTCGATATCAACAAGACAAAGGATCTGATGGTGGACTACAGGAAACGGAGGGGCGAGCACGCTCCCATCCACATCGATGGGACTGTAGTGGAGGGGGTCGAGAGCTTCAAGTTCCTCAGTTTCCACATTACTAAGGAATTAACAGACACAACCACACAGTTGTGAAGAGGGTACGACAGCACCTCTTCCCCCTCAGGAGGCTGAAAAGTTTTGCATGGGCCCTCAGATCCTCAGAAAGTTCTACAGCTACACCATTGAGAGCATCTTGAGTGACTGAATCACCGCTTGGTACGTCAACCGCAAGGCACCAGGCCTGAAGACACCACAGAGGATGATGAAAACTCAAATTGCTGAAATAAGTCAATAAGTCAATGAATGGCATAGCTGCCTCAATTACCTTGTACCCATGCGCATCGACTCGGTACTGGTACTCCCTATATATAGCCATGTTATTTTTTACTCTTTAGTGTTATTCATTATTCACTGTGTATTAATTCCTCGTGCCACTATTTATATATATTTATGTTTTATCTTTAACTCTCCATTGTTGGTAAAGGACCCGTAAGTAAGCATTTCACTCTTAGTCTACACCTGTTGTTTATGAAGGATGTGACAAATAACATTTGATTGGATTGATTTGACAGCTGCTCTAAGACATCAGTTAGCTAGCTATATGTGTCAAAATAAAACCTATTATGGATGACCTTGCCTAGTCCGAACAGTTACCGCACTCAGTACATAAAGCTGAAGTCCTTTCTGTTTGTGAGGAAAGGTATTGCAGTAAAAGACCTTGCAGCTGAGCTGAGCCACGAAATTCAATAAGGATCCATTAAAGACAGAACCTAGAGTTTTCCATCTATCAACAGCTTACTTACATTTATCTCAACATTTGTCACTACCACACAGGTAGGCCTTTCCAATGGAATCACTCTGCTATTTATTGTACAGACTCTGTGGTCTTCAAACCTGGTAGGTCAAACCACTTGTGTATTTTGGATAAAAGAATGTAAGCTTCGTGGGCACCTGTTTTCAATTCAGTCAAGCCAGACAGAGCTGTGTGTTTGTTTCCATGTCTGTGGATTTGCTGCAAGTAGACTAGTGTGTGGCCTCTTCCTCCGTTTCTGGTGTGTGTGTGTGTGTGTGTGTGTGTGTGTGTGTGTGTGTGTGTGTGTGTGTGTGTGTGTGTGTGTGTGTGTGTGTGTGTGTGTGTGTGTGTGTGTGTGTGTGTTGGGGGGTGACATGTTAACATCTGAGATGAAGACACTTCCACACACGTTTATGTACACAAATCAGTCATCCGCTGAGGCCAGCTTGTCTCTCTAACTCAGGCCCAGGACTGCCCAGTGTGTGTGTGTGTTTATGGAAAAACTACACCTGAAGGTACTAATGACCTTGCTCTTTTTGTCTGGGACAGAAACAAACATGTATCGAACATATTCTCCCATGAGAAAAACAAAGTGTTCCTTTGTTGTTGGTTGCTCAACATCAGGCTAGGCGTTGGGTCTATCTGTCTATGTATGAAGAAGCCAATATCATGACATTACAAAGACGATCTTAAAATGTTGCGTTTGTCTGAAAGTCCTCAAAGACCAGATGATATGGCATTCTTTTTTTATTCAACCGTTTTAACTAAAGCGTTGATCACTATGTCTGGCAACATCAGTAACAGTCAGACAAAAAAATAAATGTCTGTCCAGTGTGCATTATGACATTCTCAAAATGTTTTCAGATTGAGTTTTGAAAGTAGTTTGTGATTTACGTCAAGCAATCTGTACCCCCACTCCCAAACAAGACTTACAAAATTATTATAGATACAAAAAAAAAAAAACAGCGATCATGGCAAATGAAAGGGTCCCAAGTCCCTGGTGTTTCAGGAGATGCAGGTTACATTTCTATGTGGTAGTCCTTGGTCTCAGGATTTGCAGAACTTTAACTGTAAAAAGGAGATGATTTCCTGGCTTAACTAAGCCTACTCATGGACAAAAAAACTGCTTGATGGAGAAATTCCTGCTGAAAGTAGACCATAATCACGCAGTGGAATTTACACATCACAACCTGGGACACCAGGGGCTAGAATCAGAGGAATATACACATCACAACCTGGGACACCAGGGGCTAGAGTCAGAGGTGACCACATCTGACAGTTTTACTAACACAAATTAGTCACACTGATGCCTTCAAAGAGCCTCCTCTTAAAGCTTCAAACACTTAACTGATTATCTCTAGCCCCTAACAAACACCTCTCTCCCACTATACACACGTCTGTGATTGCTCAGTAATTGTAAAGGAGCAGCCGTGTCAAGGAGAGGTCCAGCAGGAGAATCACCCAGAGGCTTTTTACACCAGAGTATCTGTCACGTCCTGGCCAGTATATAAGGTTAATTGTTTTGTAGTTTGGTCAGGGCGTGGCAGGGGGTATTTGTTTTCTGTGGTTCGGGGTGGTGTGTTTTGTGTAAAGGGTGTTTGATTTAGTAATTCCGGGTTTTGGTTTATGTTTAGTAATTCTATGGTTAGTCTAGGTTGTGTGTTTCTATGTTTGGTTGATTGGGGTTGGGACTCTCAGTTGAAGGCAGGTGTTGTCTATCTGCCTTTGATTGAGAGTTCCATATATTAGGGTGTGTTTGTATGTGTGATTTGTGGGTGATTGTTCTGTGTTTCGCCTTGTGCCTTACCAGACTGTTTTTGTTGATCGTTCGTGTTTTGTTATTTTGTATGTTCGTTTTGAAAGATAATTAAAAATCAAGATGAGCATTCACGTACCTGCTGCGTATTGGTCCACATTTTCTGATGACGATTTCGCATTATCGTCAGAAGACGAAGACAACTGTGACAGTATCAAAGAGTTTCACCTGAAAACCTACATATAATGCCTGAAGCTCTTCACATGAGAGCTCAGGAAAACTGCAGAAACAAAAAACAACAAACACATACAGTGCCTTCAGAATGTATTCAGACCCCTTGATTTTTTTTCACATTTTGTTACGTTACAGCCTTATTTGAAACAGAAATACCTTATTTACATAAGTATTCAGACCTTTTGCTATGAGACTGGAAATGTAGCTCAGGTGCATCATGTTTCCATTGATCCTCCTTGAGATGTTTCTACAACTTTTTTGGAATCCACCATTGGTAAATTCAATTGATTGGACATGATTTGGAAAGGCACACACCTGTCTATATAAGGTCCCACAGTTGACAATGCATGTCAGAGCAAAAACCAAGCCATGAGGTCAAAGGAATTGTCGGTAGAGCTCCGAGACAGGATTGAGTTGAGGCACAGATCTAGGGAAGGGTACCAAAAAATGCCTTCAGCATTTAAGGTCCACAAGAACACAGTGGCCTCCATCATTCTTAAATGGAAGAAGTTTGGAACCACCAAGACTCTTCCTAGAGCTGGCCGCCCGGCCAAACTGAGCAATCGGGGGAGAAAGGCCATGGTCAGGGAGGTGACCAAGCACTAGAGTTCCTCTGTGGAGATGGGAGAATGTTCCAGAAGGACAACCCTCTCTGCAGCACTCCACCAATCAGACCTTTATGGTAGTGACCAGACGGAAGCCACTCCTCAGTAAAAGGCACATGACAGCCTGCTTGGAGTTTGCCAAAAGGCAGCTAAAGACTCTCAAACCATGAGAAATAAGATTATCTGGTCTGATGAAACCAAGATTGAACTCTTTGGCCTGAATGCCAAGCGTCACATCTGGAGGAAACCTGGCACCATCCCTATGGTGAAGCATGGTGGGGTGCAGCATCATGCTGTGGGGATATTGTTCAGTGGCAGGGACTGGGAGACTAGTCAGGATCGAGGGAAAAATTAACGGCGCAAAGTACAAAGAGAGCCTTGATGATAACCTGCTCCAGAGAGCTAACGGCCTCAGACTGGGGTGAAGGTTCACCTTCCATCAGGAAAATGACCCTAAGCCCACAGCCAAGACAACGCAGGAGTAGCTTCGGGACAAGTCTCTGAATGTCCTTGAGTGGCCCAGCCAGAGCCCGGACTTGAACCCGATCGAACATCTCTGGAGAGACCTGAAAATAGCTGTGCATCAACGCTCCTCATCCAACCTGACAGAGGTTGAGAGGATCTGCAGACAGGAATCGAGAAACTCCCCAAATACAGGTGTGTGTCACGCTCTGACCTATGAGAGCTGTTTTTTCTCTGTGTAGTTAGGTCAAGGTGTGATATGGGTGGGCAGTCTATGTTTGTTGTTTCTATGTTTAGTTCTTGTTTTTCTATTTCTATTTCTATGTTGATTTTTTTTATGATCTCCAATTAGAGGCACCTGGTTCGTGTTGTCTCTAATTGGAGATCATATTTAAGTTGGGGTTTTTCTATGGTGTTTTGTGGGTAGTTGTTTTCCGTTTTGTGGTTGTTGCCTGACGGAACTGTTTGCTGTCGTTTTTGTTCCTTTGTAAAGTGTTTCATTTTTTCATTAAATAATAATCATGAGCACTCAACACGCCGCGCCTTGGTCCCCTCTATACGACTGTCGTTACAGAACTACCCACCACGATTGGATCAAGCGGCGTGCCCGGGCAGAGATGGATACCTGGTCTAATGAGGATTGGATCGAAAGGAGAAACTGGACTTGGGGCCAGGTAATAGACAGCTATCGTAGCCTACCGGGGAGGAACGAGAGGCAGCCGCCCCCCAAAAAAATTGGGGGGCACACGGATAGTTTGGCAGGGCCAGGGGTGAGACCTGAGCCAACTCCCCGTGCTTATTGTGGTGAGCATGAGCCTGCCTCTCGCACTCTCTCTCCAGTGCGCCTCCATAGCCCAGTACGTCATGTGCCTGCTTCTTGCACTCTCCCTCCAGTGCGTCTCCATAGCCCAGTACGTCCTGTGCCTGCTCCTCGCACTCTCCCTCCAGTGCGCCTCCATAGCCCAGTACGTCCTGTGCCTGCTCCTCGCACTCTCCGTCCAGTGCGCCTCCATAGCCCAGTAAGTCCGGTGCCTGCTCTGCGCACCCGGTCCTCAGTGCATCTATCCAGTCCGGTGAGACCTGTTCCAGCTGCACGAGAAAAGCCTCCAGTGATAATCTATGGTCCGAAGCCTGTAGAGATGATCCATGGCACGAAGCCTGTAGTGATGATCCATGGCCCGGAGCCTGTAGGGATGTTCCATGGTACGAAGCCTCCAGAGGTAATCCATGGCCTGGAGCCTGTAGAGATAATCCATGGCAAGAAGCCTGTAGGGATTATCCATGGTCCGGAGCCTGTAGGGATAATCCATGGCAAGGAGCCTGTAGGACTGATCCATGGCCCGGAGCCTGTAGAGATGATCCATGGTACGAAGCCTCCAGTGATGATCCATGGCGCGGAACCTGTAGAGATGATCCATGGCATGGAGCCTGCAGCAACGGTCCCTAGTCCGGAACCTATAATGACGCTTCCCAGTCCGGAGCCTCCGGCGACGCTCCTCAGCCCGGAGCCTCCGGCGACGGTCCTCAGCCCGGAGCCTCCAGCAACGCTCCCCAGTCTGGAGCCCCCAGCGACGCTCCCCAGTCCGGAGCCTCCAGCGACGCTCCCCAGCCCGGAGCCTCCAGCGACGCTCCTCAGCCCGGAGCCTCCAGCGACGCTCCCCAGCCCGGAGCCTCCAGCGACGCTCCCCAGTCCGGAGCCTCCAACGACGCTCCCCAGTCCGGAGCCTCCAGCGACGGTCCCCAGTCCGGAGCCTTCAGCGACGGTCCCCAGTCCGGAGCCTCGGTCCCCAGTCCGGAGCGACGGTCCCCAGTCCGGAGTCTTCTGAGTCTTCAGTGACGGTCCTCAGCCCGGAGCCTCCAGCAACGCTCCCCAGTCTGGAGCCCCCAGCGACGCTCCCCAGTCCGGAGCCTCCAGCGACGCTCCCCAGTCCGGAGCCTCCAGCGACGCTCCTCAGCCCGGAGCCTCCAACGACGCTCCCCAGTCCGGAGCCTCCAGCGACGGTCCCCAGTCCGGAGCCTTCAGTGACGGTCTGCAGCCCGGAGTCTTCAGTGACGGTCTGCAGCCCGGAGTCTTCAGCGACGGTCTGCAGCCCGGAGTCTTCAGCGGCGGCCTTTAGCCTAGAGTCTTCAGCGGCGGTTGGCGGTACAAAGCTTCCGGCGATGATCCACGGTCTGGTTCCTCGGACATACAGAAGCGGGGGGATCAGCGGGCGGTGGGGACGCTACGCCCCGAACCAGAGCCGCCGCCAAGTACAGATGCCCACCCGGACCCTCCCCTATAGGTTCAGGTTTGCGGCCGGGAGTCCGCACCTTTGGGGGGGGGGGGGGGGGGGGTTACTGTCACGCTCTGACCTATGAGACCTGTTTTTTCTCTGTGTAGTTAGGTCAGGGTGTGATATGGGTGGGCAGTCTATGTTTGTTGTTTCTATGTTTAGTTCTTGTTTTTCTATTTCTATGTTGAGTTGGGATGATCTCCAATTAGAGGCAGCTGGTTCTTGTTGTCTCTAATTGGAGATCATATTTAAGTTGGGGTTTTTCTATGTTGTTTTGTGGGTAGTTGTTTTCCGTTTTGTGGTTGTTGCCTGACAAAACTGTTTGCTGTCGTTTTTGTTCCTTTGTAAAGTGTTTCATTTTTTCATTAAATAATAATCATGAGCACTCAACACGCCGCGCCTTGGTCCCCTCTATACGACTGTCGTTACAGTGTGCCAAGCTTGTAGCGTCATACCCAAGAAGACTTAAGGCTGTAATCGCTGCCAAAGGTGCTTCAAAAAGTACTGACTAAACGGTTTGCATATTTATGTAAATGTAATATTTCAGTTTATATTTGTATTACATTTGCAAAAAAAATAATGGGGGTTCTACTAAGCAAACATATGGAATTGGTTTGAGATGGTCATACCATGGATAATTTAGCTATTTGATTTTGAATTTTAGGTACGCATTGAATAACACATTCATTAAAGACAGTCAAAAACGTAATTTATTAGGATCCCCATTAGCCGCTGCAAAAGCCTCAGCTTCTCTTCCTGGGATCCACATGAAACATGACACAATACATAGTACAGAACATTATTAGTCAAGGACTGAACTACATACATTAAAAATGTCACACATCTGTACCTACCTACCTACCTACCTACCTACCTACGGGGATACCTAGTCAGTTGTACAACTGAATGCCTTCAACTGAAATGTGTCTTCCGTATTTAACCCAACCCCTCTGAATCAGAGAGGTGCGGGTGGCTGCCTACATAGACACACGGACGCTACAGACACTTTCATGAGAAGACCGTTTTCGGGATGTCTCATGGTCTGACAAACACCACTGTAGCTCAGTCATCTTCCACCGCAGATGAGGAAGGCCGACATAGGTGCATGTGGTTGATTGAGATGCAGCTCATGCCAAAAACATATCTCTCACTTAAACTGGTGGATTTTGATGGGGATTTTTTGTATTATATTACTTAGATTGATGCATGAATGCGTCAATAGACTCTTAAGGGTAAAGCCAACAAAACACAGAAACAAAACCACCAAGCAATAATTGTTAGCCATTCAGCACGTTATATTCCCATATTCTATTTCCAGTCCAGAGCTGAGAATGGGTCTTTGACCGATGTATGATAGGACTAGCAGACTGCACAGATACATAGCAGACCCCCTAACCAAACACACCCAACACACACACACACACACACACACACACACACACACACACACACACACACACACACACACACACACACACACACACACACACACACACACACACACACACACATTCACACAAGATGACCAGGAATAAAAACTGTAATCACTATAATTGGACCTTTGTTATTCCTAATCTATATCAATGACCTTGCTGCTGTGTCTTCTACTGTACTTCCCATTCTGATGATACCAATCTGATCACAGAAGTATTTGATTCACGAATGAATGAAAACAAGTCAGGCACAAGAAAATTTTCTGAATGGTTCCGGATGAACAAATTATCCTTAAATGTTAAAAAATATTTATTGTATTCACTTGTAAGAATAAGAAATATTGTTAAAAAAAGAGCCAGAATCTCAATTGGTGGAAATGAAACGGAACAAATCACATCCACTAGATTCCTCTGAGTTTTAATTGATGAAACGTTATCCTAGAAAGACCATATTCAATTTGTCTGCAGCAGTGATGAAATCTGTTGGTATCATCAGAAAGATTAGTGGTTTGGTTCATCAGGCTTGCTTCCTAACTCTATACTATAGCTTAACTTAACAATATCTAATTTACTGTAATATTGTCTGGGCCAGTACATATGCCTCCTACCTACACAAATAACTCATCATACAAAATACATTTGCAAGACTAGCCACCTCCTCTATTTACCTGGCTCCATTTGCACCTCTGTTAAAGAAACTCAATATATTGTCAAATTTACAACATTAATGTACGCCAATTATGCCCTTTCATCTACAAGTACTCATACCTCCCAGACATTTTACATAAACCCTTCAATGGATTCTTCCATGTTAATTCTGAAATCCATCTATGTAACACAAGACACTGTGATGACCTTCACCCTCCCCACTTCACCCTCCCGCACCTCACATAGTAAATTCTCTATCAGGTACAGAGGTACCATACTCTACATCATCATACATCAAAAACTTCAAGCAAACACTGGGGGTCAGCCTGATGAACCAAACTACTCAGTAATCTCCTCCATGAAGACTGGAGGTCAGCCTGATGAACCAAACTACTCAGTAATCTTCTCCATGAAGACTGCGGGTCAGCCTGATGAACCAAACTACTCAGTAATCTCCTCCATGAAGACTGGAGGTCAGCCTGATGAACCAAACTACTCAGTAATCTCCTCCATGAAGACTGGAGGTCAGCCTGATGAACCAAACTACTCAGTAATCTCCCCCATGAAAACTGCGGGTCAGCCTGATGAACCAAACTACTCAGTAATCTTCTCCATGAAGACTGCGGGTCAGCCTGATGAACCAAACTACTCAGTAATCTCCTCCATGAAGACTGGAGGTCAGCCTGATGAACCAAACTACTCAGTAATCTCCTCCATGAAGACTGGAGGTCAGCCTGATGAACCAAACTACTCAGTAATCTCCTCCATGAAGACTGCGGGTCAGCCTGATGAACCAAACTACTCAGTAATCTCCTCCATGAAGACTGCGGGTCAGCCTGATGAACCAAACTACTCAGTAATCTCCCCCATGAAAACTGCGGGTCAGCCTGATGAACCAAACTACTCAATAATCTCCTCCATGAAGACTTGGGGTCAGCCTGATGAACCAAACTACTCAGTAATCTCCTCCATGAAAACTGGGGGTCAGCCTGATGAACCAAACTACTCAGTAATCTCCTCCATGAAGACTGCGGGTCAGCCTGATGAACCAAACTACTCAGTAATCTCCTCCATGAAGACTGTGGGTCAGCCTGATGAACCAAACTACTCAGTAATCTCCTCCATGAAGACTGCGGGTCAGCCTGATGAACCAAACTACTCAGTAATCTCCCCCATGAAGACTGGGGGTCAGTCTGATGAACCAAACTACTCAGTAATCTCCTCCATATAGCCTAACTCTCACACACTGTGATGACCTTCACCCTCCCCACTTCACCCTCCCGCACCTCACATAGTAAATTCTCTATCAGGTACAGAGGTACCATACTCTACATCATCGTACATCAAAAACTTCAAGCAAACACTGGGGGTCAGCCTGATGAACCAAACTACTCAGTAATCTCCTCCATGAAGACTGCGGGTCAGCCTGATGAACCAAACTACTCAGTAATCTTCTCCATGAAGACTGGGGGCCAGCCTGATGAACCAAACTACTCAGTAATCTCCCCCATGAAGACTGCGGGTCAGCCTGATGAACCAAACTACTCAGTAATCTTCTCCATGAAGACTGGGGGCCAGCCTGATGAACCAAACTACTCAGTAATCTCCCCCATGAAAACTGGGGGCCAGCCTGATGAACCAAACTACTCAGTAATCTTCTCCATGAAGACTGGGGGCCAGCCTGATGAACCAAACTACTCAGTAATCTCCTCCATGAAGACTGGGGGCCAGCCTGATGAACCAAACTACTCAGTAATCTCCTCCATATAGCCTAATTCTCACACACTCTCATGCACACACATTTAAACAAAACAAATGTTTATATATTTTTTCATGATTACTGATTAATTAATTTATACATTTATAATTATTAGGTTTTGTTATCTATTTTAACAATCCTATTGTATCTTTGTACTTATGCAATGTATATCGTTTTTTTGTGGTGTCGTTTTCATATAAGCCTTTGGGCTTCCAACCACACATGCACATTGTAAAAAAAAGTATTTTATATATATATATATATATATATATATATATATATATATATATATATATATGTATATGTATTGTTGTCTATCACTTGTTTTCTTTGGAGCAAATAGATAAAACTAAAGAAACAAATGATCTCCCACTCAAGAGAAACATCCACAGCCATTATTTTAGCTTCTGTAAATTTAAGCTTATTACCAGGGCAAAGTTAAGGGTTGGAGGGTTAGCAAAGTAACATCCGCATTTCAGATGTTTAACCAGTAATTATGGTTTAGTAACGTGTGAGGATCGCTGCCGTAGTGTTACACAATCACCTCCAGTCCAGTACTTTTCAAGGTCGCTACACACAGCGCAGTACAGCTGGAGAGAAACATCCCGCCAACTCATTGGCCAATAACTACAGGGGGTGGCGCGCCTTGGCCAATCACAGGTCACGATATTCATCAGTATCGTTTGGGTTTCCATTGCAACCCTTTATGACAAGGCCGTGAAAAGAGCTGGGTTGGCCTGGCGACCCATATTTCTACCAGATGTTGTCTGAGAAGAAGAGAAGAGGGGATTTTTCCAAACATTCACCTCCTCAAAAAATACCTTCCCAAGATGCTGGCCATCCAAACAGTGTAATGTTCTAGTGCTCCTGCTGAGTTTGGCTAGGCTGAAAGGGCTCTGTCTCAGATTCCAGTCTGTCTCCCTCAGACAAGGCATGTCTGAATCCAGGGTCACTTCTAGGAACAGTATTTGCATTTGCCATCCGCTATACACACAAAGAAATGGCACGCCTACAATATACAACAGTATACTTCTATAACCTGATTTAACCTTGCAAACAGCTGACAAAAACATTCCCTTTTGTACCCTGGTCATAAATGGGGAATAAAACAGATCGAAAAAACAGAAGTTCAACCCAGATTTATGTGTTCTCTTCTGATATGATGGATGAGTCTACAGTACACTAGGTAGTAGACCTTTAGCATTGGGCTTAACTCGTTTGGACTTTGTTTTCTTTTACTTAGAATGCAGTATTGTCAGACTGCTGTTTGGTGTTACAGGTCCTGGCCTGGTTCTATCCTGCAGGTATTTGGTGGTTGTTCTGGGGCTAAAATGGTTCAAGGAGGCTGGTGGTTATGGAGCTAATGGAGGTCAGAAGGAAGAGAGCTTCACAAATAGTTGAACTCAGTCAGCCAAGCTGGGGCAGCCAAGTTCTCAACAATACTTTAGCAAGGACCAGATAAGCCAATAATGATATGGTAATTCTGACAATTTTATTCAAAGCAACTTACAGTTAACTCATACAGTTTATTCAGGCTAAATATTGGCCTCATGTAGGCTGCCCACATTGGGTCAATGCATCTTTGCTCATTGGCTCCACATGGGGCCCCAAAGTGGAGCCAGCCCATATCAGCCCAACACGGTCCAGCCCACACCAAGCCCAACACATGCCAGCCCACACCATACCCAACACAGGCCAGCCCACACCAAGCCAACACGGTCCAGCCCACACCAAGCCCAACACATGCCAGCCCACACCAAACCCAACACGGGCCAGCCCACACCAAACCCAACACAGTCCAGCCCACACCAAGCCCAACACATGCCAGCCCACACCAAACCCAACACGGGCCAGCCCACACCAAACCCAACACGGGCCAGCCCACACCAAACCCAACACAGTCCAGCCCACACCAAGCCCAACACAATCCAGCCCACACCAAGCCCAACACATGCCAGCCCACACCAAGCCCAACACGGTCCAGCCCACACCAGCCCAACAGGGGCCAGCCCACACCAGGCTAACATGGGCCAGCCCACATCAGCCCAACACGGGCCAACCCACACCAATCCAAAATGGGCCAGACCGCACCAGCCCAACACGGGAAAGCATGCACCAGCCCAACACAGTCTAGACCACAACAAGTACACATCAGGCCAACACGGGCCAGCCCACACCAAGCCCAACATGGGCTAGCCCACCACTTGGTGTGAGCTAGCTTGTGCTGGGCTTGGTGTCAGTTAGCCCATGCTGAGCTTGGTGTGGGCTGGCCCATTTTGGGCTTGATGTGGGCTAGCCTGTGTTGGGCTGGTATATCCCAGAAAACACACCCACGATGGCACAAAGTGGGCCCAATACAGCCTAAAATACTGGCCACATGTAGGCTGCCCAAATTGGGCCAATGCATCTTTGCTCATCAGCTCCACATTGACCCCTAAAGTGGAGCCAGCCCACATCAGCTCAACACGGGCCAGCCCACACCAAGCCCAACACAGGCCAGCCCACACCAAGCCCAACACGGGCCAGCCCACACCAAGCCCAACACGGGCAAGCCCACACCAAGCCCAACACAGGCCAGCCCACACCAAGCCCAACACAGGCCAGCCCACACCAAGCCCAACACGGGCCAGCCCACACCAAGCCCAACACGGCCAGCCCACACTAAGGCCAACACGGGCCAGCCCACATCAGCCCAACACAGGCAAGCCCACATCAGCCCAACACAGGCAAGCCCACACCAGCCCAACACGGGAAAGCCTGCACCAGCCCAACACAGTCTAGCCCTCACCAAGCCCAACACGGGCCAGCCCACACCAAGCCCAACACATGCCAGCCCACACCAAACCCAACACGGGCCAGCCCACACCAAGCCCAACACAGGCCAGCCCACACCAAGCCCAACACGGGCCAGCCCACACCAGCCCAACATGGGCCAGCCCACATCAGCCCAACACGGACCAACCCACACCATTCCAACATGGGCCAGCCCGCACCAGCCCAACATGGGCAAGCAGGCACCGGCCCAACACAGTCTAAACCATACCAAGCACACATCAACCCAACACAGGCCAGCCCACACCAAGCCCAACACGGTTCAGCCCACACCAAGCCCAACACAGTCTAGACCACAACAAGTACACATCAGGCCAACACGGGCCAGCCCACACCAAGCCAACATGGGCTAGCCCACCGTTTGGTGTGGGCTAGCTTATGCTGGGCTTGGTGTCAGTTAGCCCGTGCTGAGCTTGGTGTGGGCTGGCCCATTTTGGGCTTGATGTGGGCTAGCCTGTGTTGGGCTGGTATATCCCAGAAAACACACCCACAATGGCACAAAGTGGGCCCAATACAGCCTAAAATACTGGCCTCATTGGGCCAATGCATCTTTGCTCATCGGCTCCACATTGGCTCCTAAAGTGGAGCCAGCCCACATCAGCCTAACACGGGCCAGTCCACACCAAGCCCAACATGGGCCAGCCCACACCAAGCCCAACACGGGCCAGCCCACACCAAGCCCAACACGGGCAAGCCCACACCAAGCCCAACACAGGCCAGCCCACACCAAGCCCAACACGGGCCAGCCCACACCAAGCCCAACACGGGCAAGCCCACACCAAGCCCAACACAGGCCAGCCCACACCAAGCCCAACACGGGCCAGCCACATCAGCCCAACACAGGCCAGCCCACACCAAGCCCAACACGGGCCAGCCACATCAGCCCAACACGGAGCTGCCCACACCAAGCAGGTGTGGGCAGGCTAGCTCGTGTTGGGCTGATGTGGGCTTGGTGTGGGCTAGACTGTGCTGGGCTGGTGCAGGCTTTCCCGTGTTGGGCTGGTTTGGGCTTGGTGTTGGCTAGCCCGTGCTATCACCCAGAAAATGAGGTCAGTACTGGTACATCACAGCTGGGACTGAGAGACTGAAAAACAGCTTCTATCTCAAGACCACCAGACTGTTAAATAGCCATCCCTAGCAAAGAGAGGCTGCTGCCTACATACACAGACTTGAAATCATTGGCCACTTTAATAAATGGAGCACTAGTCACTTTTAATAATGTCACTTTAATAATGTTTACATATCTTGCATTACTAATCTCACATGTTGCAACGCAGTGGTTCCCAAACTTTTTATAGTCCCGTACCCCTTCAAACATTCAACCTCCAGCTGCGTACCCTCTCTAGCACCAGGGTCAGCGCACTCTCAAATGTTGTTTTTTTGCCATCATTGTAAGCCTGCCACACACACACTATATGATACATTTATTTAAACAACCCGGCTCATGGGAAGTGACAAAGAGCTCTTATAGGACCAGGGCACAAATAATAATATAATAATAATCATCATTTTGCTCTTTATTTAGCCATCTTACAAATAAAATTGTAAATAACTCACCACAGGTTAATGAGAAGGGTATGCTTGAAGGGATGCACATAACTCTGCAATGTTGGGTTGTATTGGAGAAAGTTTTAAATCATTTTCCACACACAGTCTGTGCCTGTATTTAGTTTTCCTGCTAGTGAGGGCCGAGAATCCACTCTCACATAGGTATGTGTTTGCAAAGGGCATCAGTGTCTTACCAGCCTGATTTGCCAAGGCAGGATACTCTGAGCGTAGCCCAATCCAGAAATCTGGCAGTTGCTTCTGATTCAATTCCATTTTCACAGAACCGCTTGTTGCAATTTTGTCCCGCACATTGGATATAGTTGCGGAGAGTCCCTGTAATCCTAGATTTAGATCATTCAGGCGAGAAAAAACATCACCCATTAGGCCAGTCGTGTGAGAAACTCGTCATCATGCAAGCGGTCAGACAAGTGAAATATGATGTTCAGTAATGAAAACTTTAAGCTCGTCTCTCAATTAAAAAGAAACGTGTCAATACTTTGCCCCTTGATAACCAGCGCACTTCTGTATGTTGTAAAAGTGTTACATGGTCGCTGCCAACATCATTGCATAATCCAGAAAATGCACAAGAGTGCACAGGGCCTTGCTTTTAACAAAGTTAACCATTTTCACTGTAGTGTCCAAAACGTCTTTCAAGCTGTTCGGCATTCCCTTGGCAGCAAGAGCCTCTCCGTGGATGCTGCAGTGTACCCAAGTGGCTTCGCGAGAAACTGCTTGCATGCGCGTTACCACTCCACTATGTCTTCCTGTCATGGCTTTTGGACCATCAGTACAGATACCAACACATCTTGACCACCAAAGTCCATTTCATGTGACAAAGCTGTCCAGTACTTTAAAATATCCTCTCCTGTTGTCCTGGTTTGCAGAAGAGGATGTCTTCCTTAATTGACCCCCCCATAAACGTAACGGACATATACCAGGAGTTGTGCCAGGCCCGCCACGTCTGTTGACTCATCCAGCTGTAACACATATAATTCACTGGCTTGTATGCGAAGCAATAATTGTTTCAAAACATCTCCTGCCATGTCACTGATGCGTCGTGAAACAGTGTTGTTTGATGAAGACATTGTCTGTATATTTGTTGGGGGCTTTCCCCTCAACATTGTCCCAGCCATATCCACTGCAGCAGGAAGAATTAAGACATCCACAATAGCATGGGGCTTGCCTGTCCTAGCCACTTGGTAGCTCACCATATAAGACGCTTCTAGCCCCTTCTTATTAATGGTATCTGTTGCTTTTATACGTCTTACTACTCCAAAGTCGTCTTTATTCTCGCTCAAAAAACTCCCCTGGCTTATTTTTCGAATTGTCATGTTTTGTTTCTAAATGTTTGTGCAAGAGTGAAGGTTTCCTGCGAGAGAGTAACAGTTAATGTGATTGGATGTTAATAATTTGACTAGGCTTTTTGGTAGTGAAACAAGGCCACTCAGGCCAAAAAAAACTCCCCCAAATGTATAGTCCCATTGGAAAATATAAATGTACTGTTTGAAAATAAAATATATATTTTTAAATGTGAATCACATTTTTATTTGCTATACCCCCGACGGCATTGCGGGGGGTACGCGTACCCAAGTTTGGGAATACCTGGACTAGACGTAACATAGTAAACGTAAAACCAGGACAATTAAAAGGGGCATGATATGTTACGTTTGGTATGGTTACATAAAATATAAAGTTACTTAAGGTAAAAAAATGTAAGGAGAGTGGTTAGTACGGGTGGATTGGTGGGCGTATATCATGAACGGCTAGCAACCCAAAGGCTGCGTGTTCGAATTTCATCATGGATAACTTTTGTATTTTAGCTATTTAGCAACTTTGCAACTGCTTACAACTTTTTTGCTACTTTACAATTACTTAGCATGTTAGCTAACCCTTCCCCTAACCCGAATACTAACCTTAACCCTGAAGCAAATTGAATTTTACAACATCAATGTTTCTGGGACTCAACAGAATTAGTGACAGCCGTGATAAAAGGAAGATGTGCTCAATATTTTCTGTTAAATATGGACTAATATTTTTTTTTCAATATTGTGGATTTAATCATGATTTAGAAAGGGATCGTGATACTAATAATTATATATTATGTAGTACTATAGCTGAAAACACATATAAGGACACAAGGCGAGACCCAAATGCAGACACAGGAAGCAGATGGTTGAGCTCCGATATTTATTAATCCAAGGGGTAGGCAAAAGGTAGGTCGGGGACAGGCGAGAGTTCATAAACCGGGTCAGAGTCCAAAACAGTACCAGACGAAGGGCAGTCTCAAGGTCAGGCCAGGCAGGGCTTCAGTAACCAGATCCGTTTCCAAACAGTACAAGTCAATAGGCAGGCTTGAAGACAGAACAGGCAGAGTGGTCAGGCAGGCGGGTTCGGAGTCAGGACAGGCAAGGGTTGAAACCAGGAGGACTAGAACCAAAAGAGACTGGGGAAAAAATAGGAGCAAGGAAAACCGCTGGTTGACTTGGCAAACAAGACGAAATGGCACAGAGAGACAGGAAACACAGGGATATATACACCAGGGATAATAAGCGACACCTGGAGGGGGTTTAGACAATCACAAGGACAGGTAAAACAAATCAGGGTGTGACAACACAATTAAGTTAATCAACTTCTAAGAAATAAAACCAAATGCATAGACTGCTGAAATGTATATTACATAGTACTATACCTGAAAACATGATTAAGTTAACCACCTTCTAAGAAATAAAGCCAATTGCAATATAAGATAAGTGATAAAGAAATAAGCAGAATCTTGTGCCATGTTGAATGTAGGCTATTTTGAGCCTGGTGACCTAACAGCATCCAAGAAAGGAACAAACAAATCTACTCACAGCCATCGACAGACAGAAACAAGTCATTAGCAGGGAGAAAAACGACAATTGAAAAATTGTAAGGAAAACAATTTGGTCACATCTAACACTAATTCTGCTCTACTCTACTAATGAGACTATAAACTTCTAAAGAGGGATGAATCTAATTTATTGTTCTTCAAAGCTCTGTCGTCTTTGACCAGAAAACACAAATCAAACCGTGCCTGTCTCTCATTACAGCAAGTGGAGTTTATAACCCGAGTGCCAACTGTGCCCTGGCCGGTAGTCTTGCGGTTGAAAACAACCAAAGTAAACAAAACAACAACAGTCCATTCCCACCGGACTCTAAACACCAGATCTGAAGGGAATCTAAAAAATATTCTACAAAGACACAAAACAGACTGTTATAAGATTCATGGGAACATTCACTTGTTTGTCTGTGATACTGTCTGGTAACATTACATTACTATCTCTATGCATTCTTGTTTAAAGCACACAATGGCCGCCTTGTGACATTTGTGGTGAGAAGTGTCATTTCTCCTGTCAGTAGACCTGCGCAACACAGCAGACATTTCCAGGAACTCTGTGAGTGAGTCCTCACTGCTCAATTGTTGGGATAGTTGTTGCTTCAGGCTTGGCCTTTAGGAGAGGACGTTGGTGCCAGTTTTAACACAGTTTAGGGAGCCAGCTGGGCACACAGAGCAGAGACAGAGTCGGAGGGAGCTTTCTAGAAATTAACAGGATATCAGGTTGTGCCTGGCAAGTGGAGAACGATAAATGAGTTTAGATCACAGGCATGATGGTGATGGGAAAGGACAATGATAATGAGGACTAACAGACGGCTCTCTCGGCATCTCTTGCTTCACCTTCGTACCTGGTGAGGTCGTCGCTGGGGTTGTTCTCAATCCAGTTGATTTAGATGTGTGTGTCAAACCACTGGACCTTTATAAACTCTCCCCCATCTGAGATACCTATTGCAGCCCTCATCCTCCACATACAACACCCATTCTGCCAGTCACATTCTGTTAAAGGTCTCCAAAGCACACACATCTCTGAGTCGCTCCTTTTTTCAGTTTCACTGCAGCTAGCGACTGGAACAAGCTGCAAAAAACACTCAAACTCAACAGTTTTATCTCAATCTCTTCATTCAAAAACTCAATCATTGACACTCTTACTGACATTTGTGGATGCTTCGTGTGATGTATTGTTGTCTCTACCTTTTTGCCTTTGTGCTGTTGACTGTGCCCAATAATGTTTGTACCATGTTTTGTGCTGCTACCATGTTGTGCTGCTGCCATGTCGTGTTGCTACCAAGTTGTGTTATCATGTGTTCCTGCCATGCTATGTTGTTGTCTTAGGTCTCTCTTTACGTGGTGTTGTGGTGTCTCTCTTGGCGTGATGTGTGTTTTGTCCTTTTTAAAAACAATCCCAGCCCCCTCAGGAGGCCTTTTGCCTTTTGGTATGCCGTCATTGTAAATAAGAATTTGTTCTTAACTGACTTACCTAGTTAAAAAAATTAAGAAATAAAACCTAATGTCAATCATTAGCATTGGACATTGTGTCCACCATTAGCATTGGACATTGTGTCAACCATTAGCATTGACAGATGGAATCATGGTTCATCTGAGGTCTCTGTGAGTCAAGGATGAGGACCCATACTGCTCTGCTGAATCGTTGGATCTGTGGATGGGCACGCTGCCAGGCTAACATCCCATATGTTTTCAAAGGACAAGGGTTTAGGTTTAGGGGAATGGGATTTCAGGTCTGAATTCTCTCTCCTTAGCCCCTCTCATCCTCGTTCTCTCTCTTTTGCTCTCTCTCCCTCTCTCATACTCAATCTCTCTCACTCACTCTCTCTCTGTTTCTCTCTCACATCCCTCCATCCTCAGACCGCCGGCTCAGCGGGAAGCCCTGGCGTGATGGACGACCACTGACAAGACGGAAAAATCCCAACAACCACAGAAGAAGATGAAGAGAGAGGGAGACAGACAGAGAGAATAAAATGAAATAACACTGCAGCTTCACAGGTGTCCGCGGCCCTGACTAGCCAAACTCTTACAAAACACACATTTTTGGTGGGCAGATTTAATATATTGGCCTTTGCCAGGAGGAGACCCACTGAGTTTTATGTCTCCTTTGTGTTGAGTGTGAACGTTCGCTGGCAGTGCCGGCAGGCAGCAGTTGCAGAGTTTAAAATAAATGAGCTCTTAGACCAGAGGGAAACCCAGACCATTTTAAAGAGAGGCAGAATGGCTGGATAATGTAAGTAAAATAAAAGTCGCACACTTGTTGTCTCGAGGCTTTTATTGCTACCAAAGAAGATTAAGCAACATTATGTTGTTTTCCTGGTCTAATACAAGAACATTGTTTAGTTTGGAGGGAGATATAGCGAAGTTGTGGCTTGAAGAAGGAACGTTGCCTGTACAAGTTAAAACTCTTTAGGGATAGGGGGCAGCAGGAAGTTTGGATGAAAAGCTTGCCCAGAGTAAACTACCTGTTACTCAGGCCCAGAAGCTAGAATATGCATTTAGTTAGTAGATTTGGATAGAAAACACTCTAAAGTTTCCAAAACTGTTAAAATATTATCTGTGAGTATAACAGAACTCATATGGCAGGCAAAAACCTGAGAAAAATCCAACCAGGAAGTGGGAATTCTGAGGTTTGTAGTTTTCAAGTGAATGCCTATCGAATATCCAGTGTCTGTGGGGTCAGATTGCACTTCCTAAGGCTTCCACTAGATGTCAACAGTCTTTAGAAGTTGTTTCAGGCTTCTATTGTGAAAGGGGAGCGAATAAGAGCACTCTAAGCAGATGGCCCAGGTGAAAGCCTTTAATTTAGTCACGTGCGTGGCCGTGAGCATGAGCTCCGTTCCCTTTCCTTTCTAATGAAAACAGTATTGTCCAGTTGAAACATTATTGAATATTTATGATAAAACACCCTAAGGATTGACTAAAAACATCGTTTGACATGTTTCTACGAACTCAAATTGAACTTTTTTGACTTTTCGTCTAGACTTTGTGCCCGCGCTTTGTGCATTTGGATTACTGGACTAAAGGTACTGGAGGTATTTGGACATAAAGATGAACTTTATCGAACAAAACAAACATTTATTGTCTAACATGGAGACCTGGGAGTGCCATCAGATGAAGATCATCAAAGGTAAGTGATTAATTTTAATGATATTTCTGACTTTTGTGACACCTCTCCTTGGTTGGAAAATGTCTGTATGGTTTTCTGTGGCTAGGCGCTGACCTAACATAATCGCATGGTATGCTTTCACCATAAAGCCTTTTTGAAATCAGCCACAGCGGCTGGATTAACAAGAAGTGTATCTTTAATCGTATGTATAACACTTGTATCTTTCATCAATGTTTATGATGAGTATTTCTGTAATTTGATGTGGCTCTCTGCATTTTCACCGGATGTTTGTTTGAGACAATGCATTTCTGAACATAACACGCCAATTTCAAATGAGGTTTTTGGACATAAAGATTAACTTTATTGAACAAAACAAACATTTATTGTCTAACATGGAGTCCTGGGAGTGCCACCAGATGAAGATCATCAAAGGTTAGGGATTAATTTTAATGCTATTTCTGACTTTTGTGACACCTCTCCTTCTTTGGAAAATGGCTGTATGGTTTTTTGTGGCTAGGCGCTGACCTAACATAATCGCATGGGGTGCTTTCATTGTAAAGCCTTTTTGAAATCGGACAATGTGGTTGGATTAACGAGATGTTTATCTTTAAAATGGTGTATAATACTTGTATGTTTGAGGAATTTTAATTATGAGATTCCTTTTGTTTGAATTTGGCGCCCTGCAATTTCACTGGCTGTAGGCCAGGTCTTCCGCTTGCGGAACCCCCTTCCCAGAAAGGTTAATGAGTTAAAATAGAAAGATCTCATATCAAAACCACAAGCATAAGTCATAACTTTGTCAACATATTTTGATACAAAGGGTAATATATCTGTTCGAAACATGGCAGAGAAATCCACTTCATTCAACTCCTCTCGGCCCTACATTGACAGCACTATCACCAGGGGTCTGCTGGGTATTCAGACATCACACATAACTCTACTGGTTCTCAGGCAGGTTCCTGGCAAGCCACGCAAACTCAGAGAGTACGGAGTTCAGAGAGTTGTTGTCAAAGTGAAGGGCTGTGGTGGAGAACTGAACAGACAGGTTCAAATCCCCTCCATGAAAGCCACTACTCAGCCTGTCGGGTCCCCCCTGTCCTCTCTCCTTGTCCCGTCACTTCCTCTTATCAAATCAAATCAAACTTTATTCGTCACACGCGCCGAATACAACAAGTGAAATGCTTACTTACAAACCCTTAACCAACAGTGCAGTTCAAGAAGAAGAAAATATTTACCATGTAGAGTAAAATATAAAGTAATAATTAAAAGTAACACAATAAGAATAAGAATAACGAGGCTATATACAGGGGGCACTGGTACCGAGTCAGCGCGCGGGGGTACAGGCTAGTTGAGGTAATCTGTACATGTAGGTGGGGGTGAAGTGACTATGCACAGGTAACAAACAAACAACGAGTAGCAGCCGTGTACAAAAGGGAGTGATTGGAGTCTTGGGTGACTGGAGTCTTTGACAATTATATGGGCTTTCCTCTGACATCGCCTATTATATAGGTCCTGGATGGCAGGTAGCTTGGCCCCAGTGATGTACCTGGCCATTCGCACTACCCTCTGTAGCACCTTACGGTCAGATGTCGAGCAGTTGCCATACCAGGCGGAGATCTAACCGGTCAGGATGCTCTTGATGGTGCAGCTGTAGAACCTTTTGAGGATCTGGGGACCCATGCCAAATATTTTCAGTCTCCTGAGGGGGAAAAGGTTTTGTTGTGCCCTCTTCACGCCTGTCTTGGTATGTTTGGACCATGATAGTTCGTTGGTGATGTGGACACCAAGGAACTTGAAATTCTCGACCCACTCCACTACAGCCCCGTCAATGTTAATGGGGGCCTGTTCAGCCGGTCTTTTCCTGTAGTTCACAATCAGCTCCTTTGTCTTGCTCACATTGAGGGAGAGTTTGTTGTCCTGGCACCACACTGCCAGTTCTCTGACCTCTTCTCTATAGGCCGTCTCATCGTTGTCGGGGATCAAGCCTACCATTGTTGTGTCGTCAGCAAACTTTATGATGGTGTTGGAGTCATGTTTGGCCACGCAGTCGTGGGTGAACAGGGAATACAGGAGGGGTCTAAGTACACACCCCTGAGGGGCCCCAGTGTTAAGGATCAGCGTGGCAGACGTGTTGTTGCCTATTCTTACCACCTGGGGGCAGCCGTCAGGAAGTCCAGGATCCAGTTGCAGAGGCAGGTGTTTTGTCCCAGAGTCCTTAGCTTGGTGATGAGCTTCGTGGGCACTATGGGTCACAACTTGCAGACTTGTTTACGTGCTGCTGTGCATTTTGTTGCCAACCTTACTTTGCTACCTGACAACTTTACATTTTTTACTTTTTAATTACCGTATATATTTTTCGTTTTTCCCTCACTCAACTTTTTTTCATTCAACTTTTCATTCCGGACGTTTTATCTGGACATGGTTCGTCAGGACTTCCAACAGCCGAAGCTAAGTAGTAACATTAACATGATGCCTTCTAATTGCAGTCGTTGTTCTAGCTGATAGCTGTGCTGCAAGTCCAGCTTCAGACGCAATCGTTAGGCAAGGGTAATTTCAGTGTAGGAAAGGATGAAACAGCGTCTGTGCCACCAGTAAGTACAGATAGTACAGATAGTAACATTAGTATAAATCCCCTCGCACGGTCCCCGCAGACGGACAACTTTCTCATGGCTTCTGGAGGGAAATGCTGTAGGAATGCTCAACCGGTGTCACTCATTCAGCGAACAGAAACTTTCAACCGGTTCTCCCCATTAAGCTTGATGAATTTCCTGTGTTAAATGAGGCCTCACCTCCTGATTACACTAGTGACCATATTCCAAAAACAACTGTGTTTTCGTCTTTTGAGCTTCTAGTCATGAAATCTATGCAGCCTACTCAATCCCTTTTTCTAGCTACTGTTTACAGACCTCCTGGCCCATATACAGCGTTCCTCACTGAGTTCCCTGAATTCCTATTGGACATTGTAGTCATAGCAGATAATATTCTAATTTTTGGTGACTTTAATATTCACATGGAAAAGTCCACAGACCCACTCCAAAAGGCTTTCGGAGCCATCATCGACTCAGTGGGTTTTGTCCAACATGTCTCCGGACCTACTCACTGCCACAGTCATACTCTGGACCTAGTTTTGTCCCATGGAATAAATGTTGTGGATCTTAATGTTTTTCCTCATAATCCTGGACTATCGGACCACCATTTTATTACGTTTGCAATCGCAACAAATAATCTGCTCAGACCCCAACCAAGGAGCATCAAAAGTCGTGCTATAAATTCTCAGTCAACCCAAAGATTCCTTGATGCTCTTCCAGGCTCCCTCTACCTACCCAAGGACGTCAGAGGACAAATATCAGTTAACCATCTAACTGAGGAACTCAATTTAACCTTGCGCAATACCCTAGATGCAGATGCACCCCTAAAAACTAAAACCATTTGTCATAAGAAACTAGCTCCCTGGTATACAGAAAATACACGAGCTCTGAAGCAGGCTTCCAGAAAATCGGAACGGAAATTGCGCCACACCAAACTGGAAGTCTTCCGACTAGCTTGGAAAGACAGTACCGTGCAGTATCGAAGAGCCCTCACTGCTGCTCGATCATCCTATTTTTCCAACTTAATTGAGGAAAATAAGAACAATCTTACATTTCTTTTTGATACTGTCGCAAAGCTAACTAAAAAGCAGCATTCCCCAAGAGAGGATGGCTTTCACTTCAGCAGTAATAAATTCATGAACTTCTTTGAGGAAAAGGTCATGATCATTAGAAAGCAAATTACGGACTCCTCTTTAAATCTGTGTATTCCTCCAAAGCTCAGTTGTCCTGAGTCTGCACAACTCTGCCAGGACCTAGGATCAAGGGAGACACTCAAGTGTTTTAGTACTATATCTCTTGACACAATGATGAAAATAATCATGGCCTCTAAACCTTCAAGCTGCATACTGGACCCTATTCCAACTAAACTACTGAAAGAGCTGCTTCCTGTGTTTGCTCCCCTATGTTGAACATAATAAATGGCTGTCTATCCGCCGGATGTGTAACAAACTCACTAAAAGTGGCAGTAATAAAGCCTCTCTTGAATAAGCCAAACCTCGACCCAGAAAATCGAAAAAACTATCGGCCTATATCGAATCTTCCATTCCTCTCAAATATTTTAGAAAAAGCTGTTGCGCAGCAACTCACTGCCTTCCTGAAGACAAACAATGTATACGAAATGCTTCAGTCTGGTTTTAGACCCCATCATAGCACTGAGACTGCACTTGTGACGGTGGTAAATGACATTTTAATGGCATCAGAACGAGGCTCTGCATCTGTCCTCGTGCTCCTAGACCTTAGTGCTGCTTTTGATACCATTGATCTGCACATTCTTTTGGAGAGACTGGAAGCCCAAATTGGTCTACATGGACAAGTTCTGGCCTGGTTTAGATCTTGTCGGAAAGATATCAGTTTGTCTCTGTGAATAGTTTGTCCTCTGACAAATCAACTGTAAATTTCGGTGTTCCTCAAGGTTCCGTTTTAGGCCCACTATTGTTTTCACTATATATTTTACCTCTTGGGGATGTCATTCGAAAACATAATGTTAACTTTCACTGCCATGCGGATGACACACAGCTGTACATTTCAATGAAACATGGTGAAGCCCCAAAATTGCCCTCGCTAGAAGCCTGTGTTTCAGACATAAGGAAGTAGATGGCTGCAAACGTTCTACTGTTAAACTCAGAAAAAACAGAGATGCTTGTTCCAGGTCCCAAGAAACAAAGAGATCTTCTGTTGAATTTGACAATTAATCTTGATGGTTGTACAGTCGTCTCAAATAAAACTGTGAAGGACCTCGGCGTTACTCTGGACCCTGATCTCTCTTTTGACGAACATATCAAGACTGTTTCAAGGACAGCTTTTTTCCATCTACGTAACATTGCAAAAATCTGAAATTTTCTGTCCAAAAATGATGCAGAGAAATTAATCCATGCTTTTGTCACTTCTAGGTTAGACAACTGCAATGCTCTACTTTCCGGCTACCCGGATAAAGCAATAACTAATCTTCAGTTAGTGCTAAATACGGCTGCTAGAATCCTGACTAGAACCCAAAAATGTGATCATATTACTCCAGTGCTAGCCTCTCTACACTGGCTTCCTGTTAACCAGTTGGGGATAGGGGGCAGTATTTGCACGGCCGGATAAAAAACGTACCCGATTTCATCTGGTTACTACTCCTGCCCAGAAACTAGAATATGCATATAATTAGTAGACTTGGATAGATAACACTCTAAAGTTTCTAAAACTGTTTGAATGGTGTCTGTGAGTATAACAGAACTCATATGGCAGTCAAAACCCTGAGACAAATCCTAACAGGAAGTGGAAATCTGATGTGTGGAATCACTTCAAAGCCTTTGCCATTGAAACACACAGGGACTTATTAATCATTTAGCACTTCCTAAGGCTTCCACTAGATGTCAACAGTCTTTACAAAGTGGTTTGAGTCTTCTATGGTAGAAACTGACCCAAAGAGAGGCTTGGGAAGTTGGTCACAGGGGGAGGGCCATTACTACTATGACGCGAGCGCCCATGGGAACCCTTTTGTTCCGAAACGTGTAATAAGACAATGCAATCGTCCGCCTTGAATATTATTGCAGCTCTGGTTGAAAAAGGCCCTAAAGATTTATGTTATACAATGTTTGACATGTTTGAACGAACGTAAATATATATTTTTTGCACATTCGTGACGACAAGTCCTGCGCGCTTCAGTACATTATGAGTAGCCTTCGGAACGTGCTAACAAGAAGGAACTATTGGGACATAAATTATTAACTTTTTCGAACAAAACTACATTTGTTGTGGACCTGGGATTCCTGGAAGTGCCTTCTGATGAAGATAATCAAAGGTAAGGGAATATTTACAATAGTATATTTTGATTTTAGATGGTTCCAAGATGGGGCTAACATGTATCGCCTAGCCTATTTTTCTGAGCATACCACCAAAGTGTGATTTCCCAGTAAAGTTATTTTTAAATCTGGCAATGCGGTTGCATTCACGAGATGTTAATCTATAATTCTTTGAATGACAATATGAAATTTTAACAATGTTTTCGAATAGTAATTTTGTAAATTGTAGTGCTGATTCACCGGAAGCATTTGAGGGAAAATATTTTCTGAACGTCACTCGCCGATGTAAAATGCTGTTTTTATATATAAATATGAACTTTATCGAACAAAAAATGTATGTATTGTATAACATAATGTCCTAGGAGTGTCATCTGATGAAGATCATCAAAGGTTAGTGCTGCATTTAGCTGTGTTTTGGGTATTTGTGATGCATGCTAGTTGCTTTGAAAATGGCAGTGTGATTTTTTTTGGCAGGGTACTCTCCTAACATAATCTAATGTTTTGCTTTTGCTGTAAAGCCTTTTTGAAATCGGACAACGTGGTTCGATTCAGGAGAGGTGTATCTATAAAATGATGTAAAATAGTCATATGTTTGAGAAATTGAAGTTATAGCATTTATGAGGTTTTGTATTTCGCGCGACGTGATTCCATGCGTCCCACGTTCCCAGACAGGTTAAGGCATGGGCTGATTTCAACGTTTTACTGCTAACCTACAAAGCATTACATGGCTTGCTCCTACCTATCTTTCCGATTTGGTCCTGCCGTACATACCTACACGTACGCTACGGTCACAAGACGCAGGCTCCTAATTGTCCCTAGAATTTCTAAGCAAACAGCTGGAGGCAGGGCTTTCTCCTATAGAGCTCAATTTTTACGGAGTGGTCTGCCTACCCATGTGAGAGACAGAGACTCGGTCTCAACCTTTAAGTCTTTACTGAAGACTCATCTCTTCAGTAGGTCATATGATTGAGTGTAGTCTGGCCCAGGAGTGTGAAGGTGAACGGAAAGGCTCTGGCGCAACGAACCGCCCTTGCTGTTTCTGCCTGGCCTTTTCCCCTCTCTCCACTGGGATTCTCTGCCTCTAACCCTATTACAGGGGCTGAGTCACTGGCTTACTTGTGCTCTTCCTTGCCGTCCCTAGGAGGGGTGCGTCATTTGAGTGGGTTGAGTCACTGACGTGGTCTTCCTGTCTAGGTTGGCGCCCCCCCTTGGGTTGTGTCGTGGTGGAGATCTTTGTCGGCTATACTCGGCCTTGTCTCAGGATGGTAAGTTGGTGTTTGAAGATATCCCTCTAGTGGTGTGGGGGCTGTGCTTTGGCAAAGTGGGTGGGGTTATATCCTGCCTGTTTGGCCCTGTCCAGGGGTATCATCGGATGGGGCCACAGTGTCTCCTGACCCCTCCTGTCTCAGCCTCCAGTATTTATGCTGCAGTAGTTTGTGTTGGGGGGCTAGGGTCAGTCTGTTATATCTGGAGTATTTCTCCTGTCTTATCCGGTGTCCTGTGTGAATTTAAGTATGCTCTCTCTAATTCTCTAATTCTCTTTCTTTCTTTCTTTCTCTCGGAGGACCTGAGGCCTAGGACCATGCCTCAGGACTACCTGGCATGATGATTCCTTGCTGTCCGCAGTCCACCTGGCCGTGCTGCTGCTCCAGTTTCAACTGTTCTGCCTGCGGCTATGGAACCCTGACCTGTTCACCGGACGTGCTACCTGTCCCAGACCTGCTGTTTTCAACTCTCTAGATACAGCAGGAGTGGTAGAGATACTCTGAATGATCGGCTATGAAAAGCCAACTGACATTTACTCTTGAGGTGCTGACTTGTTGCACCCTCGACAACTACTGTGATTATTATTATTTGACCATGCTGGTCATTTATGAACATTTGAAAATCTTGGCCTGTTCTGTTATAATCTCCACCCAGCACAGCCAGAAGAGGACATACTCAAATCTAACTGCCTGTAACTCAGGCCCTGAAGTAAAGATATGCATATTCTTGGTACCATTTGAAAGGAAACATTTTGAAGTTTGTGTGAAATGTGAAAGGAACGTAGGAGAATATAACACAATAGATCTGGTAAAAGATAATACAAAGAAAAACATTATTTTGTATTTTTTTGTACCATCATCTTTGAAATGCAAGAGAAAGGCCATAATGTATTATTCCAGCCCAGGTGCAATATACATTTTGGCCACTAGATGACAGCAGTGTATGTGCAAAGTTTTAGACTGATCAAATAAACCATTGCATTTCTGTTAAAAAATGTGTATCAAGACTGCCCAAATATGCCTAATATGTTTATTAATAACTTTTTATGTTCAAAATTGTGCACTCTCCTCAAACAATAGCATGGTATTCTTTCACTGTAATAGCTACTGTAAATTGGACAGTGCAGTTAGATTAACAAGAATTTAAGCTTTCTGCCAATATCAAATATGTCTATGTCCTGGGAAATGTTCTTGTTACTTACAACCTCATGCTAATCGCATTAGCCTACGTTAGCTCAACCGTCCCGTGGAAGGGACACTGATCCCAAAGAAGTTTTAAATGTGTTTCTATGGGCTATTAGCAGCAATGGCAACCCATCAATCAGGGCACATTTTACCAGGCTTGCTTGTTTTGCATGTTACTTTGGCATTAATACGTGTCACATATCAGTTTGCAAACAATGTAAAAATATATATATCATTGAGTTCATAAAGTTGCATACAAACATGGTCTCGTTTTTGTTTTCTTGAGTAATTCAGCTCCAAAATGCAGGTGTTTCAGCCTAGATCAGTGATTTCTGTGGTGGTGGTCGGGCAAGCCAGCAGAAAATATGGTGATTTACGCCGTGATTGGCTCAGTGTTCTGTCACTCGTGGGGAAACTACGTCACCTCCAAGTCTAAGGGTAGAGCTCTAAAATTCTAGCCCCTTGGGTGCTGCCATAGAGTTACATTAGAAGTGCCAATCCAACAAGGCTCAAGGTCATTGGACACAGATAAAATGATGTTAAATAACGTTATAAATATACAGTAGCTTTGATTGGACTGATCAAGTCAACATCATACTTTCAAAATCTTAGCTAGCAGTCATAATTTTGAGTCAAGTCGACAATCTACTGGCAAATCCTTTCTAATCCTTGTCGTATGAAGAGAAATAATGAAGAGAAATTATAGATAAAACGTATCAGTGCTTGAAAAATAGGGGTAGGGTTGTAGAGAATCGAAGGACCATGAATCTAACAAGAAATCTTAGGTGCTGGCTTAAGGGCGTAGCAACCACTACAGAATGCCCGGTCAGAACAAGGATGAGGCGGATGTCCAGGTTAGGGGGATTTTAATGGAAGAAGATGTCCACATTCACACATCAAACACACATCTAATCACATCACACACACACACACACACACACACACACACACACACACACACACACACACACACACACACACACACACACACACACACAGCACACACACACTGACACATCACGACACAGCGACACACTGACATCTGACCATGGGGGGTCCTCGACATAGGACTGACAATCATGTCCGAATGAGAGCTGACCATTAACTATGTGGGGGTCCTAGAATCAGCTAACTGAAGCTGGCCGTTTTAACAGTGCTCATCAGCCATTGGACATAAACATTACACAACAAGTTGGAAATCGCAAATTCAACAATGAGTGGTTTGGAAGGAATCAGTGACTAACTGCAAGCAGGTGAAGCTGGTTGAGACAATGTCAAGAGTGTGCAAAGCTGTCATCAAGGCAAAGGGTGGCTACTTTGAAGAATTTCAAATGTAAAATATATTGTGATTTCTTTAACACTTTTTTGGTTACTACATGACTCCATATGTGTTATTTCATAGTTTTGATGTCTTCACTATTATTCTACAATGTAGAAAATAGTGAAATAAAGAAAAACCCTTGAATGAGTAGGTGTGTCCAAACGTTTGACTGGTACTGTATTTTTGGATACTTACAGGGGTCCTAAAATTCTAAATCAAATAACTAAATTATAATTTTTTTTATCTTAAATCAATTCCATATGTTAGTATAGTAGAACCCCAGCCCCGGGCCTTGGATTCTAGGGGGATACAATATGCATTTATTTCGTAAAAAGACAGGTGATGCTGATAATACTGCCTTCGTCGTCGAGGCAGAGGAAATGTATGTGTAGCCCATGTACACTACATGACCAAAGGTTTGTTGAACATCTCTAAAATTCCAAAATCATGGGCATTAATATGGAGTTGGGCCCCCGTTTGCTGTTATAACAGCCTACACTTTTCTTGGAAGGCTTTCTACTAGATGTTTCTACTAGACTTGCTTCCATTCAGCCATAAGAGCATGAGTGAAGTCGGGCACTGATGCTGGGTGATTAGGCCTGGCTCGCAGTCAGCGTTCCAATTCCTCTCAAAGGTGTTCGATGGAATTGAGATCAGGGCTTTGTGCAGGCCAGTCAAGTTCTTTCACACTGATCTCAACAAACGATTTCTGTATGGACCTCACTTTGTGCACGGGGGCATTGTCATGCTGAAACAAGAAAGGGCCTTCCCCAAACTGTTGCCACAAAGTTGGAGGCACAGAATCGTCTAGAATGGCATTGTATGCTGTAGTGTTAACATTTCCCTTCACTGGAACTAAGGGGCCAAGCCCGAACCATGAAAAACAGCCCCAGACCATTATTCCTCCTCGACCAAACTTTAAAGTTGGCACTATGCATTGGAACAGGTAGCGTACTCCTGGCACCTGCCAAACTCAGATTTGTCTGTCAGACTGCCAGATAGTGAAGCGTGATTCATCACTCCAGTCAACGCTTGGCATTGCGCATGGTGATCTTAGCCTTGTGTGTGGCTGCTCGGCCATGGAAACCCATTTCATGAAGCTCCTGATGAACAGTTTTTGTGTGGACATTGCTTCCAGAGGCAGTTTCGAACTCAGCAATGAGTGTTGCAACCAAGGACAGGCGATTGTTACGTCCTATGCGCTTCAGCACTCAGTGGCCCCATTCTGTGAGTTTGTGTGGCCTACCACTTCACAGCTGAGCTGTTATTGTTCCTAGACTTGTTGGAAAGGTGGCATCCTGTGACAGTGCCCCGTTGAAAGTCACTGAGTTCTTCAGTAAGGTCAATCTACTGCCAATGCTTGTCTATGGAGATTGCATGGCTGTGTGCCCAATTTTATCTACCTGTCAGCAACGGGTGTGGCTGAAATAACAGAATACATTAATTTGAAGGGGCGTCCACATACTTTTGTACATATAGTGTATCTGATGCTGTTTGGCCAAAAATATTATTGAATGTCATACTATTTATGGCCTGACAGCATCAGATACATTGGCTACATGTAGTAAGACAGAGGGGTGCTGTTTTTCTCACTCGGATGCTTTCTCTGGTGAGATAGTTACAGCAACTTGCAAATTGAAGAAAAGTTGGCGGGTGCACAGAGAACTGTTCGGATGCTGGAATTATTTTGGATGAATGAGCGAAGGAAACCTATTTTTTAAGTGATTTGTTTGACAATCAGATTACTGATTACTTTTATTGCACATTAAAAGGTAATACATTTTTACAGTTAAGTTACATGTCTATATAAATCCCACAGACTGGCCTCCAAATCACTAAGTACACCCCTGCCTTTAAGATGTATCTAAACAGATGCTCATTCCTGAGACTGAATGGCTAGTAAAGCTTATATCTGGAATTTAGTAACACATTTTATCCATTGACATGGTGCTCTTTGACTGGGAGCTGTTCATTCCTGCCCAATGCTTGTCAAATATAAATGCCAGCTTAGTGGATAAAAATAAAAACTGTTCAAGATATGAAACAAAAAGTATGTTTCCTGGAATCCTTCTGGAAGTAAAAGAGAGAAAGGGGTCTTTAAAAAAATGTCAAACATCTCACATGCAGGCTAATAAAATGACTGAGGCTAATAAAATGACTGGGGCATATTGTGAACACATGGAATTATATGTTCAGTCCGCTTGGATGAACACTTTGGTATATTGTCCACTTAAACCAAATAGAAACACAAAGTGTGTACGTGTGTGTATGTGTCTTTGTGTGTGTGCATGTGTGTGTGCTTGCATATCTTTTGTGTTCAGACACATGTGGAGAGAGAAATGGGAGAAAGCAGGCTATCAAAAGTCCTGCTAAAGCTGAACTTACAGTACATCTTGGCCAGGCTCGGATATGTATTCATTCAACTGCAGCATACTGTAGCAGCAAAGCCTTGGTAAACACGTAACCATAATGTATAAGGGTAAACTTGCTTACTCTGTGAGAATACATACCTATCTTTCTGTCTAAGCCCCGAGGTCAGGGGTGTTGAATAGATTAAATCACAAGTGAGATCTGAACTCTCATTTATATTTTGTTAGAGTCGGTTCACTCCAAGGTCCACCTCTGGCTATTCCCCTAGAAAGGTTATAATCGATGTGTTACGGTACAAGCCTGTCTGTCTCTGTCTGTCTATGTGTCTCTCTCTCTTTTTCCCATGTTTCTCGCACTCTAATCTCCATATCTTGAATAGGGATCTGAATCTGGTTTTGGTAAAACCACCCGGAAGTAGTCCAAACTAAACTGAAACAATCATCCTTAGAAACTACTGGACTTTGAAACCACCACCACGCACACACACACACACACACACACACACACACACACACACACACACACACACACACACACACACACACACACACACACACACACACACACACACACACACACACACACATACATACACACACACACACACACACACACACACACACACACACACACACAAAAAAAAAGGATCCAGACATTTCAAAGGTCCCTGTATGCATGGCCCTCAAGGTTACAGAAAGCACCTCCTTCTCCAAACAGCTAGGCTGCCCACGACAGCTGAAACAGAGCAGTACCTAGCCAATTGCTTTGCCCTAGTTTTTGAAAGGCCCGCAATCTGGACGCCACGCACTGCAAGCCTGTGTACGTGGCCGCGACTGCCGAATATCATCGCCACCAGCTTGCACCGAGGCTGTGCAAGCGTGCCACGAGGGGCTGACACTTACATACTGCAAAGTTCTGCTCCATGTAGCCATCAAATGAGCAACTCCCCCGGCCTCCCCACAACAAAAATATCTGGCATATTTGGCACACAGGAAAACACATCATCATCAACATCAAACCAGCTTCCCCTTACACAAGAATGTTTATGCATGTGTGCTGTTAGTAAGACCACTTCGCTGGCTATCAGGTCAACAAGGCGGTCATGTCTAGCAATACACAAATCCTTGTATGAAAAGTAGCCATTCACAACATGGGCAAAGGACTCCATTACATTTGATTCATGTTGAATACAACATGGTTTGCAGGGTACCAGAGTGCTAGATTATGTTTTGTTGGTAGAACTTGCAGCCTCGCCTTAACAGTAAAGGTGAGAATGTCCTCGCCAATGGCAGCATTTTGGTACATGAAATGGGAAACAGAGTGGTCAGCACAGTCCAGAGCAATGTTATAATCGATGTATTAGGGTACAAGCCTGTCTGTCTCTGTGTGTCTCTATGTGTCTCTATCGGTTTTTTTCCCATGTTTCACGCTCTCTATTCTCCATATCTTGAATAGCGATCTGGTTTTGGTAAAACCACCAGAAAGTAGTTCAAACCAAACTGAAACTCAGTGTTCCAAAAACCAAATCAATGTTCCAAAAACCAATCATCCTTAGAAACAACTGTACTTTTGTGTTTCCATGTCCAAAGAAAAGCCAAGGGCTTGCCCAAGATGTTCCTACTCTAGACTGAGGACTTAGAGAGAGCTTTGGAGAAATGTTGCAGTCAGATGCATTGCATAACCCTTTTAGCTGTGTACCACCAATGTCATTTTCAATACGCTGAGGAAAAACTGTTGACAAAATACTTAGATTACATTGTCACAGTGAAAAGTTAAAACAGTTTGTTAAACAATGTGTGATAAAAGAAACAACCTCACAACGGATGCAGAATGGAGGGATGGTAGGACAAAGGGAGAGAAGAAAACAGCATGCTGAAGCTTCAAACTGGAACACAAGATGTTTTGATTTTCACGTGGAGAGGAAAAAATCCAAATGGTTCCTTTCTGACGTGCGCAGTGCCAACTCGTTTTGATTACAACATTTTCAAGCAGTTCACAGATGTGAGAATTCCTCTCTCTGTTTCCGTGTTTCTGTCTACACGTGATTGCACACACAGACGTACACCCACCCACACACACACACACACACACACACTGCCTTGCAACATTATTAGCCTACTGTACTACGAATCACATTTTTATACCAGGATGCATACTGTTTATACTACGACATACTGTCTAACACGTGTAGTACTGTAATACCAATTACATTTGAATTCTGCTGTGATTAGTAACAGTAAACTGTTTGTTGATAGTATTTCAGACTTGTCCAATCACCTGATATGCATGATTGGTTCTGAAGCACACTTATCAAAGAGAATATCTAATGGAACTGTACATGTCTACAAAGATCATCAAAGGTGATAGGATCTGGGGAACTGGCTGTGTGTGAGTTCTATAGATCCACACGAACGCACACACGCACACACGCACACACACACACGCTTGCTCCTCCCGTCCTATAGGCAGAAACTCAAACAGGAAGTACCCGTGCTTTGAACTATTCAACGCTTGTCTGACCAATCAGAATCCACGCTTTAGGATTGTTTTGATCACGTGGACTGGGATATGTTTCGGGTAGCTTGCGGAAATAATCTAGACGCATACACGGATACGGTGACTGAGTTTATAAGGAAGTGTATAGGAGATGTTGTACCCACTGTGACTATTAAAACCTACCCTAACCAGAAACCGTGGATAGGTGGTAGCATTCGCACGAAACTGAAAGTGCGAACCACTGCATTTAACCATGGTATGGTGACTGGTAATGTGGCAGAATATAAACAATGTAGTTATTCACTCCACAAGGCAATCAAACAAGCTAAACGTCAGTATAGAGATAAAGTGGAGTCGCAATTCAACGGCTTAGACACGAGACGTATGTGGCAGGGACTACAGACAATCACGGACTACAAAAGAAAAACCAGCCACGTCGCCGAGACCGATGTCTTGCTTCTGGACAGGCTAAACACATTCTTCGCACGCTTTGAGGATAACACAGGGTCACCGACGCGGCCTGCTACCAAGGACAGTTGGCTCTCCTCCGTGGCCGATGTGAGTAAAAGATTTAAACGTGTTAACCCTCGCAAGGCTGCCGGGCCAGACGGCATCCCTAGCCATGTCCTCAGAGCATGCGCAGACCAGCTGGCTGGTGTGTTTACCGGCATATTCAATCTCTCCCTATCCCAGTCTGCTGTCCCCACATGCTTCAAGATGGCCACCATTGTTCCTGTACCCAAGAAGGGAAGGGTAACTGAACTTAATGACTATCGCCCTGTAGCACTCACCTCTGTCATCATGAAGTGCATTGAGAGACTAGACAAGGATTATATCACCTCTCCCTTACCTGCCACCCTAGACCCACTTCAATTTGCTTACCGCCCTAATATCACCTGCATTGCTTGCTGTTTGGGGTTTTAGGCTGGGTTTCGGTACAGCACTTTGAGATATCAGCTGATGTAAGAAGGGCTATATAAATACATTTGATTAATAGATCGACAGACGATGCAATCGTCATCACCCTGCACCCTGCCCTATCCCATCTGGACAAGAGGAATACCTGTGTAAGAATGTTGTTTATTGACTATAGCTCAGCATTCAACACGATAGTACCCTCCAAGTTCATCCTTAAGTTCGAGGCCCTGGGTCTGAACTCCGCCCTGTGCAACTGGGTCCTGGACTTCCTGACGGGCCGCCCCCAGGTGGTGAAGGTAGGAAACATCACCTCCACTCCACTGATCCTCAACACTGGGGCCCCACAAGGGTGCGTGCTCAGCCCCATCCTGTACTCCCTGTTCACCCATGACTGTGTGGCCAAGCACGCCTCCAACTCAATCATCAAGGTTGTAGACGACACAACAGTAGTTGGCATGATTACCAACAATGACGAGACAGCCTACAGGGAGGAGGTGAGGGCTCTGGGAGTGTGGTGCATGGAAAACAACCTCTCACTCAATGTCAACAAAACAAAGGAGATGATCATGGACTTCAGGAAACAGCAGAGGGTGCACCCCCTATCTACATCGACGGGACCGCAGTGGAGATGGTGGAAAGCTTCAAGTTCCTTGGCGTACACATCACTGACAAACTGAAATGGACCAGCCACACAGGCAGTGTGGTGAAGAAGGCGCAACAGAGCCTCTTCAATCTCAGGAGGCTAAAGAAATTTGGCATGTCACCTAAAACCCTCACAAACTTTTACAGATGCACAATTGAAAGGATCCTGTTGGGCTGTATCCGCACTGCCCGTAACTGCAAGGCTCTCCAGAGGGTGGTGCAGTCTGCCCAATGCATTACCGGGGGCAAACTACCCGCCCTCCAGGACACCTGCAGCACCTGATGTCACAGGAAGGCCAAAAAGATCATCAAGGACATCAACCACCCGAGCCACTGCCTGTTCATCCCGCTATCATCCAGAAGGCGAGATCAGCACAGGTGCATCAAAGCTGGGACCGAGAGACTGAAAAACAGCTATCTCAAGGCCATCAGACTGTTAAACAGCCATCACTAGCACATTAGATGCTGCTGCCTATAGGCATAGAGTAGAAATCACTGGCCACTTTAAGGAATGGAACACTAGTCACTTTAATAATGTTTACATATCTGGCATTACTCATCTCATATGTATATACTGTATTCTATATTATTCTACGGTAGTCAGTGTTTACATATCTGGCATTACTCATCTCATATGTATATGCTGTACTATATACTATTCTACTGTATCTCATTCACTTAATAATGTTACAATATCTTGCATTACTCATCTCATATGTATATACTTTATTCTCTACTATTCTACTGTATCTTAGTCCGTTCTGCTCTGACATCCCTCGTCCATGTGTATATAGTCTTAATTCATTCCTACTTAGATTTGTGTGTATTGGGTATATGTTGTGTAATTTGTTAGATATTACTTGTTAGACTGCACTGTCGGAGCTAGAAGCACAAGCATTTCGCTACCCCTGCAAAAACATCTGCTAATCACGTGTATGTGACCAATACAATTTGATTCTAATTGATTTGACACTCCTGGGTTAGTTGAGAAGGGCTGTGTTTTAAGTATTAGTGTTTCATATATTTTCAGCTATGTTTACAAAAGCCCAACAAGTGACTACACAAATCAAATCATAATCAAATCAAAGTTTATTGGTCGCTTACACAGATTTGATTTGTAGATGTTATCGCAGGTGCAGCGAAATGCTTGTGTTTCTAGTTCCAACAGTGCAGTAATAATACACATGCAATACAAAACAATACGCACATAATCCAAAAGTAAAAAGAAAGAAATTAAGAAATATCAGAGTGAGCAATGTCAGAGTCCTGAATACAGACACTGTATGTGTCACACCCTGATCTGTTTCACTCACCAGGTGTCTCCAATTTTCCCCATTATCCCCTGTGTATTTATACCTGCGTTTTCTGTTTGTCTGTTGCCAGTTTGTCTTGTATTGTCAGGTTGTCCCAGCGTGTCTCCTGTTTTCTATGCTCTCTAGTTTTTTGTTTCTAGCTTTTCCGGTTCTGACCTTTCTGCCTGCCTGCTGTTCTGTACCTGCCTAATTCTGACCAGGTTTATGAACTTCTGCCTGCCCTGACATTGAGCCTTTCTGCTGTCCAGTACCTGTCAGACTCTGATCTGGTTACGAACCCCTGTCCTCGACCTGCCCTTTCCCTGCTCCCTGTGTTATAATAAATTATCTGAGAACTGTACCATCCGCCTCCTGTTTCTGCATCTGGGTCATATCCTGAGTCGTGGTAGTACGAACTAACCATGACTGACCCAGCAGACTCGGACCAGCTCCGCAACGCTGTTTCCGTCCAAGGAATTGCCATTGGTAGACACAAGGTACTACTTCAAGACCTTATGGAAAGACTCCAGACCTTGGCGGAAAGCCATGACCACGCTTTCACTGTGTTGCTGGAGCAATTCCACGGGTTATCTACTAAGCAGCAAGCAACAACAGTAACCCCCCAGACTGTCAGTTACCCCGCTACCAGCGGCACTTCTCCCCAATCTACCCCGACTTCCTGAGAAACCCACTTACCTCCTCCGGAGCGCTATGCTGGAGATCCAGGATCCTGCCGAGCGTGTCTGTCCCAGTATTCTCTCATTTTTGAGCTGCAGTCCTCTTCGTTTCGCTCGGATCGCTCGAGGATAGCGTACTTGATAACGCTGATGTCTGGGAGGGCTCTGACCTGGGCTGCGGTGGTGTGGGAGCAACAATCCCCCGTTTGCCTCAGTCTGGAGGAGTTTGTGGCAGAGGTTTGAATGGTGTTCGATTCTCCATTGTCAGGGAGAGAGGCTGCTCGTAAGCTACTGCAACTGCGTCAAGACTCCCGTATTGTGGCAGACTACGCGGTAGATTTTCACACTTTGGCCGTCGAGAAGCTTGACAGGTTCTGCATGGATTATCGGAGGTGGCCAAAGACGAGCTCGCAGCCTGGGAGCTCCCCATGGATCTCGACTCCCTCATAGCCTTGATCATATGGATCGATGGGCAGCTACGGGAATGTAAGAAGGAGAGGAGGTCTGCTCCCGGAAACACTTGCTTGTCCACGGCACCCACCTCTCCCCCAAGGAATCCTGGAAGTCCCCGGGAGGATCCGATGTCACCCGAGTTACCTCTGGAATCACCGAGGGCTGTCGACTCGCTTCCTCCGGAGCCCATGCATCTGGGCAGGGACAGATTGTCTCCTGCTGAACGCTTATGCAGACTGAACACCAAGAGCTGTCGGTATTGTGGAACAACAGGACATTAAATATCTACCTGTTCATTAAAAGACCAGGCTCAAGTAGATATAAGTACCCTGTTGAGCCGTACGGGGAGGTTCCCATCTTCCATTTCTCATACCCTTCTCCATGCTATCCTGTTGTGGGGTGACCAGTCCAAATCTCTCCGGGTGCTCATTGACGCTGGTGCCAACAAGAGCTTTATGGACGCTACCCTGGTGTCGGAGCTGGGAATCCCCATACAACCCCTCTCCATTCCCATGGACGTCAGAGCACTGGATGGGCGCTCTATTGGGCCAGACGGATTACCAGGACGTGTACTCCGAGCATGCGCTGACCAACTGGCAAGTGTCATCACTGACATTTTCAACCTGTCCCTGACTGAGTCTGTAATACCAACATGTTTCAAGCAGAGCACTACAGTCCCTGTGCCGAAGAACACTAAGGTAACCTGCCTAAATGACTACTGACCCATAACACACACGTCTGTACCCATGAAGTGCTTTGAAAGGCTGGTCATGGCTCACATCAACACCATTATCTCAGAAACCCTTGACCCACTCCAATTTGCATACCCCCCCAACAGATCCACAGATGACGCAATGTCTATTGCACTCAACACTGCCCTTTCCCACCTGGACAAAATGAACACCTATGTGAGAATGCTATTCATTGACTACAGCTCAGCAACACCATAGTGCCCTCAAAGCTCATCACTAAGTTAACCTGTTATGGCTAGGGGGCAGTATTTTCACGGCCGGATAAAAAACGTACCCAATTTAATCTGATTATTACTCCTGCCCAGACACTAGAATATGCATATAATTATTAGCTTTGGATAGAAAACACTCCAAAGTTTCTAAAACTGTTTGAATGGTGTCTGTGAGTATAACAGAACTCATTTGGCAGGCCAAAACCTGAGAAGATTCTGTACAGGAAGTACCCTGTCTTACCATTTCTTGGCCTTCTTGATTATCTCTATCCAATACAGGGTATCTCTGCTGTTACGTGACACTTCCTACGGCTCCCATGGGCTCTCAGAAGGCGGCAAAAAGCTGAATGATATCGAGGCAGCCCCTGGCTGAAACACATTAGCGCGTTTGGATAGTGGCCGGTCACAGTACTATGAGACTCAGGCTCGTGCACGAGGGGATCCCATGCTTTTATTTTCTCTCTCTTTTGTACGTAAACACGCTTTCCCGGTCGGAATATCATCGCTTTTTTACGAGAAAAATGGCATAAAAATTGATTTTAAACAGCGGTTGACATGCTTCGAAGTACGGTAATGGAATATTTAGAATTTTTTTGTCACGAAATGCGTCGTGCGTGTGACCCTTATTTACACTTCGGATAGTGTCTTGAACGCACGAACAAAACGCCGCCATTTGGATATAACTATGGATTATTTTGAACTAAACCAACATTTGTTATTGAAGTAGCAGACCTGGGAGTGCATTCTGACGAAGAACACCAAAGGTAATCAAACTTTTCTAATAGTAAATCGGAGTTTGGTCAGGGCTAAACTTGGTGGGTGTCTAAATAGCTAGCCGTGATGGCTGGGCTATCTACTGAGAATATTGCAAAATGTGCTTTCACCGAAAAGCTATTTTAAAATCTGACACGTCGATTGCACAAAGGAGTTCTGTATCTATAATTCTTAAAATAATTGTTATGTTTTTTGTGAACGTTTATCGTGAGTAATTTAGTAAATTCACCGGAGGTTTGTGGGGGGTATGCTAGTTCTGAACGTCACATGCTAATGTAAAAAGCTGGTTTTTGATATAAATATGAACTTGATTGAACAAAACATGCATGTATTGTATAACATAATGTCCTAGGTGTGTCATCTGATGAAGATCATCAAAGGTTAGTGCTGCATTTAGCTGTGGTTTTGTTTTTTGTGACATTATATGCTAGCTTGAAAATGGGTGTCTGATTATTTCTGGCTGGGTACTCTGCTGACATAATCTAATGTTTTGCTTTCGCTGTAAAGCCTTTTTGAAATCGGACAGTGGGGTTAGATAAAGGAGAGTCTTGTCTTTAAAATGCTGTAAAATAGTCATATGTTTGAAAAATTGAAGTTTTTGTATTTTTGAGGAATTTGTAATTCGCGCCACGCCTATCATTGGATATTGGAGCAGGTGTTCCGCTAGCGGAACATCTAGATGTAAGAGGCTAAGGACCCTGGGACTTAACACCTCCCTCTGGAACTGGATCCTGGACTTGCTGACGGGCCGCCCCCAGGTGGTAAGGGTAGGGAACAACACATCCGCCACACTAATCCTCAACACGGGGGCCCCTCAAGGGTGCATGCTCAGTCCCCTCCTGTACTCCCTGTTTACTCATGGCTGCACAGCCAGGCATGATTCCAACACCATCATTAAGTTTGCCAATAACACAATAGCAGTAGGCCTGATCACTGACAACGATAAGACAGCCTATAGGGAGGAAGTCAGAGACCTGGTCGTGTGGTGCCAGAACAACAATCTCTCCCTCAACGTGATCAAGACAAAGGAGATGATTGTGGACTACAGGAAAAGGAGGACCAAGCACACCCCCATTCTCATCGACGGGGCTGTAGTGGAACAGGTTGAGAGCTTCATGTTCCTTGGTGTCCACATCACCAATAAACTATCATGGGCCAAACACATCAAGACAGTCGTGAAGAGGGCACGACAGAACCTATTCCCGCTCAGGAGACTGAAAAGATTTGGCATGTATCCTCAGACCCTCAAAAGGTTCTACAGCTGCACCATCGAGAGCATCCTGACTGGTTGCATCACTGCCTGGTATGGCAACTGCTCGGCACTACAAAGGGAAGTGTGTACGGCCCAGTACATCCCTGGGGCCAAGCTTCCTGCCATCCAGGACCTCAGAGGAAGGCCCCAAAAATGGTCAAAGACTCCAGCCACCCTAGTCATAGACTGATCTCTCTGCTACCGCAGGGCAAGCAGTACCAGAGCGCCAAGTTGAGGTCCAAAAGGCTTCTTAACAGCTTCTACCCCAAGCCATTAGACTCCTGAACAGCTAATCAAAGGGCTACCCAGACCTCTCTTTTACGTTGCTACTATAATCTACACATAGTCACTTTAACTCTACCTACATGTACATATTATCTCAACTAACCGGTGCTCCCGCACATTGACTCTGAACCGGTACCTCCTGTACATAGCCTCGCTTGTTATTTTACTGCTGCTGTTTAATTATTTGTTACTTTTATTTTCTATTTTTCGTTTTTTACTTATCTAGTTTTTACTTAACAGGTTTTTTTCTTAACTTAAAGCATTGTTGGTTAAGGGCTTGTAAGTCACTGTAAGGTCCTGTTGAATTCGGCGCATGTGACAAATAACATTTGACTTCATTTGATTTATTGTCAGACTCACCCACACTACATTTCCCATTAAACTGAGAGTGTCAGGTAATCACAATGAGTCTATGCAGTTCCTGCTCATTGAATCACCTCAAGCGCCCATGGTTTTGGGGTTTTCATGGCTCCAAAGGCACAATCCTCTGATCGACTGGGCTACCATGCTTCACCCTAGTGATGGTGCCAGGTTTCTTCCAGACATAACACTTGGCATTCAGGCCAAAGAGTTCAATCTTGGTTTCATCAGACCAGAGAATCTTGTTTCTGATGGTCTGAGAGTCGTTTAGGGGCATTTTGGCAAACTCCAAGCAGGCTGTCATGTGCCTTTTACTTAGGAGTGGCTTCCGTCTGGCCACTCTACCATAAAGGCCTGATTGGTGGAGTGCTGCAGAGATGGTTGTCCTTCTGGAAGGTTCTCCCATCTCCACAGAGGAACTCTAGAACTCTGTCAGAGTGACTATCAGGTTTTTGGTCACCTTCCTGACCAAGGCCCTTCTCCCCAGATTGCTCAGCTCTAGGAAGAGTCTTGGTGGTTCCAAACTTCTTCCATTTAAGAATGATGGAGGCCACTTTGTTCTTGGGGACCTTCAATGCAGCAGACAGTTTTTGGTACCCTTCCCCAGATCTGTGCCTTGAAACAATCCTATCTCAGAGCTCTATGGACAGTTCTTCAACCTCATTGCTAAGTTTTTGCTCTGACATGCACTTTCAACTGTGGGACTTTATATAGAAAGGCCTTTCCAAATCATGTCCAATCTATTGAATTTACCACAAGTGGACTCCAATCAAGTTGTAGAAACATCTCAAGGTTAATCAATGGTAACAGGATGCACCTGAGCTCAATTTCGAGTCTCATAGCAAAGGGTCTATGAATACTTATGCAAATAAGGTATTTCTGTTAAAAAAAAATATTCAACTTGCAAACATTTCTAAAAACCTGTTTTAGCTTTGTCATTATGGGGTATTGTGTGTAAATTAATGAGGAGAAAAAATTATTTTATACATTTTAGAATAAGGCTGTAACGTAAACAAATGTGGAAAAAGTTAAAGGGTCTGAATACTTTCCAAATGCACTGTATATAGCGTACAAGACAGATATTAACATCTGTGTCACACACACACACATACACACACACCAGATGCACTCGGTATGTTTGCTTTTCACTCACGCTTGCATGTTCGACCATATCCATCCATCACCTCTGCAGTATGTGATGGGAAGCTGTCCAAAAATACACACATGACGAGTTGCCAAAAAATCTCTCTTTCCCTACAGAAACAAGACTTTAGAAACACTATCCCACCATAATTATTTTACACCAATATTGACCTTACTCAATACTAAGACATGGAAGCGGACATAGCCTTGGAACTTAAGCTGCTTCAGGGTCACAGGTTTAAGCGTCTGAAACCAAAGGTGTCAACTAAAAATAGTTAGTCAGTCTCCTAGCTGTCTATATTTTGACTGCACGTTACTAAGTGGCGTCAAAATATAGACAGCTAGGACAACACTGAGCATGGCAAAAGGTCACCGCAACCCAAGAGGAAAGGACCGACTAAGGGAGCATCTGGAGAGAAAGCAAGGAGGACTCTCTGTAAAGAAATTCCTGTAATTTGTACAGTAAATTACTGGCAGCACATATGCCAGTCAATTTATTTATAATTACATGACTGTAAAAAAGTTAATTCTACTGTAATTGTAATAAATGATTGAATCATTGAGGGGAGATGAGGTTTGTATTTAACAGTATTTTAATGTAATTACATGGGATTTGTGAGAGACGTTTTGCTACTAGGTACTGTAATTATATATTACAGCATATTGATGGATATTTGGTGTTTTGTATCACTTGCACTCCTAGAGGCCTTAACAAAGGCTTCCAAATTGGCAGTGACTAAAGGGCAAAACAAACCAAGAGGACATGGCAACTCAACCAGCAAAACATTTATTGTAAAATCAGATTGTAAAATTTCAGAAATTGCTAACAGTGCACTGAACTCCCATAATGCATTGTTCTTTACAATACTTTACTGCAGAGGTGGGACCAAGTCATTGTTTTACAAGTCACAAGTAAGTCTCAAGTCTTAGCACTCAAGTCCCAAGTCAAGACAGGCAAGTCCGAGTCAAGACCAGCAAGTCTCAAGACCTAAACTTGGAGTTTCGAGTCCTAAACAAGTCATAATGTGCTCTTCACCAAATGTAATACCATTTCATATTCTTAACCAGAGTAATAGTTAGTATATTACATTCATGCAAATCATGAATGCTTTTAAATATATATTTATTACTTTCCAAATAAACTTAATATTTACATGGAAATACATGGGTAGCCATGAGAAAGACCCCCCCCCCCCCCCTTGACTATCGAGGATCGCTATGGGGCACAATCGGGCGATGTAGGCTTGTACACAATCGCCCAACCGTAACACACAGGAGGCTGCCTAGCCAGTTGTAGCTCAATCTTGGGTGCAATGATCACATTCCCGCACTGTGTGGAGGCTCATTGATTTAACGTGACGTTAGCCTACATGCTACACTAGCAAAGTTATAAATTATATAGCTGTCGGCTATATTAGCCACAAATTACCGTTCTTTGTGCAGCTTCAAATGTCGAACAAAGTTGGAAGTTGTTGCGCCTCCGTCTGTCATTTTCTACCCGCATGTATTGTAAGTTGCAACCCGTTTTTTGTTGATACAGCGTATTCTTTATATCCGAAAATAATAATTTTGGGTATCATCTTTCCAAGGGTTCCATCTGAATTCACCCGCCGACGTTCCTCTGCACTGGGGAGGAACGGAGCACGCCCCCAAACTACTCTCAAATGTCCTGCTATTTGTCGTCACAGAAGGAGAGAGAGAGGGGGGGAGAGAGGGGGGGTGCAGATTACTAGAGATTATTACTATTACTAGAGAATTCCAAGCATCATCAGAGGCCAGTAACAACTAAACAGGCCAAGAAGGTAAAATGAACAGGGGAGGATGAACAGGATTCAGGAGAGGGAGGAAGAGAGGGAGAATAAAGACAAAGCAGAGAAAAGAGAAACTACACAGAGGGCAGAAGAAATTAAATGCAGTGAGTAGATGATAAATCTATTCCATGAGGGTCTAGATCAGGGGTATTCAACTCTTACCATACGAGATCCGGAGTGTCCAAACCTGGTGTCCCTGGTCTAAATCAGTCCCTAATTAGAGGGGAACAATGAAAAAAATACAGTGGAACTGGCTTTGAGGTCCAGAGTTGAGTTTGAGGGGTATAGATACTCAATTGCATGTCTCCCAACAGGAGAGAAAGGTCTTAACCCCTACGTGATCGATGCCCCCCCCCCCCCCCCCCTCCCCCGTGGGATGGTTGAGCTAACGTAGGCTAATGTGATTAGCAGGAGGTTGTAAGTAACAAAAACAATTCCCAGGATATAGACATATCTGATACGGGCAGAAAGCTGAAATTCTTGTTAATCTAACTGCACTGTCCAATTTACAGTAGCTATTACACTGAAAGAATACCATGCTATTGTTTGAGGAGAGTGCACAATTATGATCTTTATTAATAAACCAATTAGGCACATTTGGGCAGTCCTGATACAACATTTTGAACAAATATGCAATGGTTCATTGAATCAGTCTAAAACGTTGCACATACACTGCTGCCATCTAGTGGCCAAAATCTAAATTGCACCTGGTCTGGAATAATAGATTATGGCCTTACTCTTGCATTTCAATGATGATGGTACAAAAAAAGAATGTTTTATTCTTTGTATTATCTTTTACCAGATCTAATGTGTTATATTCTCCTACATTCATTTCACATTTCCACAAACTGAAAAGTGTTTCCTTTCAAATGGTATCAAGAAGATGCATATCCTTGCTTCGGGTCCTGAGCTACAGGCAGTTAGATTTGTGTATGTCATTTTAGGCGAAAATTGAAAAAAACTTAAGAGGTTTTAAACATGGGAGGGAGAGTCAAATCGCAAGCCACTGAGGTGATGTTATGCATGCAGGATCATGGTCTTTTTTTGGGGTGACAAGTGGTTAGAGCGTTGGACAAGTAAGCAAAAGGTCGCTGGTTTGAATACCTGAGTTGACAAGGTGAAAAATCTGTCGATTTGCCCTTGAGCAAGGCACTTAACCCACATTTGCTCCAGGGGCGCTGTACTACTACGGCTGACCCTGCAAAACAACATATTTCACTGCACCTCTCTGGTGTACGTGGCACAACATGTTTTATTTATTTTACTAGAGAGAGGAGAGAGAGAGAGAGAGAGAGAGAGAGAGAGAGAGAGAGAGAGAGAGAGAGAGAGAGAGAGACTAACTGAGGTAGAGATAAAAATTAAATGAAAGCTAGGACATAAAAGTGGCTGAGAGTAGGGGAATGAGCTTCAAGGGGGAAGGATGAGACAGGAGGTTAGGGGTGAGATGAGAGGGTCTGTTCTGTCTGAGGCAGTTAGGTCTTGGTTTACTGCCAGGAGAAACTAAGGGGCAGACCAGGGGGAGTAAGGGGGAGATGAGGGGTGACCTTGACCTCGTCTTGTCTGAGCTGGTATGTTTTCACAGCGCAGGGGGCTGTGTGTGTGCGTGTCTGTGCGTGTGCAGTGCCATTACTGATAGCTCTAACAAGCCTATGTAAGAGGTCAGACTGTAGAGTGGAAAAGGATGAAGGGGCTGTTAAAGGGACTTTAAGCCCGCCACCTGCCTACACACACACACACACACACTTAAGGGTTAGGCTGATTATTACCAGACCTTGTTTAAACACCTCCCTTGTTACCCTTCCCAATAAAACACTACACTGACAGGCTAACCATGAGGGTTCTAAGCTGACATATGGAATTGTTTTAAGATGGTCATATGATGGACTATTTAGCTATTTAATTTTGAATTTTAGGACCATTTTAAGTATAAAAAAAATTAAAAAATAAAAATAAAAAATATATATATAAAACATTTATTTGATAAAATATCGAATTTGGCCTTTACTACTGTAGCCCAGAAGAAATGCATTGAATAACACATTCAAAATGGCAAAAAAGAGTGGAACAATAATCATAAGAAATAAGGTTTTAAAGTGTCTGTCCTATATCTAGGAGATATAAGAAAGCTCAGGAATATTTGTATTTTTTTTTACACATATTTAACCCCTTTTTGGGGGTAGGCACAAAACTACACAAAACTACCTTCATACTTCCATAAAAAAAATGTAAACCGGTACTGGTTACTTTAACAACGAGTCCCGTGACCAGTGGCGGATTTAGGTATAGGCAACATGGACAGCCGCCTAGTGCGGCATTTTGTCACCACACGGTGACATGATATCATGTCACTGTGTGGGACTGTGGGTCAATTAACCTTGTCGGAGTTGGCGCCCTGATTCTAGTTTGTGAGCTAGGCAGGCTACTGCCTGGGAAGGTCTCCCACTCAGAAGTATGAGATGAGGAGGGGAGCGGGGGTAGGTTGACCTGAGGTCTTCCCACTGGAAGCCCGAGGTAGAGGGAGCAGAGAATCTATCAAATAGCACACCTCTAACTTTGTACAGTACTATTGCAATTAGTAAAATCAGTCACACTATGAAATGCTATCAAATAAACCACAATTCATTCATAATACTGTGAAAATATAGTTTCACAGACATATTGTTGCATTTTTTTCTGGTTTGTGCAAAATTATTAAGAATAATATAAAACCAGTCTGCACACCACCAAGGTGAATTGGTTTAGTCTTGACTCTTGATTGATAGTGTTGGGGGATGGGTAATGTATTGATGCTTGAGTGCCAAATCAACACATATTTGTTTCTATTTGGTCTTTGTTACTTCTTATATATATTTTTATAGCATATATTTTTATATTTAATTGTTATGATTATTTATTTGTGTTGAAGGGGGTGTTCGCCCAGGGAACCATACAAGCTACAACCGCCACTGCCCGTGACACTTGTGGGGGCCGTAGAGCAAAACAGAGAGCACCACCGTGCTCATGAGATTCACAGAGAGGTCAAACCATTCAGACGTTTTTGTGAGAAGAACAATTTTTGGAATGTCTCATAGTCTGACAAACACCACTCTAGCTCTGCCACCTTTCACCACAGATGTGAAAGTACAACATAGTATTTTGATTGACTCACCAGTGTCAATCTAACCAACTAACCAACTTCCTGGTCTTCAAATGCCCTATCAAGTCATCACATAGGCATGAATGGTGTCACATGATCAATGGCTTTGTCCATTCATACAGTAATTAACTTGGAACACTACAGGTCTCACTTTTTTTTAACCTTTATTTAACTAGGCAAGTCAGTTAAGAACAAATTCTTATTTTTAATGACGGCCTAGGAACAGTGGTTTAACTGACTTGTTCAGGGGCAGAACGACAGATTTTTACCTTGTCGGCTCAGGGATTTGATATTGCAACCGTTCAGTTACAAGTCCAACACTCTAACCACTAGGCTACCTGCTGCCCCACTTAAAGGACCAATGCAGACGTATTTATCTCAATATCAAATCATTTCTGGGTAACAATTAACTACTTTACTGTGATTGTTTTCAATTAAAATGGTAAAAAATAAACAAAATAGCTTCTTAGCAAGAGCAATTTCTCAAGCAAGAACTTTGATAGGACTGACTGGGAAGGGGAAAACTGAAAATTAGCTGTTATTGGCTGAGAGGTTTGGAAGGCCAAAACTCCATCTTACCAAAACAGGTTGAAATTTCAGGGGGTCTTTTCAAACAGCTCTTACATTAAAAGGGTATTATGATAATTTGCACAATTTCACAGTATTATTCCAACCTCATAGTGTGGAAATATATAAACACAGGGAAAACATGCTTTTGACTGCACTTGACCTTTAAACAGCATTCTCCAAAAATCACAATGTACCGTAAGCCACATCTCAGCACACACAGGCTAGACAGAAGAGGACTTCTTTAACATAGATATATAGTGGGGTCCAGAATTATTGGATCCCTAAATAAAGATGAGCAACAAAACCTGTACAAATAAATTATACAAATACTGAGCTATAATATATGCTTAAAAATATATATTTTTATATATTTTATACTAATATAACTGCTCAGCGAAAGAGATTTTGTTTATGAGCAATAATTTTTAAAAATCTAAAAAAGATAGGGGTCAAAATGATTGGGTCCCCTGATTTCAATACTCCAGTACCCAGGCCTCCTGAGTGGTGCAGCTGTCTAAGGCACTGCATCGCAGTGCTTGAGGCATCACTACAGACCTGGGTTCATAGGGTGGCGTGCAATTGGCCCAGAACCATCCAGGTTAGGGGAGGGTTTGGCAAGGGGGGCTTTACATGGCTGATCGCGCTTTAGCGAGTCCTTGTGGTGGGCTGGGCGCCTGCAGGCTGACTACATCGTCAGTTGAACTGTGTTTCCTCTGACACATTGGTGCGGCTGGCTTCCAGGTTAAGCAGGTGGGTGTTAAGAAGAGCGGTTAGATGGGTCATGTTTCGGAGGACACATGACTCAACCTATGTTGGGGAGTTGCAGCGATGAGACAAGATCGTAATTGGATATCACGAAAAAGGGGGTAATATACTTATTTTATTTCTTTTTATACTCCAGCACCCTCCCCTTGTGAGGATAATGACACTGAGCCTTTTTCTAAACTGTTTTATGAGATTGGAGAACACATTGGGAGGGATTAGACCATGCCTCCATAAAGAATCTTTCCAGATCCTTGATATCCTTTGTCTGCGCTTATGGACTGTCCTCTTAAATTCAAACCAGAGGTTTTCAATGGGGTTCAACTCCGGACACTGAGATGGCCATTGTAAACTTTTGATTTTGTGGTCTATTAAATATTTCTTTGTGGATTTTTATGGGTGCTTGGGTTTATTGTCTTGCTGGAAGATACCCTTGCGGCCAAGTTTCAAACTCCTGGCAGAGGCATCCAGGTTTTGGCTTAAATGTCCTGGTACTGGGTAAAGTTCATGATGCCATTGACTTTAACAAGGGTCCTTAGGACCCCATAACAAAGAAAAACCCTGGGACCTAATCCCTCCCCAGACTAAGTGTAGGGTGACAGGGGAGAACAGCAAATACAACTTCGAAGCCTTGAGGTGGACATGCACCAGAATATATTGATAGTTCATATCATAGAACTATCTCATGATAAGATACCAGACTACAACAGAGAAAGTACAGGGTGATACACAGTGTGACTCCTGAACTTGTGAACTGAAACTCCTCTGCACCTAAACATGAACAAATGGTTCTCCTCAATGTGTCTCTTCAGTGCTAGAAGATAGGCGCAGTCAGGCCATGTTTTGACTAGTGCACCAGAGGCCCGTTGAAATCACACAGCTGATGATACGCAGACTTACATACAGTTCACACACACACTCACACACACACACATACAGTAACCCCGTCAATGAAAATCTATCAATGTACAAATGTGTCTGAAATACCTTATATACTACAGTACATTAAAAACGGAATAATGCACCACTCTCCTGTGCATTAATGAACAATGTATTCGACAAAAGACAAATTCTAGCAGATTCCCTTGGGATAATATGAAGATTTATTAGATACACATTAATATCACTGAAGTCTTGAGTGAAGCTGGTGGAATGATCTGTCATGGCATCAGTTCTGTAGGCATAAATATTTGGGGAATAATCCCTCAGTGTTCATGTTATTTCTTCATATGAACATCTCCTTAGTTGCAGTGCGTGTTGCTCAAGACAGATCTAGAACAGGCATTTCTAACATGGGAGGTTTTACACACACACACACACACACACACACACACACACACACACACACACACACACACACACACACACACACACACACACACACACACACACACACACACACACACACACACACACATACAAACACAAACACAGTCATTTTGTTCTTCTAATAAATCACAAGCAGCTGTAGCTGCCATTGTAGCTCCGATGACTGAAACTCCATCCTCATCTCTCCTCTCTTCAACTTTGTAAGTTGATATGATCCACACATTTTAAAAGTTAGAAACTCTGGGGTTACGGTTTGTTTTGATAGACTGCTGTTTACTCTGTATTTTACTGGAAATTATAGCAGTAAAATTGTAATTACAGAACAATGACCAAACTATTACAACTGCATCTATATGTTTTAAATTAACCATCATTACATTATCATTACATCATATTATTACATGCCATTTGGTACCAGAACTGGTATTTAAGTACTACAAAGTATTAATTGCTACCACATAATTTCTAATAAATACCAAGCAAAATACTGTAACATAAAGACAACCTGACACAGCCTACTGCTAACCAAACCCTTACGGTTCTCAGTTACCACCCTGGGAAGCCAGGGATAGTCACTGGGACTCAGCAAGTCACACATACACGCACGCACACACAAACATACACACACAGTCCAGCTGCCCCTCCAGTCAGGTTCAGTTTAACCTTTCATTCAGAAATGCCAGTACTCTCTGCCTCCTCGCTTCCTCTACATTCCTCCCTCAATCCCTTCTTTCCCTCCATTCCTCCATCCCTTCTCTACAAATTACATTAGTAAATCTGAGGGGTGATGATTTACATCACTGTGCTCTGGCAAGATTGAGTAACCAAACAGAGAGTTTGTGTGTGTGTGTGTGTGTGTGTGTGTGTGTGTGTGTGTGTGTGTGTGTGTGTGTGTGTGTGTGTGTGTGTGTGTGTGTGTGTGTGTGTGTGTGTGTGTGTGTGTGTGTGTGTGTGTGTGTGTGTGTGTGTGTGTGTGTGTGTGTGTGTGCGTTGGTGTGTGTGTGTGCGTGTGCGTGTGCGTGTGCGTGTGTGTGTGTGCGTTGGTGTGTGTGTGTGTGTGTGTGTGTGTGTGATCTCCTACCTGTTATTGTGATGTTGCTGTAGAGGTTGGAGAGCTGTTCCTTGAGGAGGACAAGCTGCATCTGAGCTGCCTTCTCTCTCTGCAGCTCCAGCATCATGTCAGGGTGGTTGGCCAGCTTACAGCCCCTCTGCTTGTCCAGGGCGATGTCACTACGCACTATGTCTGAGCGTTAACACAGAGACCAAGAACGGGTCATGTAGTTTCATTGCGTACCACTTCTGGCAACATTGGATTGTTCCTTTCTTGCTAATAAATCTTGTTTGAATTCCACTTGAATGCTACAGAATAAGACTATGGGCCTACCAATGATCATGGACCTAGACGATTTCAACTGTACCTAAAGTACATTTAAACATCTCAATACATTTATAATCAAATTGGGATAACAACACAATAAATAAATATACAAAATGTGTGTTCAACATTTGTGTAAATGAATAATCAAATCCATAATGTCTAACTCACCATCTTCATAGTTTTTTAGGTAGTAATCTGGGCCGGGGCCTCTGAACTTGGCAAGGTTCTTCAAGTTGTGGAACTGGAGAAAGTCAGTTCTCTTTCCTCCGAACCTCAGATAGGCTGGGGACAGACCTCGGGCTAGGGTTACCAAACGCTTGGAACTATACATGGAGACAGAGATCTGATAAGAATACGGTGCACAAATACATCTGAAATCTTTTTTAATCAATTAGGCTCTGTGTCAAAACAAGTTGCATAAAAAACCCAACATGACTATCATTAATTTCAGATTATGTATGCACATACACAACTCTGTGAAGAAATGACTGACGTTATTTTGAAAAGAATTCCTTTAGTGAGTATGTTATTGCAGTATCCAGCACTAGTGACATAGGCTACTCAACAGAGGCTGAGCACTACTTTCACAAGACAAAAAACTCAAGTAATAAAACAATGACAGCTTTAGTTAAATGTGATATTTCTTGATAGCCCTGTGCATTCAGATTCAACAAAAGGAAACTAGACTTGGAGCCCATTTAATTCATACAGAGAGTAGGTTTAAGTGTTTTTTAGATGTCACAGGGAAACATTTTATGATGGTGAGACTAGTATGCCCAGAATAATAAAAACATGTTCTATACTACAGTGTTAGCAGATTACTGTCAGAGCTTCCAGACTGGGCTTTCAAAACACTTTTTACTATCACTCTCATTTATTGGTTTCACTTGAGAGAAAAGCTAGAGAACCCTACTAGTATTTACATGATGGTCTTATAGGACATGACAGCTTTTCCATTACAACAGGACTTGTATGACCCTCTCAGTGCCGCTGTTAGCCAGCTAGCATTAATATCTCCCACAGCTCTGGATTAGAAAAATAGTTTTGGGTTAAGTATTCCACTCTACTGTTGTGTTACCAGACTGGACACAGAATAAGCAACAGAAATATTATAGTTTTCGACCAAAGCCACACTGTAATTTGTGAATATCATCAAGAGTGGACCACCAACAAAACAATGGAGCAAACTAATACATCACCTGCCAATAGCACATGCTTTCTGTAGTAAAGGAATGGCATTCCATGAGAGCAACATTAGCCTACTTTTTAAACATTGATTTGAAGCTAGTCATTATTTGTTTACAAAGTCTCCTTTGAACAAAAACATGGAGCAAAAGGACAGTTTTGAAGTAGGCCTATTTACAAGTCACATTCTTCAAAATTAAGGGAATATTTCCCATTAATTGAAATTACTGGAAATTGCACTGTAGCTTTAATGTTGTGTTCAATTATATGTTATGGGATTAGCATTTACCATATTGTGCTGTTTTTGTAGACAGAATATAGGCCATGTTGTGATCATTTTAACCGATTCTCGCAGACTTGAATAAAGTGCAATTTCTATGACAATTGTAGACTATTGTAGTAGTTAAATCATCTAACTTTGTATTATAATAATTGCCTATTTATGTCTCTAAAATCCACCGACCTACCACAAAAACGAATTTATCCTATAGTATGGCCTTAGTGTGCTTGAGCGCTAGTTTATCAGATCGGACGATCAGCAACGTTAACAGTAGGCATGGTTTAAATGTTTATCCAAATAACGGTTTATATGAACTTGATCAGTACAGTTAAGAAAATAAATATTGGAAAAACATTGTAGAAAATGTGCATTGAAATTGTGAGTGAATAGCCTACAGACATATAGGAAGTTAGTGAAAAGTATGAACCAAAGTAAAGCAAAAAAACGTGTCAATATTGTTAAAAGGTTAATTGTTTGATCACATAGTGTGTTATTGTTATTAGGAATATTATGAACATTAGGTAAATTATTATATTATTGTGATGATTAGTATCATTATTATTATTATTGTTATTATCACAAAATTGATGCAGACAACATTTAGTTGCTGAAGGTTGAATATATTGCAACAACTGAATTTATATAGATCCATATGATTGAACGCGTTCATGTGGGAATAACACTTTTCATCTAGTTAACCCAGAATTACATTTTTGCTAAAATCCTGACCAAAGTTCCCCACTGACTGGTAAAAGTTACATCTGGGAACTTTGCACAATAGCCGAAGCTGATTGGAAGCTGAAATTGTTTACTTCCAGGGCGATACATGCTGTGGCTCCAATAATATTTGAGTAGCCATTCCGACTGTTTTTCATTATTACAAACATGTCGATATCGAGTAGTAAATCCTGTTACTCCACTGAACTTGTAAAATGCCACGACCCCTTTTCTCTCCTCCCAAACAATAACAGTGGATGTTTCACTGGAAATAAGAAACCTCTGTTTACGGAAATTCTTCAGCGAGCCTCGTGTGCGCCATGTAGGCATACTTCTACCAATGTAAACGATTCCCTTCCATACCCAACATGCAACATTAACTATATATTATGAGCTCATATCACCTCTTTCCCTGTCATTCTTGTTCCCTTCTCTCATCATATTAGCATTGTGTAGAACACAGAAACATTGACACGACTAAGACAGTGGCATTATATATGTAGACCTATTATTAACACCACTATGTGAAAGAGATGTTTATGAATTAGGCTACATACTGTGTAAACTGATGCATGCATGCTACGCGAGAGGGACGCAGCATGTGTCAAAAGGTGTCTCAACTGAAATTAGAAAATAGGCTAATAGTATGCACAGCAATTGGGAAAGCTCGACGACGTAATTATGAATTTAGGGCTACACTACAATCTTTAGGACACTCCATATTTCCATACAGGCTAGTTTACCCCTATTTCTAATGTCACCTAAACAAAGGCAATGCACAAATAGGCATAAACCGACTTTATGACATTGTTTAATGATTCCCGATATCATAATATTGTCAAAGAGCCATTCGTCTAGATAACTAAATCCGATCATGCTCAACAGAGACCTATAAACCAAAAACAATGCATTTGATCCAAACATCAGAATAACGACGACTATGAAGTCGATAAAGTAGACCGGGTGGGAAAGAAATCTACCTCAGAAAGTCCAGCCACCCGTCCTTTATAATCGACGGATCCAACTGTAAAGAGAGGAAGTTGTCATTTAGAACTTGAACCGGACTGCGGGTGTTGACGTCCAGCAAAATGAGCGTCCTCTCCATGAACCCCATTCTCTTCCCCCCGCCGCCGGGTGCAGGTCTCTGGTAGGTCGAAGAAGAGGAGATCACCGACTGCACCATCAGAGCAACGGATACCAGCCACAGCCGGGAGCCTGGGAAGGGGCATGTCGCCGGATTGGGCATCTTCCTGGCTTGGCACCACAGATGGAACACTGCGCATAAAAACAAGACCGTGCTCTGCTGTTTGAGGGAACGTGAGAGAAGCTATAGCGATACCTTGTAGTCTGAATGCACTCTTCCTATTCCTTTGAGCGAAGAGATCTGCTCCTTTCTGTCTGTCCGTCTCCCCCCGCCCCTCCGTGTTTTTGGGAGCTGGAGAGGGGAGCGCACGCCCCGGGCCAGCCTCCCCGCTAAAGAGGGCCATGAGCCTGGGGGAGGAGAGGAGGCAGCACCGCCCCTCTTCAGGACTCAGTGGTGGTTCTTCTCTGAGGTATGAGGATTCATACTTAACCCCTGAGGTGTAGGAGAGAAAACAATGATCAGGGCGATCTATTTATCAATATGCTAGGACAAGTCCGCATTGCAGAGCTCCACAAGTCCGATTATTTCTTATTTTTATGACTTGTAAAATTGGGAAAGGGAACCTTTAGAAAAATAAGAGTCTATACTTTGACATAGACACATGGCTCAAAAGGTATTAAGATATAGAATATACGCACTTAGCGAGTTGTCTCCAATGCACAATGTAAAAAGAATTACGCACGCTGGTGACTGCCACAAAACATACATTTTCATGTAAATCTGAAAAGCAATTTGTCTGATGCAATGAATTGTGTATGAAAATGTCGTGTATTTGTTACTCTCGAACAAAACAATACCAACAAATCATGTTAACCAATGGAATGATTAAAAACAAGCGTTATGAAAACCGTGTATTCAAAACTACACTCTAGAAATATTTAGGCTAAGGAACTACTCGAATTTGGTATCTCGGAAATAGCGAAGATTTGTGTTGCTTAGATTACAATTGCAGGGTCATCTAAAAGGCTGAACGTTTTATATTTGCTAATTATGTGTGAAACACAAATCTCTTATACATGAAAGTTGGATGCATGTCTACAGTGTCAAGATGGTTTTGATACAGACATAATTATGCATTTTTAAACAAATGTATATTTCGTTCGTTGGGGAACTAAGAACCCCAATACAATCCATAAAAAATAAAAAATAAACGCACATTCCTAACTAGCTACATGAACATTTGAAGTAAGCCTACATAAAACGAAAACGTTTAGTCCTAGTAAAACAAGTAAACGTCAACGTAAATAAATGGAACATCAGAGTAGGCCTATGGGTGTTCTTTCTATACGTTTGAACGGAACGGTTTTTAGACACTGTTATCGAACAGGGCATTTCTTGGTGTACGGTCCTAGATAAGTATGCCTACAAGAAAAGGAGAGTAAATAGCTAGTTAGGCTATGCGGTAAAATATATTTTACGCACAAGTAGCCTATGCTATTTAAGAACAGCTGCGATCACAAGGCTAATGTTTTCTCACAGTTTGATCTGTGCTAATATGTTTTCTACAGTTTCTCCAGTGACTGCATCGAACTTCGCCAATTTTGACAAACACAGCCTAGCTCAGTCTTATAGCCTGCTTGGTGGCTTCCAAAAACATATTCAAAACTAATTTAGAACTCTACAGCCAACATATTTAACATACCTATAAAAGCTTTATATAAAGTCTCTCTCCAGATGTTCTTTGACCAGAGGGCCTACACACAGCGTGGTCCCACTTGCAAGTAGAGAAAGGCATTGACCGACGGGATGGGTCGTTGTTATGGTGGTTATCCCAACAACTTCCCCTCACCTCGGCCTGGCTCGTCTCAGTCTCGTGAACACACCGCCTTACTGTTTGATAACTCTGGTCGTCTGAGGTCGCTGACTATATTCTCCCCTTGATCTACTGTGTAGAAAGTGCATGATGCACTGCGATTGGGAAGATATCACAAAACATTTGTGTAATCCCTCCTGTTACAGTCAAAATCAATACAAGTTTGAAAATGTTTAGAGGTTCTATTATCTATTTGAATTAGTGACCGCTGCAACCAACTTCATGTTTTACGCTCCAACGTTAAACCATTCAAACAACTCTTGGAAAGCTCGATATTAATTCTGGAAAGTGCGCGAGGCCCGTCTGAAAGGAACAAAGGAAATATGAAGACGCGAACATGGACAGGACATGCCTGACCCAGCCTGTGGCTGACAGGGTATTGCAAACAAACGAGCCAGTTATTGTTATTTATCTCTCATGAGAAAGCTTTATCAACTGTCCATTGCTATGTGAGGTAGAATCAGACACGCACCCCTCATGGTCCTAAGGCAGAACACTGTCCATCTATTCCAAACATGCACGTCTAACAGCGGGGAGCAAACCTCTGTCTCCTTTTCACCCTCTCCAACCTCATACCTCTCTATATATTAATCTCTCCAACCTTCTCTAACCCCTATATAACTCTCTCCATATCACAGTGGGATCTTCGGTTGACCCCTCACTCCACCAGGAGAAGAGATGAGTCTTTGATATGTCCCGCTGCGGCTGTAGCGGTCCTATGGCAACGGACCAACATCCCTCATCAAGTTACGGTCTTTTACTGCATGTCTATGGTAGATATACTGTAGACGTCATTTGGAGTCTTTTGATGTCCGTTTTGAGATGTCGAAGACATATTGTGTAAAGTGTTTGGGATTGATGGGGATACATAGCATGTGATTTCCATAAAGGCTAGATTTTTCCCTATGAATTGTTACCAAAATGTTAAATAGAACATTAAGAGAAAAATGACAGCAATTTAGTGCCCACTCTTTGAACGATATGGAGACTGTGAATGCATTTAGTTAAAAAAAAAACATTGTTCTGATACTCGATACTCAGATAGATGGGACAGTAAAACTACAGTTTGTAAGATTTCCAGGAATTCCAACTAAATTAAATATAATATAAATACTTTACATTAGATAAGTACAGCTGTGAGCTGTGTTATAGGCTACACTAGGTAGCCTAGTGGTTATTAAGCGCATTGGGCCAGTAAGTGAAAGGTCGCTGGTTCGAATGCCCGAGCCGACTAGGTTAAACATCTGGCGATGTGCGTTTGAGCTAAGCACATAACCCTATTTGCTGATGGAATTCGCTCTGGATAATAGCGTCTGCTAAATTACTCAATTGTAAAATCAAACAATTGGATTTGAAAACAAATAAGTTAGCACATTATCACAATTCACTAACAATAAAGTTGTGTTCATAGGATAGAAAATTCGAAGAAGATGTTTGTGTGTGAATGTTCACTGTGAGTGAAATTAGGGAACCTGCCACCAAAAGAGTACAGATTGGCGTGCATTTCTCGAGTTGAACTTGACTTTATCATATTTCCAATCATTGCAAAGAAAATTAGCCAACTACCAGATTCCTTTCGACTTAGAAAATAATGTAGGCTAGCCAACACTCGTTTGCTACTTTCAACACATTCCGTAATGTCGAATGTTTTCTCATGTCACCTTTTATCGTATTAATTTAAGCTATTTTTGCAAGTGGCATAAGCTATCGAAACTGTGTGTGTGGGTATCGTTGACTGAGTAACTACTTTCGGAAGGTTTTGATAAAATAATAACTAAATGTTAAATATTATGACTATAACTTTTCGACTCCATTTATCGAAGAAAAATGTAGACCTATTGTATCAACTCTGAAAAATCTAAACAAACTGAACACAGCCATAATACTACTATAATAGACTAATAATGATATGACAATAATAATAACAACAAAAAAACATGGCCTAATAGACAAATCATTTTGTAATATAAACGAATAATAGTCATTTACTTGGGAAAAAAGAGAAACGTGCAACAGACAGGCCTACCTCTAAGGCAGAATAACCAACACGTCTTATCTCCGGAGCTAAACAAAGCAATAGCATTTCCCTATTATTCCTTTAGGTGTGGTTACATGGCTTTATATAACGGGGTGGTGGATATAGTCTGTAGGGCATAGCGTTTAAAGATAGGCCTACATCTGGTTTAAATACATGTCTCTCTATATATTTTATCTAAATCTGTCCAGATTTGCATTTAGCCTATAGTTAGCTTTTAACTTCTCGGGCCCATAACGATAATAATCCGATTTAAACTGTCTTTTTTTCAAAACCATATTCTATCTTTGTCCCAAGTTATAACACGAGGTCCCTGAACTATAACGCAATAAAACAGGCCTTTATGGTAGCCTATTGGAAAATGCAACAAATCAACAGGGTCGAAAATGTAACAGCAATTTCGTTAGTGAAGCAATATTAGTCTAGGGCAAATGCATTACATTGGAAACATATTTTGTTGAAATGTATTGAGCTTTATCAGTTGAACATGATTTAAAATATCAATAATACTAGGCCTATATAATTTAGTCATATACCCTACAATAACATTATTTATTTTCAGTTTTGTGGCTATATGGTTTGTTATTTTCTAATTAAATCAACGAAATTACGTTGAACCAACGTGGAATATAAATTGAATTGACGTCTGTGTCCAGTGGGATCTGACTTCGATTATACTTCCAAAATAAAATCTATTTAAAAAACATTGCCTTGACAGGCACATACATGTGATTTGGAGCATAGGTACAGAGAGAGAGAGCGTGGGCGAAGGAGGGTGGATAAGGCTATTTATTGACACGCCACTACCAGGATTGTAACTGTCTTGAACAGGCGATGAAAGGGTCACGGTTTACAAGGCAGGGTTCACGATCGCTCTTCCGAATATTGACGACGTGTGAAAGTTGCAGAGGCAGAGAAGTCAGCCTACCACTAGACAAAGGAGCAGCCAAGTCCCTGTGTATTATTTTATGTATCTGATTACTAAACCAATGTAATGGTGCGCTTTGCTAAACTGTCTTATCTGTTTACATTTCTCGTTTTATGGCTTACACTAACATGTAGGCTCCGATTCCAAAATGTCAAAACATGATATTTTAAATGGAATTAGACGCTACAAGTAAGACATTGTCAATTGTAGGCTAATTGTTCGTATGCCTAAATGCGATTGGTCCCTGAAAATTCTAAATCATTTAGAAATAATAATTGTTAGGCTATTTATTATAAATCATTTGCAAATTATAAATCATTGCTGACTCAGGCCCAAAACATTGACTCGTAGTACTTAACCTATTATTGGCTTTAAAATGCAACCCTGCTGTTATTACTGTGCTATTTAAATCAGCTTAATGACCATATCATGTGAAATTAAATCAAATTACACACACTAGGAGGGTAAACGAACAACTTGTTGAGTTGAAGAGCCTCTAGTAAAACGTGACTCCAGAGCTGGTGCTGAAATGGGAAAGGGGGATCAGCACTGCCATCTGGTGGAATACTGTATAACACGTTCTAGAAAAATCGACTGCAGCTTTACCCAATGTGATGACGATGCTGCTGTTTACAAAGATTATGATGATAATTATGACGGTGACAATGATGAGGATGATTATGACGGTGATGATTATGATGATGCTGATTGTGAAAAAAAAATAGCCCGAGAGAGAAAAACTGTGATGAAGGCCTTTGAGTTGGCCAACAAAATGAACACACACACACACACACACACACACACACAGCATGAACGGGTATGTCAGTAGGCAACGATTGTGATCTCTGCAGAGAGCGACAGACAGTCAGTCGCTCACTGCAGGGAAGTGTCTGATGATAGGGCATATCCTGCCTTCTATTTTTAGACGGTAGTGGCACTCAACATGACATTACGTCATTGTGCTGCACACATGCCCGTTCTCTCTCGGCCCCCTCTCTCTTCTCTCTGCTCCAAGTGTGGCTCTCCAGATGTTATGCCGATTCCAAGAGCCAGCGTAAAAACCCTAACCACGTGACCCAACCATCGACGACGTCCCTCTGCAGCTCATTCAGCATGATGGCTGCTGATGCTGCAGCAGCTTCATCCTCAACACACCGCACCGCACTTCATTCCTGCAGCCTGCTGTTGTTTAACTTCTCTATCCTTCTCATCATCGTATTCTTTCTCCCAGCTCCGGCGAAGGGATTGCTTGGTGTCCGCCCAGAGAACACTAAAGCCGGTGAACTGTCTGTGCAAGACGGGCTGCTCCAGGCGACCGAGGGGACGCGGTTCATGCTGCGGGTTTACTACGCAGCATCCCCGGTTACACAGAGAGCCCAGAACCGCTCTGGGAGCGGGAGACCAGAGGGTGCAGCTGCCGCACCATGGATCGCCTTCATAGAGGAGCCAGGAGGAGAGCGAGAGCGAGGAGAGGGGGAGAGCATGGTCCGTTTATTTAGTGTATTGACCATTTACCCATAACGCTATATATGACATATGTTTAATTAAATTGCGTAAATATCGTGTTAAAAATGTTAATTTGTGTTTAGGTCTATTCCAAACGGAACCCGTGCGTGGACGAGCATGCGCGGAGTTCTGACATCGAACTCCTGGGTTCCTTCAGGTCTGCATCCAGCCACAACTCCGTTCTAGGTTCGTTTATAGTTACATGTTTTTATCGTTGTTGAATAGTCGAATGTTAAAAAAAAATGTGTCTTGTGTTATTGTGCGTTTTTATTTTGTCTGATGAGTACCTTTGTGTTATTTGATTCTGATTCCATAGTGGAGCTGCTCGCCAAAGACCTGCGCAAAGATGAGCGGATAAAATACTACTCCATTTGCGCGTTTGATGGGGTGAAGTGGGAACATTTCACCACCAGAGACTTCTGGCTAGCCGTGGTGGAGCGACCCCCTCAAGCGGACGTGTGGCTCCAGTTGGGGGTGTCGGTGATGCTTCTGGGTCTCTCTGCGCTCTGCAGTGGGCTGAACATCAGCATGCTCGCCCTGGATCCCGTTGAGCTCCGGGTCCTCCAAAACAGCGGCACCGAGAAGGAACAAAAATATGCGCACAAGATTGAATCTGTGCGTAAACATGGCAACTACATCCTGTGTACTGTGGTGCTGGGCAATGTGCTGACCAACACCTGTTTCGTAGTGTGGATGTGCCAGATTATAGGGATGACTCCCACCTCCCTTGCTACCTGCACTTTCGGTATATTCTTCATAGGAGAGATCCTGCCTCACTCTGTGGCGTCCAGACACAGCCTCGCCATCGCCTCCAAAACCATCTGGGCCACCCGGCTTCTAATGCTGGTCTCCTTCCCCATCTCCTACCCCGTCTCCAAGCTCCTAGACATCATGCTTCACCAGGAGATCAGTAACTTCTACACCAGAGAGAAACTGGTGGCCATGCTGCGCGTCACAGACCCCTACCACGATCTGGTCAAAGAAGAACTCAACATCATCCAGGGCGCTCTGGAGTTGCGCACCAAGAACGTAGAAGAAGTTCACACCCCGCTGGCGGACTGTTACATGCTCTCCTCGGATGCTGTTCTAGACTTCTGTACCATGTCTGACGTCATGCAGAGCGGGTTCACCCGGATCCCGGTCTATGAGAACGACAGGTCCAACATCGTTGATATCCTGTTCGTCAAAGACCTGGCGTTCGTGGACCCGGATGACTGCACCCCGCTGAAGACCATCACCCAGTTCTACAAACACCCCATGCACTGTGTGTTCAGCGATACCAAACTGGATGTGATGCTGGAGGAGTTCAAGAGAGGTAATAGAGTTAGGTATACACTGTTGTAGAGATGAAAAAAATGTATGCAGAATCAGGTAGCGTATAAAGAGTTAAATATTATAGGAAATGCACCACCATTTTTGGAAACAGGTGGAGGTGCATTCTCCAGAGTTATAACTGCAACCATCAGAGCACATGAACCAATGAGCTCACAAGTTCAAATCACTTGATTACTGCAATTCAGGAACCTCTACCATGTTGCACATGATCTATGATAAAACAAATATTATATTGTTCAGCAGGTGCTGTGCTCGTTTGACAAGAAGTTGTGTATACTGTAGCTAAGTGCCATGAAAGTGTTCAAGTTAACCCCTACACATTCCATCACACCACTTCCCTCTTCCTGAAAAGCAGAGAATCCAGTGTGTATTTAAATCCAGTGATGCTTTGAAGAGTCCGTCATATAAAATGATTCAGGCTCAGCAGGTTCAAGGGGAGGTAATTGGTATAGTCTACTGCAAGGTTTTCTAAACTCAGTCCTGGGGACCCCAAGGGGTATACAATTAGTTTTTTGCCCTAGCACAGCTGATTCAAGTAATCAGAGCTTGATGATGAGTTGATTATTTGAATCAGCTGTGTAGTGTTAGGGTAAAAAACAAAATGTGCACCACTTGGGGTTCCCAGGCCCAAGTTTGGGAAACGCTGGGCTACTGTATGTCAGGGAAGAGTTTTAAGCCATATCTATAATCCATGAAACCAACAACTTCCTTGAAGCTACCCAGGAATGAACTGGGACAGCTTGGAGAGCGTAACAAGGTTATCTATATGTTTTACAGATTATGCAAATTATAGTCTTGTGATTGCTTTAGCTGATTTGGTTCTGGATTATGCAATGATTATGCCAATTATTATGATACAAATTTCCTGTTTTACTTATGGTAATTGCTTTGGATAACCTGTGTTTATTACCCGTCGCAGGAATTCATAAAATGACATTGAGTTGAAAGAGCCCAGTGAAGCGGTACATCCCACAGTAGAACAGGAATGAAGTGCTGCAGTCTGAAGAGAAGTGACAAATTGACAGTAAACGGTCCTTTGTGTTTCCATCCATGTAAGAATGTCAAAGGGAGCTGGAGGCTTTTCTGATTCCCATGACAACCAGAGTATAAATCATTCATCCGTCAGCCAGGAGGCTAGGTAGGTGTGTGTGTGTGTGTGTGTGTGTGTGTGTCTTTTTGTTTAACTATCCTTGTGAGTACCAGAAGTTCTCACAAGGATAGTAAAACAAGGAAAATTCAGACAAGTGGGGACATTTTGCCGGCCTCCTCGAGGAAAAATGCTATTTCAGGTTTAGGGGTAAGGGTTAGGGTTACAATTAGGGTTATGGTTAGAATTAGGGTTAGGGTTACGGTTAGGTTTAGGCTTAGGTATAGTTTTAGGGTCAGGGGTTTGGGGTTAAGGTTGGCAGCAGGTAGCGGCAGGTAGCCTAGTGGTTAGAGCGTTGGACTAGTAACCTGAAAGGTTGGAAGATCGAATCCCTGAGCTGACAAGGTGAAGATCTGTCTTTCTGCCCCTGAACAAGGCAGTTAACCCACTGTTCCTAGGCCGTCATTGAAAATAAGAATTTGTTCTTAACCGACTTGCCTAGGTAAATAAAAAAAGATTAGGGAAAATAGGATTTCGGATGGTAGTAAATTATTTGGTCCCCACAAGAATAGCAATACAAAACTGTGTTTGTGTGGGTGTACACTCAGTACTTCGTTAGGAGCTATACAAAAGTAAAAGTTGATTTTTGAGTGGGTGAAATGAACAGACATAATGTTTCTCGTGTGTGTTGCATAATACACAGAAGTAGAATAGATTTGATGTGCTTTGACTGTTGGCAGGAATCAAACTGGAGGCTTTGGGACAGAGACGGCAGTGTCCACTAGGATGAGAGCTTATGTAACAGGACTAGGGCTTCACTCAGATGCTATTCAGATTGTCAGGGTTGGTTTGTCCATGAGGGCTCAGAGGTGGTAATCTGATTTATTCAGAATGAAGGGTTTAATGATGAGAAGGATGACTTGGGACAAATGAGTTGGATGAGAGGGCCTTATTCAATCAACATTTGTTTTGTGGTGTGATTAAAAGTAACATTCACATTTTCAACTCACATTCATCATCATTTGGTTGTCTAGATGCGCCAGGAGGAAAAGTTGGGCTTCCATCGCAGACGCAGTCTCCTCCTCCCTCAGTCCGGTGTCACATTTTAACTGGTCCACATACATGATATCTGGGTTGCCCCTTCTGGTGGAACCATGCTGTGGTTGCCAGAGAATCAGTTCACTGACAGTGATGTCCTTTTGTCGGTAGGAATGTCTGAGGAGAGCATGTATTGTTCATATACAGTGGGGAGAACAAGTATTTGATACACTGCCGATTTTGCAGGTTTTCCTACTTACAAAGCATGTAGAGGTCTGTCATTTTTATCATAGGTACACTTCAACTGTGAGAGACGGAATCTAAAACAAAAATCCAGAAAATCACATTGTATGATTTTTAAGTAATTAATTTGCATTTTATTGCATGACATAAGTATTTGATCACCTATCAACCAGTAAGAATTCTGGCTCTCACAGACCTGTTCGTTTTTCTTTAAGAAGCCCTCCTGTTCTCCACTCATTACCTGTATTAACTGCACCTGTTTGAACTCGTTACCTGTATAAAAGACACCTGTCCACACACTCAATCAAACAGACTCAAACCTCTCCAAAATGGCCAAGACCAGAGAGCTGTGTAAGGACATCAGGGATACAATTGTAGACCTGCACAAGGCTGGGATGGGCTACAGGACAATAGGCAAGCAGCTTGGTGAGAAGGCAACAACTGTTGGCGCAATTATTAGAAAATGGAAGAAGTTCAAGATGACGGTCAATCACCCTCGGTCTGGGGCTCCATGCAAGATCTCACCTCGTGGGGCATCAATGATCATGAGGAAGGTGAGGGATCAGCCCAGAACTACACGGCAGGACCTGGTCAATGACCTGAAGAGAGCTGGGCCACAGTCTCAAAGAAAACCATTAGTAACACACTACGCCGTCATGGATTAAAATCCTGCAGCGCACGCAATGTCCCCCTGCTCAAGCCAGCGCATGTCCAGGCCCGTCTGAAGTTTGCCAATGACCATCTGGATGATCCTGAGGAGGAATGGGAGAAGGTCATGTGGTCTGATGAGACAAAAATATAGCTTTTTGTCTAAACTCCACTCGCCGTGTTTGGAGGAAGAAGAAGAAGGATGAGTACAACCCCAAGAACACCATCCCAACCGTGAAGCATGGAGGTGGAAACATCATTCTTTGGGGATGCTTTTCTGCAAAGGGGACAGGACGACTGCACAGTATTGAGGGGAGGATGGATGGGGTCATGTATCGCGAGATCTTGGCCAACAACCTCCTTCCCTCAGTAAGAGCATTGAAGATGGGTCGTGGCTGGGTCTTCCAGCATGACAACGACCGGAAACACACAGCCAGGGAAACTAAGGAGTGGCTCCGTAAGAAGCATCTCAAGGTCCTGGAGTGGCCTAGCCAGTCTCCAGACCTGAACCCAATAGAAAATCTTTGGAGGGAGCTGAAAGTCCGTATTCCCCAGCGACAGCCCCGAAACCTGAAGGATCTGGAGAAGGTCTGTATGGAGGAGTGGGCCAAAATCCCTGCTGCAGTGTGTGCAAACCTGGTCAAGAACTACAGGAAACGTATGATCTCTGTAATTGCAAACAAAGGGTTCTGTACCAAATATTAAGTTCTGCTTTTCTGATGTATCAAATACTTATGTCATGCAATAAAATGCAAATTAATTACTTAAAAATCATACAATGCGATTTTCTGGATTTTTGTTTTAGATTCCGTCTCTCACAGTTGAAGTGTACCTATGATACAAATTACAGACCTCTACATGCTTTGTAAGTAGGAAAACCTGCAAAATCGGCAGTGTATCCAATACTTGTTCTCCCCACTGTATATTGTTAGTTACTGCATATTGTTATTTTTCTCATACCCCCCAAAAAATAGACACAAGTTTTGATTGAACAATAGAACCATTCAAAGCAGTTGGTCCTGCAGAATCATGACATTTTATAGAATGGACTATCAAATGTTAAGTTACATATTCATGTGAGGGGGAGAGGATGAGAGTAACGAGAGAACCCTGCTGATTCTGACCTTCACTTCTAATCCTCATGTCAGCAGGCCATCACTGGGGAGAGGCAGAAGTGTGTAGCGGTCAGGAAGTGTGTGTGGGTGTGTGTGTGTGAGCTATTGGTAACCTGGCTGTGGCACCATAAAAAATTCAGTTCCAACCTTTACCTCTCCGTTCCTTCTCTCTTCATCTCCCCACTCTCTGCAGCTGTGATGGAGGCTGTTTCAGGAAGGCAATGGGGTTAGGAGAGGTGGGGAGTCTTACATGAAATGCCACAGTGACTAAATCGTTCACAAGCCATGGAAATAAACCATAGCATCTCTGTTGTTGTACTGGACTGACACACAAGGCAGTGTACTTGTAAATTGTTATGTAAGACGATAACAAAGTCAGTGCCTTTCATAGTGGACAGTTTATTTTTTTTTATTTTTTATCCTCAAACTAAGAGGATTTGATAGTTGAACAAGAGTTAGACTCAATATGGAGTAGAGTTCCAATCTCAAAAGGTTTGGTATGCAGTAGGAGCCTTCATGATGCTGTGTGGGCATGCGTGCGTTCATACTATATCTGTGTGCATGCAGTTCATTCATGCATATATGAGAGTTTAAATACATGCATCTTTGTGTGTTTATGTGTGTGGGTGTGTGTGAGTGTGGGTGTGTGTGTGCGGGCATGCATGCATGTGTGTGCCTGGAGTTGTCAGGCAGCAGTATGGCTAGTGAGTCTACTCGTCAGAACCAGGCTTCCTCAGACTGGTTACGTAATCTCAGGATGGGTTTACGTAACCACCAAGTTTTCCTGACTGTCAAAATGTCTCTATTAATCGCCCCCTGCCCACTGACACATAAACACACACACACACACACACACACACAGACACACACACACACCGCTGAGGGTATTTTCATTTGGGATCTGGCCAGTTCTCAGTAATAATAACACAAATATATGACTTATCTACAGTATGTATGACTGACTCATATCAGCAGGGGAGGGCATCAATCTCTGGCTTAATGGCTACTTACTGTAAGAGTCTCCTGATTGGTGCTGTGTTGATTTTTTATCTGCTTTAATGACAGAAGGATTTCCAGACTCACAAATAGATCCTACTATCCATTTCTCTAACCTCTCCCTCTCTCTCTCTCTCTCTCTTTCTCTCTCTCTCTTTCCCTCTCTCTCTCTCTCGCTCTGTATTCCCCTCCCTCTCTCTCGCTCCCTCCCTCCACCATCCTTTCCCCCTTCCCCTCCTTTGCCTTTCTCTCTCTCTCTCTCTCTCTCCTCTCTCTCTCTCTCTCTCTCTCTCCTTCTCCTCTCTCTCCTAGGTAAATCCCATCTGGCTATAGTCCACAGGGTGAATAGTGAAGGGGAGGGTGATCCATTCTACGAGGTCCTGGGAATCGTTACTTTGGAGGATGTTATCGAAGAAATCATCAAGTCTGAGATTGTAGACGAGACAGACCTCTTCAGTATGTACAATTTAAAAACTCTCTCTCGGTTTCTCTATTCCTGTCTCCATCTATGCTATTTATCCCACCGTTATCGCTTCCTGCTGCTCCCATCACCTGATCTGATGCATAATTAATCAGAAGTAATGAACTTATCCCATAGATGGGTTAATTGGGGCTTAATGCTCTCTCTTCAGTGTGTGTGTGAGAGAGACAGAGAGAGAGAGCGAGACAAAGAAAGAGAGAGAGAGAGGGAGGGGGAGAGAAAGCGAGTGAGAGAGATACCGTATTTATACCTAGTGACCTCATCAAAATACCCTTTTTGTTGTACCGGCTACGGTATTGGACTGGCAAATGCATTTCATTGTGAATTGTGTTGCTCATTGTCCTTGCACTGTACATTGTTTATTTTACATTATGCTGTATTATCAAATATTGCATATTTCTTCTATGTAAGCTACAACCACCAATACTGTGTGCATAATAACAGACTTCCCTAACCCTTTTTGGGAACATCATTGACGTTTAAAACCTGTTACATGTTTAATTGCAAGGTGACTGTATACTGTATACTGTATAAATCAAGCTCCCATGGTAAGAGAGAGAGAAAGAGAGAGGTAAAAAGAGTAGAGAGAGAGAGAGAGTGTGTGTGTGTGTGTGTGTGTGTGTGTGTTAGGGTTGAGTACCTGTGACCGGTATCCCGGGACTTCCTAACCAAGCTCCTTCCCATTTCCCGAGAAAATAATGATGGGTCCCTTGGACCAATAAAATCAAAATGCTATGTCACACCAATTTATTTTATATTTTTTTATTTCACCTTTATTTAACCAGTTAGGCTAGTAGAGAACAAGTTCTCATTTACAACTGTGACCTGGCCAAGATAAAGCAAAGCAGTTCGACACATACAACAACACAGAGTTATACATGGAATAAACACAACATACAGTCAATAATACAGTAGAAAAGTATATATACAGTGTGTGCAAATGAAATATAGCAATTAAACACTGGAATGGTAGATGTGCAGAAGATGAATGTGCAAGTAGAGATACTGGGGTGCAAAGGAGCAAGATAAATAAATAAATACAGTATGGGGATGAGGTAGTTGGATGGGCTATTTACAGATGGGCTATGTACAGGTGCAGTGATCTGTGAGCTGCTCTGACAGCTGGTGCTTAAAGCTAGTGAGGGAGATATGAGTCTCCAGCTTCAGTGATTTTTGCAGTTTGTTCCAGTCATTGGCAGCAGAGAACTGGAAGGAAAGGCGGCCAAAGGAAGAATTGGCTTTGGGGGTGACCAGCGAGATATACCTGCTGGAGTGCGTGCTACCGGTGGGTGCTGCTATGGTGACCAGTGAGCTGAGATAAGGCGGGGCATTACCTAGCAGAGACTTGTAGATGACCTGGAGCCAGTGGGTTTGGCGACGTGTATGACGCGAGGGCCAGCCAACGAGAGCGTACAGGCCGCAGTGGTGGGTAGTATATGGGGCTTTGGTGACAAAACGGATGGCACTGTGATAGACTGCATCCAATTTGTTGAGTAGAGTGTTGGAGGCTATTTTGTAAATTACATCGCTGAAGTCGAGGATCGGTAGGATAGTTAGTTTTACGAGGGTATGTTTGGCAGCATGAGTGAAGGATGCTTTGTTACGAAATAGGAAGCCGATTCTAGATTTAATTTTGGATTGGAGATGCTTAATGTCAGTCTGGAAGGAGAGTTTACAGTCTAACCAGAAACCTAGGTATTTGTAGTTGTCCACATATTCTAAGTCAGAACTGTGCAGAGTAGTGATGCTGGACAGGCGGGCAGGTGTGTGCAGCGATCGGTTGAAGAGCATGCATTTAGTTTTACTTGCATTTAAGAGCAGTTGGAGGCCACGGAAGGAGAGTTGTATGGCATTGAAGCTCGTCTGGAGGTTCGTTAACACAGTGTCCAAAGAAAGACCAGAAGAATACAGAATGGTGGCGTCTGCGTCGAGGTGGATCAGAGAATCACCAGCAGCAAGAGCGACATCATTGATGTATTCATAGAAGAGAGTCGGCCCGAGAATTGAATCCTGTGGCACCCCCATAGAGACTGCCAGAGGTCCGGACAACAGGCCCTCCGATTTGACACACTGAACTCTATCAGAGAAGTAGTTGGTGAACCAGGCGAGGCAATCATTTGAGAAACCAAGGCTGTTGAGTCTGCCGATAAGAATGTGGTGATTGACAGAGTCGAAAGCCTTGGCCAGGTCAATGAATATGGCTGCACAGTAATGTCTCTTATCGATGACGGTTATGATATCATTTAGGACCTTGAGCGTGGCTGAGGTGCACCCATGACCAGCACTGAAACTAGATTGCATAGCGGAGAAGGTACGGTGGGATTCGAAATGGTTGGTAATCTGTTTGTTAACTTGGCTTTCGAAGACCTTAGAAAGGCAGGGTAGGATAGATATAGGTCTGTAGCAGTTTGGGTCTAGTGTCTCCCCCTTTGAAGAGGGGGATGACCGCGGAAGCTTTCCAATCTTTGGAAATCTCAGACGATACGAAAGAGAGGTTGAACAGGCTAGTAAAAGGGGTTGCAACAATTTCGGCAGATCATTTTAGGAAGAGAGGGTCCAGATTGTCTAGCCCGGCTGATTTGTAGGGGTCCAGATTTTGCAGCAATTTCCGAACATCAGCTATTTGGATTTGGTTGAAGGAGACATGGGGGAGGCTTGGGCGAGTTGCTGTGGGGGGTGCAGGGCTGTTGACCGGGGTAGGGGTAGCCAGGTGGAAAGCATGGTCAGGCGTAGAAAAATGCTTATTGAAATTCTCAATTATAGTGGATTTATCGGTGGTGACAGTGTTTCCTAGCCTCGGTGCAGTGGGCAGCTGGGAGGAGGTGCTCTTATTCTCCATGGACTTTACAGTGTCCCAGAACTTTTTTGAGTTTGTGCTACAGGATACAAATTTATGCTTGAAAAAGCTAGCCTTAGCTTTCCTAACTGTCTGTGTATATTGGTTCCTAACTTCCCTGAAAAGTTGCATATCACGGGGGCTATTCGATGCTAATGCAGAGCGCCACAGGATGTTTTTGTGCTGGTCAAGGGCAGTCAGGTCTGGAAAGAACCAAGGGCTATATCTGTTCCTGGTTCTACATTTTTTGAATGGGGCATGCTTATTTAAGATGGTGAGGAAGGCGCTTTTAAAGAATAACCAGGCATCCTCTACTGACGGGATGAGGTCATTATCCTTCCAGGATACCCGGGTCAGGTCGATAAGAAAGGCCTGCTCACTGAAGTGTTTTAGGGAGCGTTTGACAGTGATGAGGGGTGGTCATTTGACCGCAGACCCATTACGGATGCAGGCAATGAGGCAGTCATCGCTGAGATCTTGGTTGAAAACAGCAGAGGTGTATTTGGAGGGCAAGTTGGTTAGGATGATATCTATGAGGGTGCCCGTGTTTACGGATTTGGGGTTGTGCCTGGTGGGTTCATGGATAATTTGTGTGAGATTGAGGGCATCAAGCTTAGATTGTAGGATGGCCGGGGTGTTAAGCATGTCCCAGTTTAGGTCACCTAGCAGCACGAGCTCTGAAGATAGATGGGGAGGCAATCAATTCACATATGGTGTCCAGGGCACAGCTGGGGGCAGAGGGTGGTCTATAGCAAGCGGCACCGGTGAGAGACTTGTTTCTGGAAAGGTGGATTTTTAAAAGTAGAAGCTCGAATTGTTTGAGTACAGACCTGGATAGTAAAACAGAACTCTGCAGGCTATCTCTGCAGTAGATTGCAACACCTCCCCCTTTGGCAGTTCTATCTTGTCGGAAAATGTTATAGTTACGGATGGAAATTTCAGGGGTTTTGGTGGTCTTCCTAAGCCAGGATTCAGACATGGCTAGGACATCCGGGTTGGCAGAGTGTGCTAAAGCAGTGAATAAAACAAACTTAGGGAGGAGGCTTCTAATTTTAACATGCATGAAACCAAGGCTTTTACGGTTACAGAAGTCAACAAATGAGAGCACCTGGGGAATAGGAGTGGAGCTAGGCACTGCAGGGCCTGGATTAACCTCTACATCACCAGAGGAACAGAGGAGGAGTAGGATAAGGGTACAGCTAAAGGCTATAAGAACTGGTCGTCTAGTATGTTCGGAACAGAGAGTAAAAGGAGCAGGTTTCTGGGTGCAATAGAGTAGATTCAAGGTATAATGTACAGACAAGGGTATGGTAGGATGTGAGTACATTGGAGGTAAACCTAGGCATTGCGTATTGATGAGAGAGATATTGTCTCTAGAGACGTTTAAACCAGGTGATGTCACCGCATATGTGGGAGGTGGAACTAAATGGTTGGTTAAGGCATATTGAGCAGGGCTAGAGGCTCTACAGTGAAATAAGACAATAATCACTAACCAGGACAGTAATGGACAAGGCATATTGATATTAGGGAGAGGCATGCGTAGCCAGGTGATCAATAGGGGTCCAGTGAGTGGTTGGGCTGGCTGGAGACACGGCGATTCAGACAGCTAGCACGCCGGGGCTAGCAAGCTAGCAGAAGGGCCTTAGAGGGACGTCGCGACAGAGGAAAGTCTGTTTTAGCCACCTCGTGCGGTGTCGTCGATAAACCAGTCGTGATGGATTAGTAGGGCTCCGAGTAGTAGAGGGGTCCAAGTCCAATTGGCAAAATAGGTATAGTGGCCCAAGAAATTGGCCGATGGATCTATTCAGCTAACAGTCCAATATGCTAACAGTCTAACAGTCCAATGGGCTAGCAGATGGGCATTCAGTGGGCGTCACGATTACCAATGCAAAAATATAAAATATGCACATGCTAATAGCTGCATAAATCGGACACCAGACTTCATTCGCACATTAGACCAGTCATCACAACGCTGTGTGTGTCGGACACCGGACTTCATTCATACATTAGACCAGTCATCACAACGCTGTGTGTGTCGGACACCGGACTTCATTCATACATTAGACCAGTCATCACAACGCTGTGTGTGTCGGACACCGGACTTCAGTCGTACATTAGACCAGTCATCACAAGGCTGTGTGTGTGTGCTTGTGCGTGCGTGTATGTTAAATATAGCACAGTGCAGCAAATCTCAGTGACTGCACCGCAGGCCTCAGTATAACACCAGCTGCTCATACTGAAGCCTTACTATTTAACACAATCTGAACATCATATTACCAATCCAATCTAAGGCTATTCATCAATCTCCCCAGATGAGGGATTGTCTGATTAAAATCAGATTAGTGAGTTGGGGGTGTGTATTTTTTCATTAGATGTTTCTGGAACAATAAAAAAAAAGTTTGTGTTCTGTGATAAATAACTGTAAATAAAAAATAAAAAATGTAATTGATTGATTAATTGATGGATGGTTAATTGGTTAATTGATTGGTTAATTGCTTAATTGTTCCCTAGTTGATAAGAGGACTAAGAGGCGCGTGTCTCACCATGAGAGGAAGCAACACGACTTCTCCATCTTTAATCTGACAGAGAACGAGATGAAGGTGAAGATGTCTCCTCAACTGCTGCTTGCTACACACCGCTTCCTGGCCACAGGTAGGACCTCTGTGTGTATGGGTGGATGGATGTGTTTGTGTGTGTGTGTGTATGTGCATCTGTGTGTGTACTCACGCTTTACAATTTTTTCTATTCACCCATTCTTTTCTTTCTTTCTTTCTAGAAGTAGAGCCCTTCAGGCCGTGTCATCTCTCAGAGAAGATTCTCCTTCGTCTGATCAAACACCCCAGTGTTGTTCAGGAACTAAAGTTTGACAGAAAGAACAAACAAGCACCACAGCACTTCCTGTATATGAGGAACAAACCTGTCGACTACTTTGTCCTGGTTCTACAGGTACACACCATACACACTTATAGTTCACTGTTCTGGTTCTACAGGTACACACCATACACACTTATAGTTCACTGTCCTGGTTCTACAGACACACATCGTACACACTGATACTATACTGTCCTGGTTCTACAGACACACACCATACACACTGATATTACACTGTCCTGGTTCTACAGACACACACCATAGACACTGATACTACACTGTACTGGATCTACAGACACACACCATACACACTGATACTATACTGTCCTGGTTCTACAGACACACACCATACACACTGATACTATACTGTCCTGGTTCTACAGACACACACCATAGACACTGATACTACACTGTCCTGGATCTACAGACACACACCATACACACTGATGCTATACTGTCCTGGTTCTACAGACACACACCATAGACACTGATACTATACTGTCCTGGTTCTACAGACACACACCATAGACACTGATGCTATACTGTCCTGGATCTACAGACACACACCATACACACTGATGCTATACTGTCCTGGTTCTACAGACACACACCATAGACACTTATGCTACACTGTCCTGGTTCTACAGACACACACCATACACACTGATGCTATACTGTCCTGGATCTACAGACACACCATACACACTGATGCTATACTGTCCTGGTTCTACAGACACACACCATAGACACTGATGCTACACTGTCCTGGTTCTACAGACACACACCATACACACTGATGCTACACTGTCCTGGTTCTACAGACACACACCATACACACTGATGCTACACTGTCCTGGTTCTACAGACACACACCATAGACACTGATACTACACTGTCCTGGATCTACACATACACACCATAGACACTGACACTACACTGTCCTGGATCTACAGACACACACCATACACACTGATACTACACTGTCCTGGTTCTACAGACACACACCATAGACACTGATACTACACTGTCCTGGATCTACACATACACACCATAGACACTGACACTACACTGTCCTGGTTCTACAGACACACACCATACACACTGACACTACACTGTCCTGGATCTACAGATACACACCATACACACTGATACTACACTGTCCTGGTTCTACAGACACACACCATAGACACTGATACTACACTGTCCTGGATCTACACATACACACCATAGACACTGACACTACACTGTCCTGGATCTACAGACACACACCATACACACTGATACTACACTGTCCTGGTTCTACAGACACACACCATAGACACTGACACTACACTGTCCTGAATCTACAGACACACACCATACACACTGATACTACACTGTCCTGGTTCTACAGACACACACCATAGACACTGATACTACACTGTCCTGGATCTACACATACACACCATAGACACTGACACTACACTGTCCTGGTTCTACAGACACACACCATACACACTGATACTACACTGTCCTGGTTCTACAGACACACACCATACACACTGACACTACACTGTCCTGGATCTACAGATACACAGCTAGGGTTGTAAAACTACTGGTTATTTTTAAAAGTTACATATTGGAAATCTATGGAAACTTGGGTGTTTATTAGTCTGTCTGTGTGTTATGTCATTGCAGGGTAAAGTGGAGGTGGAGATTGGTAAGGAGGCTCTTCGTTTTGAGAACGGAGCTTTCTCCTACTATGGCATGCCAGCCCTCATACCACCACTACCTATAGGTAAATAACCCATGACCCCAACGACACACAATGGGATTTTAACAGTGGGTGTTAGTGATTATGATGTTGTTGATGATAATGCAGAATTTGAGATTTCAAAATGTTTAAAACCATGACTAGAGAGAGACTGTCAACGAATACAGCAAAGATAAGTTCTTACTCAGCACTGTCAACACTGTGTTCAACACTTTTATAAATCATAAAATGTGTGTTCTTCCTATTTCCACTCAGACCTACAACAAGCACTGCAGCAGTAATGAATGAGTAAGAAAGTGTATCTATAGGCTTGCATTGCTGTTATTATTAGCGGCTTGGGTCTTTTTTAATATCGAGGAATATTTCACCTTCTCTGTTTATAGGAGTAACAACATGAATTTGTGCATGAGGCAGAAATAATGTGGTGCGACTCGAGTTTCGCCATCAGCTGGAAGACAGTGTCCTTTTTTGGTCAGTGTCAGTGGAGGAAAGGGAGAGCGGAGGGATGTTGAGAGATGGACGCTCAGTCTGCTGCTCTCTCCCTTCGCTGACTGACAATCAGATGCAGGCACCATCAGCCCAGTAAAATAAAAAGCAAATTATTTAAATGTATGCTCACGCAGTTGTGCTTCACAAGTAATACAACAATGGATATATTACCAGTGTGATCATATAGCCTACCTAAATATAATTTTAAATAATGTCTGAACAACAATGCATTGGCAGTGCAATTCAAGCAAATCCGATATGCGGTGGTAACGTATTGGGCCTATAGCTTACTGCACAAACCTCATTGCTACAATACTGTTTTTAATTGTTGCATAGGCTTATGTTTTTTAAGTCATGTTAAGAAAAATCTGAGCGGTAGATCTCGGCATGCATTTTGACTCAAAGTGATCTTGATTCAGAAAAGGTTGGTGACAACTGTTCATGAGTTTTCCCTGTTAACACTATCAATATTTCCCTTTACTGTGGCAATTGTGATCGAATCAACACAATATTAGCCACTTTCAATGCAACATACCGAAACAAAACAAACTATGTAAAATATTTTGTTGTAGGCAGAACACATCGGAGTAGGATTGTATTGCATTGACATGCACTACTCAGCCCATACTCTACACAGACCGGTGCGGCATAAACAATCAGAGCTGCAGTAGGCCTATATGCAAATAGACCATTGCCAAATATGGAAATGCACCATTTACTTTGAACTGGACTGTGTTTACAGCATGAGTGGTCGTGAGTAGATGCCCTTGTTTTGAGATCAAAGCGAGAGCTGCATGTAGCCACGTGCACATTTTGTTAATATCTTTGCTAGTTAGTGAGTTAACATCTTTGAAAAGCGAGTCAGGTAAAGAGCATTGATTTTGTCTTAAAGTGGCAGTGTTGTATTTTGAGACAGGCTTGAATAAGCAAGTAGCCAATAGGCAGAGGGAGCATAATTTGTCTGATTATCTGTAATAATGGTGTTTTATTTTGTAAAGTGGTTTCTTGCATCAAACATCACAACAAGATGTTCAATCACCTCCTTGTCTGAAGGACAAGTGGATAAACAGGTTAATGTCAAGCGCTGCATGTTGTTTTTTTCAAAGTCTCATGGAATGTAGGCCTACATTGAACACCACACATTGGCTGCTACTGTAGGCTGAATGATAGAACAACTATTTCCATGTTAAAATGTTTTGGGATGCATTTTCTCCATTATTGGTGATGGTAGGCCACTCTGGTAGGCCTACAGTGCATTTGGAAAGTATTCAGACCCGTTCACTTTTTCCACATTTTGTTACGTTACAGCCTTATTCTAAAATTGATTAAATTACTTTTTTTTCCTCATCAATCTACAAACAAAACCCCAAAATGACAAAGCAAAAACTATTATTCAGAAATGTTAGCAAATTTACTAAAAATACCTTATTTACATAAGTATTCAGACCTTTTGCAATGAGACTCGAAATTGAGCTCAGGTGCATCCTGTTTCCATTGATCATCCTTGATATGTTTCTACAACTTGATTGGATTCCAGCTGTGGTAAATTCACCAAAATGGACATGATTTGGAAAGGCACACACATAAGGACCAACAGTTGACATTGCATGCCAGAGCAAAACCAAGCCATGAGGTCGAAGGAATTGTTTGATCTGGGGAAGGGTACCAAAACACTTCTGCAGCATTGAAGGTCCCCCAAGAACACAGTGGCCTCCATAATTCTTAAATGGAAGAAGTTTGGAACCACCAAGACTCTTCCTAGAGCTGGCTGCCCGGCCAAACTGAGCAATCAGGGGAGAAGGGCCTTGCTCAGGGAGGTGACCAAGAACCCGATGGTCACTCTGACAGAGCTCCAGAGTTCCTCTGTGGAGATGAGAGAACCTTCCAGAAGGACAACCATCTCTGCAGCACTCCAGGTCTTTATGGTAGAGCAGCCAGACGGAAGCCACTCCTCAGTAAAAGTGACATGACAGCCCACTTGGAGTTTGCCAAAAGGCGTCTAATAGACTCCCAGACCATGAGAAACAAGATTCTCTGGTCTGATGAAACCAAGATTGAACTCCTTGGCCTGAATGCCAAGCGTCACATCTGGAGTAAACCAGGCACCACTCATCACCTGGCCAATACAATCCCTATGGTGAAGCATGGTGGTGGCAGCATCATGCTGCGGGATGTTTTTCAGCGACAGGGACTGGGAGACTAGTCAGGATCGGAGGAAAGATGAACAGAGTAAAGTACAGAGAGATCCTTGATGTGAACCTGCTCAGGACCTCAGACTGGGGACGAAGATTCACCCTCAAATAGGACAATGACCCTAAGCACACAGCCAAACAACAGAGGAGTGGCAACGCAGGACTGGCTTCGGGACACGTTTCTGAATGTCCTTGAGTGGCCAGAGCCCGGATTTGAACCCGATCGAACATCTTTGAAAATAACAGTGCAGCGATGCTCCCCATCCAACCTGACTGATCTTGAGAGGATCTGCAGAGCAGAATGGGAGGAAATCCCCAAATACAGGTGTGCCAAGCTTGTAGCGTCATGCCCAAGAAGACTCGAGGCTGTAATCGCTGCCAAAGGTGCTTCAACAAAGTACTGCGTAAAGGGTCTGAAAATGTAAATGTTATTTTTCAGTTGTTTTTTAAAAATACATTTGTAACAATGTCTAAAAACCTATTTTTGCTTTGTCAATAAGGCTGTAACATAACAAAATGTGGAAAAAATGAAGAGGTCTGAATACTTTCCGAATGCACTGTACATTACGATCAAATAGCCACAGTATCCTACAAAAACATTTGAGGGAACAGTCATTAAGTGTTCAGCCTCTTTGTTATGGCACGCCTAAATAAGTTCAGGAGTAAACATTTGCATCAATACACCCAGTCACTACAAAGATACAGGCGTCCTTCCTAACTCAGTAGCAGGAGAGGAAGGAAACCGTTCAGGGATTTCACCATGAGGCCAATGGTGACTTTAAAACAGTTACAGAGTTTAACGGCTGTGATGGTAGAACTGAGGATGGCTCAACATTGTAGTTACTCCACAATACTAACCTAAATGACAGAGTGAAAAAGAGGGAAGCCTGTACAGAATAAAATATTCAAAACATGTATCCTGTAAGGCACTAAAGTAATACTGCAAAAAATGTGGCAAAGAAATGAACGTTATGTCCTGAATACAAAGCGTTATGTTTGGGGCAAATCCAACACAACACATCACTGAGTACCACTCTTCATTTCAAGTATGGTGGTGGCTGCATCATGTTATGGGTATGCTTGTCATCGGCAAGGGCTAGGGAGTTTTTTAGGATAAAAAGAAACAGAATAGATATAAGCCCAGGTGAAATCTTAGAGGAAAACCTGGTTCAGTCTGCTCTCCAACAGACACTGGGAGACAAATCCACCTTTCAGCAGGACAATAACCTAAAACAAGGCCAAATATACACTGGAGTTGCTTACCAAGACGACATTGTATGTTCCTGAGTGGCCTAGATACAGTTTTGACTTAAATCGGCTTGAAAATCTATGGCAAGACTTGAAAATGGCTGTCTAGCAATGATCAACAACCAACTTGAGCTTGAAGAATTTTCAAAAGAATAAGGTGCAAGTATTGTACAATCAAGGTGTGCAAAGTTCTTATAGACTTACCAAGAAAGACTCACAGCTGTAATCACTGGCAAAGGTGATTCTAACATGTATTGACTCAGGGGGGTGAATACTTATCTAATCAAAATATATTAGTGTGGAAAAAGTAAAGGGCTGTGAATACTTTCTAAAGGCATTGTATGTGTGTGCAAAATCCACTATTCATTTTCTTTTGAATCTGTGGGAGAAGCTGCAGTGGAAACTATGTAACTCCAGCAATTAAAGCTGTTTAAAAAAATTGTTTAGTGGAAAGACATGTCCTGACCTGTGTGATATAACACACTGATAAGCAGACACAAGAGGACCAGCCCAGTGACGTGCACGTGAGCGAGCGTTTGTGTGTGTGTGTATGTCAGGGGTGGGCAACATTTTTTTGGTTATTGGGTCATATCGGCATTTTGAAATTCAATGGAGGGCCACCCGGAGTTTTTGGGGACTGGTTTATTTGTCAAAATCAGGGTTGGGGAGTAACTGATTACATGGAATCAGTTACATGTTATCTGACTACAAAAAAACTGTAACTGTCTGTAATCAGTTATGTTACCAGCAAAAATACTGTAATGAGGTTAAAGATACTTCTGAAAAACTAGATGATTACTTCAGAAAGGATGTTTGCAAGAAGAAAAAAAAAATGACACCTTTCTGTTTTTCTCAATGACATTCAATTCAGCATTGAAAAATGGCACAAGTTCAAGTTTTTTATCCACCTGAGCGAGTCTGACCACAAGTCAGAGACCACTATGATGACACAACAAATGTGTTTGATAGATCCATTCTGTCTTGTTCTAATGCATTTTAAGGGGAACGTAATCAGATTACGTTACTGAGTTTGGGTAATCCAAAAGTTATGTTACTGATAAAAATGTTGTACAGGTAACTAGTAACTGTAACAGATTACATTTAGAAAGTAATCTACCCAACCCGAGTAAAAAACTATTTTTGTAGCCAGAAAAAGGGCAGTTATTTCTAATTTCTAATACTTTCTATCTAGTTTTAGACGCTCAAGTGTGGTCTGGAGCGTTTTTTTTTTTAAATCATCAGAAATAAGAGACAGAATCTAATCAAACTCATCTCCAGTCAACAGGTTTGGTTCTGGTAGCAGTGGGTTGAACCAGTCAGAGTCTGTCCTATCAGGAGGCAGTGTGGGTCAACTGAGTATAGGAGGGGGAGCAGTCTACCTACCTGACTTCTCTGTCAGACAACTCACTGACCTACAGATTATAAAGGTATACACCCACACACGCATACACACACAAACGTAAAATACCTCTAAACTCCTAACTACCCATACCGCTACTAATTTCCATTTCCCTTTGAAATGTCTTAATCCCACTTATTTTGACTGAACACAGACACATCCTCTCTCCCTCTCCCTCCCTCCATCCTTCTCTCTCTCTCCTTCCCTCCCTCCCTGTTTTTCCTTTTAATCTGTCTGTTTTAGCTTTAATCATTGGTGATAAATGAGCTCCATTTTCAGTATGAATAATTTAGACTTAAAGTGATGGATGTACATCCTAAGTACACACTCCCTCATATCCCCCCCAAGGTCATTAATATAGTTCCAGGAAGAAGGTTGCTAGCACACACAAACTGTAACTTTTACGTTTATATAGAGAAACAGCTTGGTGGTGTGTGTGTGTGTGTGTGTGTGGCGTGCATGTGTATTTGCCGTGTTTGTCGATGATTTTGTGTTGATGCTGTTTTTGTGGTGTGTGTTGATGATTTTGTGTTGATACTGTATTTGTGGGGTGTGTTGATGATTTTGTGTTGATACTGTATTTGCGGGGTGTGTTGATGATTTTGTGTTGATACTGTATCTGTGGGGTGTGTTGATGATTTTGTGTTGATACTGTATTTGTGGGGTGTGTTGATGATTTTGTGTTGATACTGTATTTTCGGTGTGTGTTGCTGATTTTGTGTTGATACTGTATTTTCGGTGTGTGTTGATGACTTTGTGTTGATACAGTATTTGCGTGTGTGTGAAATTCTTTGCTAGATCTCGAGGAACCACTACCAGAATGCTCTAACAGCCAGTCTTATGGACAGTGTACCCCAGACCCCTGATCCCGACGGGAGACCGACCATCCCTGAGACCCGCTCCCACAGCATCGCCCTGCCCCTGACACACACATACACACACCTCCGACCCGTCCTGGAACGACACACACACACAGAGGACAACACTGGACCACTCACCTCACAGCTCAACGAGAGAAACCGCATCGTCCGTAAGTGGAGTGTTTGTGTGTGTGTGTGGGTTACATAACCACCGTGGCAAACAGACGGTGTTAAAGAGTCTTTGATATGTTTTTTCCCCATCTTCATTCTGTCAGACACACAGAATAGATGTGATTAGAAGGCTAAAATAGACAGAGTTTGAGGCATAAATAGCTACATTTTGTTGATCATTTGTCAGTATTTACTTCCAAAGGGAGATTCATCTGAAATAGACTCTTGCTTCAGTTGAACACACACACCATAGGGTGACATGCCAGGCAGTACAGGCCAGATGGTATCTGAAAACTCATGTAAGCCCTGAAACCAATCAGGTTTGGTTTATCTCATAATGCTTGTGAGTATGCATGTATGAACCTCTAACCTGCCCTCCTAAGCCTATGGTCTCTCTCTTGGAATCAGTGGTCTGTCCTCTTGGTTGACGAGTTAAACCAAGGGGTGGAATTGGTCATAATGCAGACATGTGCTGACTAGCCCCTCCCTGGTTCTCAATACCTCACTTTGCAGATAATGGGACATGGATCTGGTTCTTTCAGATCCACACTTCTATGCACAGAAGGGAGATTTTGAGACTGAAAAGGGGCTACCACTTCACTGAGGTGCTGCCTCTGTCCAGATTGTCACCTTGGTACTCTGTCTCCCTCTACAGGCAGTAAGTCAGACGGACAGAGGAGTCCCAGTGATTCGGTGTTTCTACGGATGGATGACATACCCTACATCCAAGAGGACCTACAAAAACACCGTCAGGAAGGCCACCCAGAGGAGCGACTAGAGGAGAGACCGGAAGACCTCCCGGAAGATAGAAAGGAAGACCGCCCAGAAGACAGGCCCGAAGGCCGTCTGAAAGACCGGCTGGAAGACCGTCCGGAAAACCGGTTAATTGAACGCCCAGAAGACCAGCTGGTAGAAATTCCGGAAGACCAGCTGGAAAGCCAAGAAGGGAACGGTGAGGAGAGAAGGGAGAGAGTTGTAAGCTGTTATAGCTGGTATATACATGAGTGGTAACATTATTTAGTCCTCACATGTCTGGTGAAGTAAAAAAAATCCTCCCATGGAAACATTGCCTTGAACAGTGCCTTGGCCATGGTTTGCATAATTAATAGTTTTTATTTATAGTCTTGTAGGTTGCAGCTCTTCTCATTTCTCTACTCCCCCTCCCCCTCTCTCTCACTCTCTCTCACCCACACACTCTCTCTTGCCAACTCTTTTAATCCCTTGCCCACTTTTGTTCTCATTCACTCTCATCCTCTTGCTCTCCCACCTAGATGCTGTTCCTGTGGAGTTAGATATCATCTGTTCTTTATCTGGCTCAGAGGAGACACTGGGGAAGAAGCTGCTACGTAAACTGAGTGAGTGAGTGATCTAGGACCAGCTTTTCCTCCCCATATTGTACATTTGACCATAGATCAGTATTCATTCTTCTAATTCTGCCCAACTAACCCACCCTTACACAAACACACACAAACACACGCACATACAAACATTCCTCACCTAAACACTGTGTGGGCCCCAACAGTCAGCCAGACTAGTGACGGCAGGCGTATCATAGCAACATAACTTTGTTCTATCTCTTGCTGCATCACACGTTCCTCCAGAGAGTCTAATATACAATGTGTAAATACAAATAAGCTAATGGGTCTCTGAAATTACAGGATAACAGATTTGTTTTTAATATTTGTATGATGTTATTTTGTGCTACATTCTTCAATCAAACGAAACTGATATGTTATGTTTCAATTGTAAATTAAAAGGTTATTTGTCATATGCAGAGATTGTTTGTACATGTTCGTATTCTTATCTTTTATTATTGTTGTTGCATTGTTGAGAAGGAACCTGCAAGTAAGCATTTCATTGGACGGTGTATACCATATGTATCCTGTACATACGACTAATCGTAAAACTCGAACTTGAAACTTGAACTTGACACTGTGTCCTATCCTTCCAGGTAACAAGAAGAGGAAAAAGTCCCGGGATGGGGAGAAGAGTGTGGAGGAAGGCTTGGAGCAGCCATTGGTGACCACCTAGCACAACGCCAGGTAGAGACAGCAGGGAAGACCTAGCATAGAGAAAGATAGAGAATAGACTGGCTCTGTTTCTCTCTCAATTCCCACTGGGAACTGGGTTAGAGGTTTGGTATGGACCAGACTCTAGTACTTGTCAATAGACGTCGAGAACCTCAAGATCTCTCTCTGAACGGTCTACTCCCCAGACCCTACCCCTGCATACCCTCTGTCCACTCCCCAGACCCAACCCTACCCCTGGATACCCTCTGTCCACTCCCCAGACCCAACCCTAACCCTGCATACCCTCTGTCCACTCCCCAGACCCAACCCTAACCCCTGCATACCCTCTGCCCACTCCCCAGACACAACCCTAACCCCTGCATACCCTCTGTCCACTCCCCAGACCCAACCCTAACCCCTGCATACCGTCTGTCCCCTCCCCAGACCCAACCCTAACCCCTGGATACCCTCTGTCCACTCCCCAGACCCAACCCTAACCCTGCATACCCTCTGTCCACTCCCCAGACCCAACCCTAACCCCTGCATACCCTCTGCCCACTCCCCAGACACAACCCTACCCCTGCATACCCTCTGTCCACTCCCCAGACCGAACCCTAACCCTGCATACCCTCTGTCCACTCCCCAGACCCAACCCTAACCCTGCATACCCTCTGTCCACTCCCCAGACACAACCCTACCCCTGCATACCCTCTGTCCACTCCCCAGACCGAACCCTAACCCTGCATACCCTCTGCCCACTCCCCAGACCCAACCCTAACCCCTGCATACCGTCTGTCCCCTCCCCAGACCCAACCCTAACCCCTGCATACCGTCTGTCCACTCCCCAGACCCAACCCTAACCCCTGCATACCGTCTGTCCACTCCCCAGACCCAACCCTAACCCCTGCATACCGTCTGTCCCCTCCCCAGACCCAACCCTAACCCCTGCATACCGTCTGTCCCCTCCCCAGACCCAACCCTAACCCCTGCATACCGTCTGTCCCCTCCCCAGACCCAACCCTAACCCCTGCATACCCTCTGTCCCCTCCCCAGACCCAACCCTAACCCCTGGATACCCTCTGTCCCCTCCCCAGACCCAACCCTAACCCCTGGATACCCTCTGTCCCCTCCCCAGACCCAACCCTAAGAAATCTGAACGCACTAGCAACACTTTGAAAAGTTTATGTAATTATACTTTCCTGAGGATATATTGACTCACATTCCTACCTGCAAAAGGACTGACCGCATTGACAAGCGGTAAAGTTAAAATATAATTTTATTCAACATTCTGGCTTGTAGAGGTCGTGAGAGGAAACTTTCCCGAACCAAACGCTCATTTATGCCCAATGTAGAATTCAATGAAATTCAACGTTGTGTTTCCAGGCTGGCTGGGTAACAGACTACGGAAACATTAAGACTTTAATTAACTTTACTATATGTTTCTGTTGAGTTACCTTTCAGCCACCCATCTCTACTGTGCTAGAGGAGTCTGAAGAGGAGAAAGAAGAATAAACTAAATGAAGAGAAAAATAAGAGGGAAATAGCAAGTCTAGATATGAGCCATCTTTTAAATATTTTTTATTGCTCAACCAAGAAGACAACAATTTCTGTCTTCTACCATCAGATGATTGTTTCTTATTACCAAGTGCTTTCTGCACAGGGAACTGTCCTTATCATAGAATAGAGTACTTCTATCAGTCAATCAACTGTGGTTGATAGGAGTCCTGCCATATAAATGCCATCCACACTGCCAGTGTTCTGATGACACATAAGGAAGAAACAGCCAACACACACCAGCCATGAGAACAAGCACAATGTCTACAACCATGGACTTTATACTGATTTAAAGGAGCAGTCTGTCATTTCTTTATCCCATGTGGCCACTGGATGATTTTTTTCATGCACAAACAGTCTAGTCTCAAGCAAAAACACCACACACACACACACACACACACACACACACACACACACACACACACACACACACACACACACACACACACACACACACACATTTAGTTCCATTGAAGTCAATTGACTCCCAGTTCTGTCAGATCTATACATTTGATCAGATTTTAAAAAGCCATATAATAACTAACAAACCTGCCAGCATAAAGAAGGGATATGCAATATTCACAATCCCAAAAACGTAGGTTGCGTGTTACCTAGATTTGAACAGGTATTTTATTATGATTAGATAATATGAGGTTTGACATTTTTGTGATGATTGGATGATATTTGATCATTTGATTTATAATATGGTGATTAATTGGTAACCTGTAATGAATAGGTTGTTTTAACAGCGATCGTTCAGCCATTTACTGGTTGCTAGCATTCTAATAGTTGGCCTAATTTCAGTTTGTGACAAAACAAGCAAGTGTAGTGTAGAGAATCATTGTACCATCTAAACCGCTTTGAGATATTTTTCCATAACCAAATATATTTTATGTTCAGCTGTTTGAAGCTGGTGTACAAAACCCAATGTAAAAGATGCAAAAACGAAATGATTTATAATAATATGGTGATTAATTGGTCATCTGTAATGAATAGGTTGTTTTAACAGCATGTACCTAGAACAACTCCTGCCTGCCATATCATTTCCTTTATCATCATAATATAGATACACACCCACTAAATGTCCCATCTCCATATCACCATGACATAAAGTAGTCACCATAAGTGTGACATTGCAGTAGGTAACAGTTGTAACACCCTATCTGTGTTTAGCCCCATGACGAAGTGAAGTGTTACTCCCACATGCATGCTATTACTACAGATGCAAACATAACAGGTTAACTATTCTCTTTGAAGAGACCCCTCCAGGGACACGCAAGGGCATAGGAACACAGGGGGCTGGGGGCTGAGCTTCTGGGATGAGAGGCTGCAGATACAGGGGCCTGGAGGCTAGGGGTGTTTGGTTATATACAGTGGCACAGGAGCTGGGTGTATGCTTACTGCTTACTGCTTTCCCAGTAGAATATATTCCTATTTAAGGACAACGCCTTGGGCTAGATACTCGGCTTGATTATAGACAGGAGCATGACGCAAACCTGTGGTTATGAAAGACCAGGCTGACGTGGAGATGTAGTTTTGATGGGAGGTTGTAGTGTATAGAAAACTGCTAAGCAATACATAAGCATGAGAAGAAAATACCTGAGTGTAATATTAGGTGACAGCTGCACAGAGTATCAGGACAGTGTAACATGCTTAAGGACAGACACCCCTGTAAAGTCAGCCAGGCACAGATTAAAATATATATACTGTTTTATAGGAATGTATGCCAATGTACACAGGGGTTCATAGTTAGAATTAGAGATGTACACAGAGAGATTACATTTTATAGTGCCCTTTATTATATAGGTGGTCAGACAATGGACTCTGTCCTATTCATCTGTAGCAATAATAATTCCCTAGATCCTCCCTGAGACCATCACTATTCCCTATTGGTTAGCTGCTATTAGGCTGGACTTAGATTGAGTTGCTCTTTATTGCGCAATACTGACAGATAACTGATTTACTGAGAGCGGGGGTGAGTGGGAGGGAAGAAGAAAGGTAGTGAAAGAGAGCAGGAGAGAGGAAAGGAGAGAGAGAAGGGAAAGTGAGCACTGCAGGGAAGGTGGGAGGAGACATGACGCAGTCTGACGTCAAGCCACTGCCTTCCTTGACGCACGCAAACACACACGCATTCAGTACTGAACTGCTTTACAGAAGGACCCCCCCCCCCCCCCCCCCCCACACACACACAGGATCCCTTATGACCTGACAAATACAGTAGCTGAGTTGTTGAAATCAAAGAACTAAGAAACCAAGCACTCTCTCAGCCTCATGCTCTCAGAGAACACATTTGGTGAGGGTGACAGAGATACAGTAGATAGTGATAGCTTTTATATAGATTATAAGGGACAGGAGGATATGTAAGGGAACATTTTATGAATTTTTTTCCAGAATGTGCTAATTTAGGGATGGTTTAACAGTTTACATGATCTTCAGAATATCAGGGTTTTCAGGATATCAGGCCTCCCAATGTATTAAAAACGATGAACTCCTCAATAAAAAGATTAACACAGATTCATATCTGACTTGTTGTTCTGAATTCCATTTGTGTATTGATAGTGTTCTTTCTGCACTGATCCCCAATGTCATGAGAAACACACATAAAAGAGACAACTTGCACAATCAAAATATATTTTCCATCCTGGCTCTCAGATGGAAAGAACTGGCATTCTATTGTGGTGTGCAGACATTTATTAAAGGATTTGAGTCATACCCCCTTGAGATACATAGGTAATCACAGCATCTGTTAGTGCATTTGATTTGTGCAATTTTGAACAATACATGTATACCACTGAGATGTCAGATACTGATAATAGTGCAATAACAACAGAGAACAACCGCTTCGGAACAGACTGATTGGACATTCACATTGAGCAGACCCTTCTTTCAAATGTTGAAACAAAAATAACAGGGATTGTTGCTCTCTGATTGAGAACAGTCCTGTTTGTCCCTATTGAACGCACGCCAGGACTTCGAGCGTGAAATTCAACAGAGAGCTACACAGCTTAAGTCTGAGGTATTGGTACATAATTTTTACTTCATCATCTTAGGCCAAAATAAACATGATCGTAAATATAACGTCCATAGTTCAAGTTCAATATTAGCATCCTTATTACATAGCTACATCTCTTCGACATACATTTAGTGCATGACTGATTTGGTCAATTGATTGTTTTTCACTCTAGTACTTGTTGTATGCTTTCAAGTCAAGTACTGATTACTTGGTCACAATTAATATTTAGCTTCTCTTTCAAGTGGACCCAAACAACTCCTATAAGTTATGCAGGTGGGTAAGTCAAACAGAACAGGGAATGCGCCTTTCACAGTTGGAATGAAATCCGCATAAAAATGGGTCGTTCTTGAATTGAGATGGCATTCCTTTTTTTTTTTTTATACGTTCTTCTGTATTGCACCTGATAGTACCCAAATACATTTAAAGGTGAAATTTGCAGAAATCGTTCCGCCATTTCCTGTTTGCTAACGTTCTAATAGTTTAAGTAATTTCAGTTTGTGACAAAACAAGCAAGTGTAGTGTAGAAAATCATTGTACCATCTAAACCGCTTTGAGATATCTTTTCCATAACGAAATATATTTCATGTTCAGCTGTTTGAAGCTGGTGTACAAAACCCAAAGTAAAAGATGCAAAAACAAAACTTAAGAACGGGAAGCATAGAATTAGTGCACATAGAACAGATCTACCGCTTTTTTGACTTGCTTTCAATGAGAACGCCAAATCTATAACTCACAATTCTACGTGAATTTGGTCAGGTCACCCAAAAGCTTACTACTGCAGCTTTAAATAAATATAAATACAAATGAGGTCAATTTTTTTCAAAATGCCAGGCCCACATCCCACCGCAATTCAACGACCCAAACAATACTAATCACAAGGTAATGTTAACAATATTAATAAGCAATGGAAGATCACCATCACCAGCACTGCGGGAGCTAGTCCTAATACATCCAGAAACACTGGGGCTGTGTCTCAATAGTTTAAACAATATAGCTTATTTTCCATATCTCCTTTCCTTGTGTCCTTCCCTCTATGATCACTGATCTGGCTGGACACGATAGGTTGAAGGAACATCAGTTGTAATGAAGGAGATGAGGAAAGGAAGCCATTTCAGAGTATTAAGACACAGCCAGCTAGTGCCTTAGCGTAGAACCACACAGCAGCTAAAATGCCCTGACACACAGTGCTTAATCAGTAAACAGGACTTCAACACTACTGAACAAAAACAGTACAAATTAAATCACACCACACTCTACTGCAAGCAGCAGTGATGACACACAGGGATGATACCCACACAGAGACACACAGACAAATTATAAACACTTCTCTTTAGCCTTTACGCTGCCTGTGCATTCATTTAAGTGTTCAAATACAATGTACCTATAGACAACAAGTGACATTATAGGCCCAGCATAGGCTAGTGTGCTGGGGGTTGGGAATGGGGCTTATTATGTATGTTTGGTCCAATACATTATACACACACACAAACACAGCTGGTGGGGGTCAGGAGGGAGTGCTGGTGGTTGTGGGTAGTGTAGTCTTCTACTGGACGTTGACAACAGTATCGTGGATAGACTCGGCCACATAGTCGATGTTCTTAGTGGTCAGACCACACATGTTGATACGACCGCTGGCCATTAGGTAGATACTCCTCTCCTTGATCATGTACTCCACTTGTTTAGCTGGACAGAGAGAGGGAGAGAAAATATAAAAAGGTATGACATCACAAATATTATATTTTCAGAACGTACAATATACTATCGGTGTGAAAGGAGAGTTAAAGAAGAGAGGATATTTCTGTGCCAGTGTGCTGTGAACATGTGTATACTGAGTAGAACCGCCCCCCCCCGTTCAGTTAAGGCATCAGTGAGCCTTAGCGTCAGTGTTCTCTACGCTGGGAAGCTGTTTCCTGGTTCTAACAGCTTTTTGAAGCTCTCAGGAAGACAGCACAGCACAGAGGAGTTTAATGTTGATCCAGGAAGTTACTTCACACAAACAGTAATGAGGATGTGCTCAGCGGACTGGTGAAGCTAAACATAGCTGGGTGGTGAGTGTATGTGTGTGTGCTTACGGTTGAGGCCAGTGAAGCTGAACATGCCGATCTGCTGTGTGATGTGGTTCCATGTTCCTGGTGTTTCCAGAGCCTGCAGTTTAGCCTGGAGTGAAGCCCTCATCAACAACACACGGTCTGCCATGGTCTTCACATTATCCTTCCTACAACAGAGAGACAGGGAGACCGAGAGAGAAAGAGAGAGAGACAGGGATAGACGGAGAGACAGGGTTAGACGGAGAGACAGGGTTAGACGGAGAAACAGGGTTAGACGGAGAAACAGGGTTAGAGGGGGAGGAAGGGAGGATATAGATCAACGTTTTGACCACTCATGTATAATTGTTGGACGTGCATACACTACTTTTGTACTGTCTGTGTGTGTACCCACCATTCAGCAAAGAGTTCAGGTGTGTTGAGTGTGATGGCGACCAGCCTAGCACCCTGGGAGGGAGGGTTGGACCAGGTTACCCTGACAATCTTCTCCATCTGAGACAGAACTCTCTTCAGGTTGTCAGAATCACGAGCTACAATAGTCAGGTTCCCCACACGCTCATCTGCCAGCACACAGAACATTTATTTCAGGGTTCCCTTATGCATTATGTACATATATTACATTTGAAATGTGTGTGTGAGTGTTATGTGTGAAAGGTGGGAGTAGGAATACATTGATTGGTTTCATATGTTTCAATGCATCTTACAGTGTGTTTGTGAGTGCGTGTGTGCTCATCTTGGCAGATTTAGTTTTAATCTTAAAATACCTTTTTAGTCATAGTCAAATTTTTGTCCTTTCATCCGTTAGTTTTAGTTATTATCAGTCGACTAAAAGTCAAAACAATTTTAGTCACAGCCAAATGAGTCACATATTTTTTAAGATATTTTTTATTTAACCTTTATTTAACTAAGTCAGTTAAGAACAAATTCTTATTTACAATGACGGACTACCCCGGGCAAACCCTAACGACTCTGGGCCAATTGTGCGCCGCCCTATGGGACTCCCAATCATGGCCGGTTGTGATACAGCCTAGAATCAAACCAGGGTCTGTAGTGACGCCTCTAACCCGGAAGCTTATAAGAAATCCTGCTATGCCCTCCGACGAACCATCAAACAGGCAAAGCGCCAATACAGGGCTAAGATTGAATCGTACTACGCGGGCTCCGACGCTCGTCTTATGTGGCAGGGCTTGCAAACTATTACAGACTACAAAGGGAAGCACAGCAGCGAGCTGTACAGTGACACGAGCCTACCAGACTAGCTAAATCACTTCTATGCTCGCTTCGAGGCAAGCAACACTGAGGCATGCATGAGAGAACCAGCTGTTCCGGACGACTGTGTGATCACGCTCTCCGTAGCCGAGGTTAGTAAGAACTTTAAACAGGTCAACATTCACAAGGCCACGGGGCCAGACGGATTACCAGGACGTGTGCTCCGGGCATGTACTGACCAAATGGCAGGTGTCTTCACTGACATATTCAACATGTCCCTGATTGAGTCTGTGATACCAACATGTTTCAAGCAGACCACCATAGTCCCTGTGCCCAAGAACACTAAGGAAACCTGCCTAAATGACTACAGACGCGTAGCACTCACGTCCATAGCCATGAAGTGCTTTGAAAGGCTGGTCATGGCTCACATCAACACCATTATCCCAGAAACCCTAGATCCACTCCAATTTGCATAACGCCCAAACAGATCCATAGATGATGCAATCTCTATTGCACTCCACACTGCCCTTTCCCACCTGGACAAAAGGAACACCTACGTGAGAATGCTGTTCATTGACTACAGCTCAGAGTTCAACACCATAGTGCCCTCAAAGCACATCACTAAGCTAAGGATCCTGGGACTAAACACCTGGACTTCCTGACAGGCCGCCCCCAGGTGGTGAGGGTAGATAGCAACACATCTGCCACGCTGATCTTCAACACTGGAGCCCCTCAGGGGTGCGTGCTCAGTCCCCTCCTGTACTTCCTGTTCACCCACGACTGCGTGGCCAGGCACAACTCCAACACCGTCATTAAGTTTGCAGATGACACAACAGTGTCACCGACAACGATGAGACAGCCTATAGGGAGGATGTCAGAGACCTGGCCGGGTGGTGCCAGAATAACAACCTATCCCTCAACGTAACCAAGACTAAGGAGATGATTGTGGACTACAGCAAATGGAGGACCGAGCACGCCCCCATTCTCATCGACGGGGCTGCAGGGGAGCAGGTTGAGAGTGTCAAGTTCCTTGGTGTCCACATCACCAACAAACTAGAATGGACCAAACACATCAAGACAGTCGTAAAGAGGGCATGACAAAGCCTATTCCCCCTAAGGAAACTAAAAAGATTTGGCATGGGTCCTCAGATCCTCAAAAGGTTCTACAGCTGCAACATCGAGAGCATCCTGACTGGTTGCATCACTGCCTGGTATGGCAACTGCTCGGCCTCCGACCACAAGGCACTACAGTGAATAGTGCGTAAAGCCCAGTACATCACAGGGGCTAAGTTGCCTGTCATCCAGGAGGTGTCAGAGGAAGGCCCTAAAAATTGTCAAAGACTCCAGCCACCCCAGCCATAGACTGTTCTCTCTACTACCGCATGGCAAGCGGCACCGGAGCGCCAAGTCTAGGACAAAAAGGCTTCTCAACAGTTTTTACCCCCAAGCCATAAGACTCCTGAACAGGTAATCAAATGGCTACCCGGACTATTTGCATTGTGTTTGTGTACCCCCCAACCCCTCTTTTACGCTGCTGCTACTCTCTGTTTATCATATATGCAGAGTTACTTTAACTATAAATTCATTTACAGTTGAAGTCGGAAGTTTACATACACTTAGGTTGGAGTCATTGAAACTCATTTTTCAAACACTCCACAAATTTCTTGTTAACAAACTATAGCTTTGGCAAGTCGGTTAGGACATCTACTTTGTGCATGACACAAGTAATTTTTCCAACAATTGTTAACAGACAGATTATTTCACTTATAATTCACTGTATCACAATTCCAGTGGGTCAGAAGTTTACATACAATAAGTTGACTGTGCCTTTAAACAGCTTGGAAAATTCCAGAAAATTATGTTATGGTTTTAGAAGCTTCTGATAGGCTAATTAACATAATTTGAGTCAATTGGAGGTGTACCTGTGGATGTATTTCAAGGCCTACTTTCAAACTCAGTGCCTCTTTGCTTGACATCATGGGAAAATCAAAAGAAATCAGCCAAGACCTGGTTCATCCTTGGGAGCAATTTCCAAATGCCTGAAGGTACCACGTTCATCTGTACAAACAATAGTATGCAAGTATAAACACCATGGGACCATGAGGCTGTCATACCACTCAGAAAGGAGACGCGTTCGGTCTCCTACATTTCACATTCTTAAAATAAAGTGGTGATCCTAGCTGACCTAAAACAGGGAATTTTTACTAGGATTAAATGTCAGGAATTGTGAAAAACTGAGTTTAAATATATTTGGCTAAGGTGTATGTATACTTCCGACTTCAACTGTACATGTACATACTACCTCAATTAGCCCGACTAACCGGTGCCTATATATAGCCTCGCTACTGTTGTTATTCACTGTCTTTTTACTGTTGTTTTTTATTTCTTTACTTATCTATTGTTCACCTAATACCTATTTTTTACATAACAATTACACTGTTGGTTAGGGCCTGTAAGTAAGCATTTCACTGTAAGGTGTATTCGGCGCACATGACAAATAAACTTTGATTTGATTTGAGCCCACATAATATTTTTTTATATATTTTTTTATGAATATTTAGGCTACCTTTACCAGATAGCTTTGTCCAACTAGGCCTACTATCCCTTCCTATACCTTAGCTGGCAACATTGATATTGTGGCAGATTGTTACCAATGCCAGCCATAATTAACCATATAGGTCATAAAGCCTATAGGTTAAACAATTTACATCTCAGATTTTCTCCCCATCGTAACCGTCAAGGGTGTTAAATAACAATGGTTTCCTTGAAAGGGGGAGAATTTGAGCTTTCCAAAAATGCCAGAAGTATTACTGCAATCCTAATATTCAACAAATGGCATTTGTTTTTCCCATAGGAAAATAGCAACCGCAACTCGCATTTGAGTACTGTGGCGCGAGAGCGGCAACACGGATGAATAAATAACAGCTCACATGGGAAAACAGTCTACATGAAAGTAGGAGAGAGAGTAAACATTATTGTTTCTAGTTGAGGTTAGCCTAGTTACAAGTGAAGTGTCCTGGCTTCGCATCAGTTCAGAAGATTGACGAGTGACTGAAGTGACTGCCTGGGAGCTGTGTGGGAGAGCCAGACAGATCAGCTCACGGCAAGTGAAGAAGTTCATTCTGCCAATGAGAGGATTGCATGAAATATTCTGCATGCACGCATGCTTAGGATTGAACAAAACAGATGAAAAGGAGCTTCATGTCAAATTAAATGTCCATTAGTCTCATGTGGAATTCTCATCTCGTCACATTTCCATCGACTAAAATTAAAAGTAATTTGTAAGTTATAGTTTTTTCCAGGGCATCTCGTCTCGTTATAGTCATAGTTTTAGTCAGGAAAAATAGGTAGTTGACAAGTATTTTTCTTCATAGTTATTGTTGACAAAATTAACACTGGTGTGTGTGTGTGAGTGTGTCTCTCACTGTAGAGGCCAAAGTTCTTGGAGAAGGACTGGGCACAGAACATCTCAAAGCCCTGTGTTACAAAGTAGCGCACGGCCCAGGCATCCTTATCCAGACAGCCTGATGCAAAGCCCTGGTACGCTGAGTCAAAGAACACAAACAGCTTCCTCCTCTGGAGAGAGAAAATAAAAATAGAGAAATATTAAAACCTCCAGGAGAAAAAAAAAATTACATACAAAAAAAGCATTTGTTTTTTAAAATATATACTTTTTTACAAAAGTTGCGCATGTACACACACACACAGTGTGTGTCTTACTATACTTTTTGGGAACCAACAATTGATTCCATTCAAAATCCTATTTTCACTAACCCCTAACACTAAACCTAACTCTAACCCCTAAAACAGTATTTTTACAAATAGCCTTTTTATTTGGTTTACTATTCCTGTGAGGACCTCTGGTACTCACAAGTATAGTAAAACGTGCACACACACACAGTCTTACCTTCATGACCTCAGCCACCTGCATCCACTCTACGTGTGTAGGGTCTGTGCCGGTGGGGTTGTGGGCGCACGCGTGCAAAACAAAGATGGAGTGCTTTGGTGCACTCTGGGACAGGGGTCAAAGGTCAATGTTAGTCTACAGGACAGACAAATTACATATTGTGTACTGGGAGTTGATGCACCAAGTTGGTATCGCTAGAAAGCCAAACCTATCCTCTTTTCAACAGTGTGTAAAAAGCTAATTTACTATCTACGTTGACATGAGCAGTTAAGATATTCAATATTCACTATTGTGAGGTAAACTCAGAGTTCGGGAGATGGTCTGGTCTCCATGTCAACACCACCAGTTCAGAGGTCAGCGTCTCACCTCCAGGTCGCCTAACAAACCGTCCAGATCCAGACCCCGCTTTTCTGCGTCCCAGTACTTATAGGGACGGATGTCCTCGAACCCGGCGTTGGCAAACACAGCATTGTGGTTCTCTAGAAACAAACAGTAGAGGAGATTTCACAACACTTTTCTCTAATAGAGGAGTCTTTCTTTGAATGCTTCATGTGTCTTTTGAGGCCTGCTTTGTAACATTAGCTGACATTGTTACAAAGATTAAGTCCAGCATGTTAAAAAGTAACATGTTGGACTTAATCACCTACAGTGCCTTTGGAAAGTATTCAGACCCCTTGACTTTTTCCACATTTTGTTACGTTACAGCCTTATTGTAAAATTGATTAAATAACAAAACTTCTCAGCAATCTACACACAATACCCCATAATGACAAAGCAAAAACAGGTTTATTAAAAATAAAAAACAGAAACACCTTATTTACATAAGTATTCTGAACCTTTGCTATGAGACTCGAAATTGAGCTCAGGTTGATCCTGTTCCACTGATCCTCTTTGAGATGTTTCTACAACTTGATTGAGGTCCACCTGTGGTCAATTCAATTGATTGGATATGATTTGGAAAGGCACACACCTGTCTATATAATGTCCCACAGTTGACAGTGCATGTCAGAGCAAAACCCAAGCCATGAGGTTGAAAGAATTGTCCGTAGAGCTCGTAGACAGGATTGTGCCGAGGCACAGACCTGGGGAAGGGTACCAAAAACATTCTGCAGCATTGAAGGTCCACAAGAACACAGTGGCCTCTATCATTCTTAAATGGGAGAAGTTTGGAACCACCAAGACCACCAAGGCCAAACTGAGCAAAAGGGGGAGAAGGGCCTTGGTCAGGGAGGTGACCAAGAACCCGATGGTCACTCTGACAGCGCTCCAGAGTTCCTCTGTGGAGACGGGAGAACCTTCCAAAAGGACAACCATTTCTGCAGCACTCCACCAATCAGGCCTTTATGGTAGAGTGGCAAGACAGAAGCCACTCCTCATTAACCTGTTGGGTCTAGGGGGCAGCATTTGCACGTCTGGATAAAAAAAATGTACCCGATTTAATCTGGTTACTAATCCTACCCAGTAACTAGAATATGCATATACTTATTATATATGGATAGAAAACACTCTAAAGTTTCCAAAACTGTTTGAATGGTGTCTGTGAGTATAACAGAACTCATTTGGCAGGCAAAACCCTGAGACATTTTCTGACAGGAAGTGGATACCTGATGTGTTGTATTGACTTTAAACCTATCCCATTGAAAAACACAGGGGTTTAGGAATATTTTGGCACTTCCTATTGCTTCCACTAGATGTCACCAGCCTTTACAAAGTGTTTTGAGTCTTCTGGAGGGAGATCTGACCGAACAAGAGCCATGGAACGGTGATGTCCCATTAGACACCTGGCGCGCTACTTCATGTTGGGTACCCTCGTTCCAATACGTTATAAAAGACTATGCATTCGTCCACCTTGAATATTATTCATGTTCTGGTTAAAAAAGGCCCTAATGATTTATGCTATACAACGTTTGACATGTTTGAACGAACGGAAATATATTTTTTCCCCTCGTTCATGACGAGAAGTCCGGCTGGCTTACATCATGTGCTAACGAGACGGAGATTTTTGGACATAAATGATGAGCTTTTTTGAACAAAACTACATTCGTTATGGACCTGTGATACCTGGAAGTGACATCTGATGAAGAGAATCAAAGGTAATGGATTATTTACATAGTATTTTCGATTTTAGATCTCCCCAACATGACGTCTAGTCTGTATCGCAACGCGTATTTTTCTGGGCACAGTGCTCAGATTATTGCAAAGTGTGATTTCCCAGTAAGGTTATTTTTAAATCTGGCAAGTTGATTGCGTTCAAAAGATGTAAATCTATAATTCTTTAAATGACAATATAATATTTTACCAATGTTTTCTAATTTTAATTATTTAATTTGTGACGCTGACTTGACTGCCGGTTATTGGAGGGAAACGATTTCCTCAACATCAATGCCATAGTAAAACGCTGTTTTTGGATATAAATATCAACTTGATAGAACTAAAAATGCATGCATTGTCTAACATAATGTCCTAGGAGTGTCATCTGATGGAGATTGTAAAAGGTTAGTGTATCATTTTAGCTGGTTTTATGGTTTTGGTGACCCTGTCTTTGACTTGACAAAACATTACACACAACTCTTGTAAATGTACTGTCCTAACATACTCTAAATTTATGCTTTCGCCGTAAAACCTTTTTGAAATCGTAAAACGTGGTTAGATTAAGGAGATGTTTATCTTTCAAATGGTGTAACATAGTTGTATTTTTGAAAAATTTGAATTTTGACATTTATTTGGATTCAAATTTGCCGCTCTTGAAATGCACCTGCTGTTGATGGAGTGCACCACGGGTGGCACGCTAGCGTCCCACCTAGCCCCAAGAGGTTAAAAGGCATATGACAGCCCACTTGGTGTTTGCCAAAAGGCACCTAAAGACTCTCAGACCATGAGAAATAAGATTCTCTGGTCTGATGAAACCAAGATTGAACTATTTGGCCTGAATACCAAGTGTCACGCCTGGAGGAAACCTGGCACCATCCCTACGGTGAAGCATGGTGGTGGCAGCATCATGCTGTGGTGATGTTTTTAAGCGGCAGGGACTGGGAGACTAGTCAGGATCAAGGCAAAGATGAACAGAGCAATGTACGGATAGATCCTTGATGAAAACCTGCTCCAGAGCGCTCAAGACCTCAGACTGGGGCAAAGTTTCAACTTCCAACAGGACAACAACCCTAAGCACACAGCTAAGACAATGATGCAGGAGTGGCCTCGGGACAAGTCTCTAAATGTCCTTGAGTGGCCCAGCCAGAGCCCAGACTTGAACCCGATCGAACATCTCTGAAGAGACCTGAAAATAGCTGTGCTGCAACGCTCCCGAATGGCAGGGTCTCCCGAGTGGCGCAGCGGTCTAAGGCACTGCATCTCAGTGCTAGTGGCATCACTACAGACCCTGGTTCGATTACAGGCTGTATCACAACTGGCCGTGATTGGGAATCCCATAGGGCAAATGTCATGACTTCCGCCAAAGTTGGTCCCTCTCCTTGACGAGTGGAAGACGGCATTCAGTGCCACCTCAGGGCACTATGAGTACCTCGTCATGCCGTACGGGTTGATGAATGCGCCATCAGTCTTCCAAGCCTTTGTAGATGAGATTTTCAGGGACCTGCACGGGCAGGGTGTAGTGGTGTATATGGATGACATTCTGATATACTCCGCTGCATGCGCCGCTGCATGCGCCGCTGCACGCGCCGAGCATGTGTCCCTGGTGCGCAGGGTGCTTGATCACCTGTTGGAGCATGACCTGTACGTCAAGGCTGAGAAATGCTTGTTTTTCCAGCAATCTGTCTCCTTCCTAGGGTATCGCATTTCCACCTCAGGGGTGGAGATGGAAAGTGACCGCATTTCAGTCGCGCGTAATTGGCCGACTCCCACCATGGTAAAGGAGGTGCAGCGGTTCTTAGGGTTTGCCAACTACTACCGGAGGTTTTGGTCAGGTAGTGGCTCCCATTACCTCACTGCTGAAGGGGGGCCCGGTGCGTTTGCGGTGGTCGGCTGAGGCGGACAGGGCTTTTAGTCACCTGAGGGCTCTGTTTACCTCGGCTCCCGTGCTGGCCCATCCGGATCCCTCTTTGGCGTTCATAGTGGAGGTGGACGTGTCCGAGGCTGGGATAGGAGCGGTGCTCTCTCAGCGCTCGGGTACGTCACCGAGGCTGCGCCCCTGTGCCTTCTTCTCGAAGAAGCTCAGCCCGGCGGAGCGAAACTATGACATGGGGGACCAAGAGCTGTTGGCTGTCGTCAAGGCCTTGAAGGAGTGGAAACATTGGCTTGAGGGGGTTTATGTTTCCTCCTGCTCGGGGTGCGCCCAGTGGAAGGCTCCTAGGCACCTGCCCAGAAGTAAGCTACACCCCTTACCCATTCCACAGCGGCCGTGGTCGCACCTGTCGGTGGATTATCTGACTGTTCTTCCACTCTCACAGGGTAACACCGCGATCCTGGTCGTTGTGGATCGTTTCTCTAAGTCCTGTCGTCTCCTCCCTCTGCCCAGTCTCCCTACGGACCTACAGACTGCGGAGGCCTTGTTTACACACGTCTTCTGGCACTACGGGGTGCCTGAGGATATAGTGTCTGATCGGGGTCCCCAGTTCACGTCTAGGGTGTGGAAGGCGTTCATGGAATGTCTGGGGGTCTTGATCAGCCTTACTTCAGGGTTTCACCCCGAGAGTAATGGGCAGGTGGAGAGAGTGAACCAGGATGTGGGTAGGTTTCTGCGGTCCTATTGCCAGGACCGGCCGGGGGAGTGGGCGACGTTCATGCCCTGGGCCAAGATGGCACAGAACTCGCTCCGCCACTCCTCCACTAAATTCTCTCCCTTCCAGTGCGTACTGGGGTACCAGCCGGTTCTGGCGCCTTGGCATCAGAGTCAGGCCGAGGTTCTTGCGGTGGACGACTGGTTCAGGTGCGCGGAGGAGACATGGGAAGCCGTCCGTGTCCACCTTCAGCAGGCCATGACGCGCCAAAAGGAGAACGCAGATCGCCACTGCCTGCCCTGCCGGAAGCTGAGTCTGCGGTTTGTGGGACCATTTAAAGTCCTGAGGAGAGTGAACGAGGTTTGTTATAGGTTACAGCTTCCACCCGATTACCGTATTAACCCCTCGTTCCATGTGTCTCTCCTCAGGCCGATGGTGGCTGGCCCGCTCCAGGAGTCTGAGGTGCGGGAGGTTCCTCCGCCCCCTCTGGACATTGGGAGGGCCCCGGCGTACTCTGTTCGTTCCATACTGGATTCGAGGCGTTGGGCGAGGGGCCTTCAGTATCTCGTGGAGTGGGAGGGGTACGGTCCGGAGGAGAGGTGCTGGGTTCCGGTCGAGGACGTGTTGGACCCTTCAATGCTGCAGGAGTTCCACCGTCTTTGTCCGGATCACCCTGCACCTCGCCCTCCGGGTCGTCCCCGAGGCCGGTGTCGACGCGCAGCTGGAGACGCGCGTCAAGGGGGGGGGGGGGGTACTGTCACGACTTCCGCCAAAGTTGGTCCCTCTCCTTGTTCAGGCGGCGTTCGGCGGTCGACGTCACCGACCTTCTAGCCATCGCCGATCCACTTTTCATTTTCCATGTGTTTTGTCTTATCTTCCATCACACCTGGTTCCAATTCCATCAATTACATGTTATGTATTTAACCCTCTGTTCCCCCCATGTCCTTGTCCGTAATTGTTTGTTGTAGTGCTTGTGCACGGTATGCTGGTATTTTACCGGGTTTTGTTTGACCCATTTATTGTATTGTTCTGTTGACGGTGGTTTATAGTTATTAAACACAACCGTTGTAAATCCGTTTCCGCTCTCCTGCGCCTGACTTCTCTGCCGCCAGTAGCATCGCATTACAGCGAAGCACAATTGGCCCAGCGTCGTCCGGGTTTGGCCGGGGTAGGCCATCATTGTAAATAAGAATTTGTTCTTAACTGACTTGCCAGGTTAAAGGTTAAATAAAAATGTTATCAAAAAAAAGAATCCCCATCCGACCTGACAGAGCTTGAGAGGATCTGCAGAGAAGAATGGGAGAAACTCCCCAAATACAGGTGTGCCAAGCTTGTAGCGTCATACCCAAAAAGACTCGATGCTGTAATCGCTGACAGAGGTGCTTCAACAAAGTACAGAGTAAAGGGTCTGAATACTTATGTAAATGTGATATTTCAGTTTAGTATTTTTTATAAATTAGCAAAAATTTCTAAAAAACTGTTTTTGCTTTGTCCTTATGAGAAGGGGGAAAAAAACGATCCATTTTAGAATAAGGCTGTAACGTAACAAAATGTGGAAAAAGGTCAAGGGGTCTGAATACTTTCCCAAGGCACTGTATATAGTCACCTATTAATTAACTATGAAGAGGACTATTTAGCAGTATAAGGTCTAGATAAGATAACAACAACGAAAAGTTTATATCTTATTTGAGGACATTCATACAGCCCTGAATCAGCCGTACAAGCAGAGATGTAAACAGGTGTTTTTGTGTTGTCATTCCTGTGTGCATGTGTGTGTGTGTGTGTACCCCAGGTAGGCGCTGAGACATAGACAGGTGTTTTTGTGTTGTCATTCCCGTTGTACCAGCGTCTGAGAAACTCTGCCCCCATCTTCAAAGCACCTGTACCCCCCAGACACTGCACTGCTCCCACCTGACAGAGAGAGACAGGAAGCGAGAGAGCGAGAGAGAGATAGGGGGGAGAGGGTGAGGGTGAGGGTGAGGGGAGGGAGAGCGAGAGAGGGTGACCGAGAGAGAGAGACAGTTGAGAGAGGGGTAGAGAGAAGGTGGTGGCTGATACACACTAAGTAAGTGACTTGATAACTACTTAGGAGCAATGTAGCGCACCAGTACAAATTTAAATACATACCTTTAAATTCAGCTCAATATCTGCATAATCACGCACACATGCACACAACACAACTCCCCTAACACATTCACACTTCATAAACTACCCTACCCTGTTCTCCTGGATGGCAGGGCTGTCTTCTCCCAGGGCGATCTTGGATGCAGAGGACCTAAACTCAGGCAGACCCAGAATGGCCAGGTACTCATGGTTCAGACTGTTGTCCGCTACGATGATCTTCTCCACCTTCTTAACCACGGGCAGCACCCAGGGCTGGCCCTCATCTGTCCTGTAGGCTGTAGGGAAGAGACAAGCTAGCTACAGCAGGTGAGGGGGGATACAGTGTTTCCAATATATGGGCCTGATATAGCCTATATATTGATATATACTGCTCAAAAAAATAAAGGGAACACTTAAACAACACAATGTAACTCCAAGTCAATCACACTTCTGTGAAATCAAACTGTCCACTTAGGAAGCAACACTGATTGACAATACATTTCTCATGCTGTTGTGAAAATGGAATAGACAACAGGTGGAAATTATAGGCAATAAGCAAGACACCCCCAATAAAGGAGTGGTTCTGCAGGTGGAGACCACAGACCACTTCTCAGTTCCTATGCTTCCTGGCTGATGTTTTGGTCACTTTTGAATGCTGGCGGTGCTTTCACTCTAGTGGTAGCATGAGACCGAGTCTACAACCCACACAAGTGGCTCAGGTAGTGCAGCTCATCCAGGATGGCACATCAATGCAAGCTGTGGCAAGAAGGTTTGCTGTGTCTGTCAGCGTAGTGTCCAGAGCATGGAGGCGCTACCAGGAGACAGGCCAGTACATCAGGAGACGTGGAGGAGGCCGTAGGAGGGCAACAACCCAGCAGCAGGACCGCTACCTCCGCCTTTGTGCAAGGAGGAGCAGGAGAAGCACTGCCAGAGCCCTGCAAAATGACCTCCAGCAGGCCACAAATGTGCATGTGTCTGCTCAAACAATCAGAAACAGACTCCATGAGGGTGGTATGAGGGCCCGCGTCCACAGGTGGGGGTTGTGCTTACAGCCCAACACCGTGCAGGACGTTTGGCATTTGCCAGAGAACACCAAGATTGGCAAATTCGCCACTGACGCCCTGTGCTCTTCACAGATGAAAGCAGGTTCACACTGAGCACGTGACAGACGTGACAGAGTCTGGAGATGCCGTGGAAAACGTTCTGCTGCCTGCAACATCCTCCAGCATGACCGGTTTGGCAGTGGGTCAATCATGGTGTGGGGTGGCATTTCTTTGGGGGGCCGCACAGCCCTCCATGTGCTCGCCAGAGGTAGCCTGACTACCATTAGGTACCGAGATGAGATCCTCAGACCCCTTGTGAGACCATATGCTGGTGCGGTTGGCCCTGGGTTCCTCCTAATGCAAGACAATGCTAGACCTCATGTGGCTGGAGTGTGTCAGCAGTTCCTGCAAGAGGAAGGCATTGATGCTATGGACTGGCCCGCCCGTTCCCCAGACCTGAATCCAATTGAGCACATCTGGGACATCATGTCTCGCTCCATCCACCAACGCCACGTTGCACCACAGACTGTCCAGGAGTTGGCGGATGCTTTAGTCCAGGTCTGGGAGGAGATCCCTCAGGAGACCATCCGCCACCTCATCAGGAGCATGCCCAGGCGTTGTAGGGAGGTCATACAGGCACGTGGATGCCACACACACTACTGAGCCTCATTTTGACTTGTTTTAAGGACATTACATCAAAGTTGGATCAGCCTGTAGTGTGGTTTTCCACTTTAATTTTGAGTGTGACTCCAAATCCAGACCTCCATGGGTTGATAAATTGGATTTCCATTGAATATTTTGGTGTGATTTTGTTGTCAGCACATTCAACTATGTAAAGAAAAAAGTATTTAATAAGATTATTTCTTTCAATCAGATGTAGGATGTGTTGTTTAAGTGTTCCCTTTATTTTTTTGAGCAGTGTATGTTTTACCAGTTAAGTTTGTTTTACGGTGCAAATGTTGCAGTAGCCCATTTCTGGCCCTATGGCTCTCTCTCCAGCTGGCATTACTGCCTTGGTGAGCAACCCACTCAAGAGAGGAAGGTGCCAATGAACAATGAACACTGACAACCTGAGGAGAGTTCTAACTCAGATGGAAATGTCACAAACACTCTCACCTGCGCTCTACTACACTAGAAGCTTTACTTATCTGCAAGATCCAAGTAGACTAATATGTAATTAGGCCTACCGTATGTCTCATCGACATGAAAAAATACTATAGTATACTATGGTATTAATATTATAGTGTTCACTGTAGTGTTTTCGCAGTCTTTACTGTAGTATTTACAGTTTACTACAGTATTTAAACGGTATACTATAGTATTTCATGTAGTGTTTTTACGGATTGTATAATACTGTAGTATTTAGTACTGTAGTGTTTTTGCGGACTTTAGTATACTGTAGTATTTACTGTAATGTTTTAACAGCCTGTAGTATACTGTCGTTTTTGCAGGCATTACTGTAGTATTTACTATAGCATTTTTATTTTATTATCTTTGACATCAAAGTGCAGGCTTTGTCCCTGAGGAAACCTACTGGAGAAAAACCTGTGTAAATAAGGTATATCTGTTTTAGTTATTTGTAATACATTTGCAAAAAAATCCTAGAAACCTGTTTTTGCTTTGTCATTATTGGGTATTGTGTGTAGATTGATGAGGAAAATTTTAATTTAATCAATTTTAGAATAAGGCTGTACAGTGCCTTGCAAAAGTATTCATCCCCCTTGGCGTTTTTTCTATTTTGTTGCATTACAACCTGTAATTTAAATCGATTTTTATTTAGATTTCATGTAATGGACATACACAAAATAGTCCAAATTGGTGAAGTGAAATGAAAATAATAACTTGCTATGAAGCCCCTAAATAAGATCTGGTGCAACCAGAAGTCACATAATTAGTAAAATAATGTCCACTTGTGTGCAATCTAAGTGTCACATGATCGGTCACATGATCTCAGTATATATACACCTGCTCTGAAAGGCCCCAGAGTCTGCAACCCCACTAAGCAAGGGGCACCATCAAACAAGCGGCACCATGAAGACCAAGGAGCTCTCCAAACAGCTCAGGGACAAAGTTGTGGAAGTACAGATCAGGGTTGGGTTATAAGAAAATACCCGAAACTTTGAACATTCCACGGAGCACCATTAAATCCATTATTAAAAAATGGAAAGAATACGGCACCACAACAAACCTTCCAAGAGAGGGCCGCCCACCAAAACTCAAGGACCAGGCAATGAGGGCATTAATCAGAGAGGCAACAAAGAGACCAAAGATGACCCTGAAGGAGCTGCAAAGCTCCACGGCAGAGATTGGAGTATCTGTCCATAGGACCACTTTAAGCCGTACACTCCACAGAGCTGGGCTTTAAGGAAGAGTGCCCAGAAAAAAGCCATTGCTTAAAGAAAAAAATAAGCAAACACGTTTGGTGTTCGCCAAAAGGCATGTGGGAGACTCCCCAAACATATTGGAGAAACTACTCTGGTCAGATGAGACTCAAATTGAGCTTTTTGACCATCAAGGAAAACACTATGTCTGGTGCAAACCCAACACCTCTCATCACCCCGAGAACACCATCCCCCACAGTGAAGCATGGTGGTGGCAGCATCATGCTGTGGGGATGTTTTTCATCGGCAGGGACTGGGAAACTGGTCAGAATTGAAGGAATGATAGATGACGCTAAATACAGGGAAATTCTTGAGGGAAACCTGTTTCAGTTTTCCAGAGATTTGAGACTGGGACGGAGGTTCACCTTCCAGCAGGACAATGACCCTAAGCATACTGCTAAAGCAACACTCGAGTGGTTTAAGGGGAAACATTAAAATGTCTTGTAATGGCCTAGTCAAAGCCCAGACCTCAATGCAATTGAGAATCTGTGGTATGACTTTGATTAATGTACACCAGCAGAACCCATCCCACTTGAAGGAACTGGAGCAGTTTTGCCTTGAAAAATGGGCAAAAATCCCAGTGACTAGATGTGCCAAGCTTATAGAGACATACCCCAAGAGACTTGCAGCTGTAATTGCTGCAAAAGGTGTCTCTACAAAGTATTGATTTTGGGGGGTGAATAGTTATGCACGCTCAATTTCTTATTTCTTGTTTGTTTCACAATAAAACATTTTGCATCTTCAAAGTGATAGGCATGTTGTGTAAATCAAATGATACAAACCCCCCAAAAATACATTTCAATTCCAGGTTGTAACACAGAACCCAAACCAGCTGTGCTCGTGCGCTATTGTGCATACATTTATTTTGTCCCCCTACACCAAACGCGATCACGACACGCAGGTTAAAATATCAAAACAAACTCTGAACCAATGACATTAATTTGGGGACAGGTCAAAAAGCATTAAACATGTATGACAATTTAGCTAGTTAGCTTGCAATTGCTAGCTAATTTGTCCTATTTAGCTAGCTTGCTGTTGCTAGCTAATTTGTCCTAGGATATAAACATTGAGTTGTTATTTTACCTGAAATGCACAAGGTCCTCTACTCCGACAATTAATCCACACATAAAACAGCCAACCGAATCGTTTCTAGTCATCTCTCCTCCTTCCAGGCTTTTTCATCTTTGAACTTATATGGTGATTGGCATCTACACTTTCATAGTATTACCACGACAACCGGCAAAACATTTCGTCTTTCAATCACCCACGTGGGTATAACCAATGAGGAGATGGCACGTGGGTACCTGCTTCTATAAACCAATGAGGAGATGGGAGAGGCAGGACTTGCAGCGCGATCTGCGTCAGAAATAGAAAGGAGTTCTATTTTAGCCCTTGGCATCGCTGACGCTTGTTGGCATCGCTGACGCTCGTTGGCGTGCACGAGCAGTGTGGGTACAATAATTGAATAACATGGATTTCTAAATATATTTTGCGGCGCGCGCGACGTGTCTGGTCTGGTCAGCATGTAAGGCAACAAATTAGGAAAAATGCCAAGGGGGGTGAATACTTTCGCAAGCCACTGTAACGTAACAAAATGTGAAAAAAGTCAAGGGGTCTGAATGCACTGTATACTTTCCGAATGCACTGTATAGTATTCTACAGAAGTAGTTCCCAAACTGTGGGGGCGCAAAGGGTCGGAACTCAGTCCGGCTTTCAATTTACTACTGAAAGTTGTAATAGTAGAATGCTCAAGGAGCAATTTCATTGGGTAGTGCATCAGCAGTTTTCCTCAAGTCATGGCAGACCTTAGAGAGCTACAGTTGAAGTCGGAAGTTTACATACACCTTAGCCAAGTACATTTAAACAAATTTTTCACAATTCCTGACATTTAATCCTAGTAAATATTCCCTGTTTCAGGTCAGTTAGGATCACCACTTTATTTTAAGAACGTGAAATGTCAGAATAACAGTAGAGAGAATTATTTATTTCATCACATTCCCAGAGGGTCAGAAGTTTACATACCCTCAATTAGTATTTGGTAGCATTGCCTTTAAATTGTTTAACTTGGGTCAAACACTTCGGGTTGCCTTCCACAAGCTTCCCACATTTACATTTAAGTCATTTAGCAGACGCTCTTATCCAGAGCGACTTACAAATTGGTGCATTCACCTTATGATATCCAGTGGAACAACCACTTACAATAGTGCATCTAAATCTTTTAAGGGGGGGGGTTATTCCTCCTGACAGAGCTGGTGTAACTGAGTCAGGTTTGTATGCCTCCTTGCTCGCACAAGCATTTTCAGTTCTGCCCACAAATTCTCTATAGGATTGAGGTCAGGGCTTTGTAATGGCCACCTTGACTTTGTTGTCCTTAAGCCATTTTGCCACAACTTTGGAAGTATGCGTGGGGTCATTGTCCATTTGGAAGACCCATTTGCGACCAAGCTTTAACTTCCTGATTGATGTCTTGAGATGATGTTTCAATATATCCACATAATTTTCCATCCTCATGATGCTATCTATTTTGTGAAGTACACCAGTCCCTCCTTCAGCAAAGCACCCACACAACATGATGCTGCCACCCCCGTGCTTTACAGTAGGGATGGTGTTCTTCGGCTTGCAAGTCTTCCCCTTTTCCTCCAAACATAACGATGGTCATTATGGCAAACAGTTCTATTTTTGTTTCATCAGACCAGAGGACATTTCTCCAAAAAGTATGATCTTTGTCCCCATGTGCAGTTGCAAATCGTAGACTGGCTTTTTTTATGGCGGTTTTGGAGCAGTGGCTTCTTCCTTGCTGAGCGGCCTTTCAGGTTATGTCGATATAGGACTCGTTTTACTGTGGATATAGATACTTTTGTACCTGTTTCCTCCAGCATCTTCACAAGGTCCTTTGCTGCTGATCCATCCTCAGTATTCTCCTATCACAGCTATTAAACTCTGTAACTGTTTTAAAGTCACCATTGGCCTCATAGTGAAAATACCTAAGCGGTTTATTCCCCTCTGGCAACTAAGTTAGAATGAAGCCTGTATCTTTGTAGTGACAGTGTGTATTGATACACCATCCAAAGCGTAATTAATAACTTCACCATGCTCAAAGGGATATTCAATATCTTTTTTTTATATGTTTTTATCCATCTATCAATAGGTGCTCTTCTTTGCGAGGCATTGGCAAACCTCCCTGGTCTTTGTGGTTGAATCTGTGCTTGAAATTCACTGCTCGACTGAGAGACCTTACAGATAATTGTATGGGCGGGGTACAGAGATGAGGTAAACACTATTATTGCACACAGAGTGAGTCCATACAACTTATTATGTGAATTGTTAAGCAACCTTTTACTTCTGAACTTATTTAGGCATGCCATAACAAAGGGGTTGAATACTTATTGACTCAAGACATTTCAGCTTTTCATTTTTGATTAATTTCTAAAAAGATGATTCTACTTTGACATTATGGGGCATTGTGTGTACATTTTTTTTTTTTTTTAAATGTAAGCCATTTTAAATTCAGGCTGTAACACAACTAAATGTGGAAAAAGTCAAGGGGTATAAATACTTTCTGAAAGAACTGTAGTGTTCCAATAGGACCCTAATCCACCGCAGTTTTTCCATCTCTTATGAATTGTTAATGGAGGGTTTAACACCATGTAACAACAGAGCTTTGGCCAGTTCTCTGGCGTAGCTCTGCTCACATGTAGCGCAATGCAAATCCTTTAGTCCGGAGAGGCCAAGCAAGCAGTCACAGACCCCACATAGAGATTTCAGCCTTTGCGCTGCAGTGTTAAATAATAATACAACACTCCATACAAAGATCCAGTCAGAAGAACGGTAATGTGTGAGTGCACTGCACTGTGTGACTAAATGGAAATTTGGGTTGTGTGACAATAAGAAAGGGGAGGGACGGGGGTGTATTCTGTCTACAGTCTCTCATAGGAGGATCGTAGAGAGAGTGAATGGGAGTGAATTACTCTATGATTACGGTCAATTTATCTTAACTTACAGTGATATGACCATGACTCATTGATCTCCAGCTACAACTACCGGCATGTTCCAGTCTGTTCCAGTCCTCCTTACTGCAGTGACAGAGCCACTTCTTTGGATGACTGCCAACGACAGGTTATATAGGCCTTGCTAGGCTATCTACGGATTCTGAACAATCAGCACAGAAAGCAAAGGACATGATGCTAGCCTGATTGATTGGTTTGGTGAAAAGGTTTCAACACATAGAACAGATCCAGTCTGTCACAACATTGAGGGAGAATGCAAAAAGGTGACACTTTACTTGACACCCTCTGTCATAAAACGTTATGACACAGTCAAACATGTCATAAAAACTTACATAACTTGCCATAACCTGTTATAATATGGTCATAACACTGTCATGACATATATTTAGACTTGTTGTGACATATATTGCATACTTTTATGGCTGGTTATGACACCTACATAAGAGTGTCAAACCCCACATCCTACCACACAAGGTAAAGCATTCCATTACACCACAACTTGTGTCAACAGTATGATTCTGTTATATAAAAATAAAAAATTGACCATGTTAAATTATCTTTGCAATTGCGCAAACATTGATGTCAGACATGCGCCTACCTCAATGCTCTGCTGATGATGACTGGGATGAATGAGGGGCAGATTTCAGGAGCAGGACAAGACATCCTCTTTTTGACTGATGACTCTTTTTGATGGTGACTGATATAAGGGCATGTACGTGATAGGCCTACCTGGCTTATATGATTATGAGGGTCATAATGCTTCTTGACAGTTTTATAAAGTGTATTTTCTTAGTGCAAGCAAAGTGATACTAGATGGTCATAATGGTTCTTGACAGTGTCATAAGTGTATTTTCTTAGTCCAAGTACATTAACACAGGATGGTCATAATGCTTCATGACAGTGTCATTAAATGTATTTTCTACAAGTTAATAAAAATTACGATGAAAAAAACATGACTGTAAAGAATTTATTACAACAAAAACAACGGATTTAAGTGACAAACTTTCAAATGAAAGGAAACTTCTTGGCAGGGAAAAAACTCATTTGAATAAATGTAGGTTCTGACACTCTTATGTAGGTGTCATAACCACTCTTATGTAGGTGTCATAACCAGCCATAAAATAACGCAATTGGTCACAACAGGTGTTGCTTTATATTATATATATACTATATATATATATATGCAATGACAGTGTTATGACCATATTATGACATGTTATGACAAGTTATGTCAGCTGTTATGACATGGTTATGACCGTCTTATGACACTGGGTGTCAAGTGAAGTGTTACCCAGTTTTCAAACAGGGCCCTGCAACACAACATTTCAGAATTTCAGATGATGGACTAGTTATAAAGGATTAGCTATGGTATACTAAGCCATCATTGTAAATAACATTTTATTCTTAACTGACTTGCCTAGTTAAATAAAGATTAAATAAAATTAAAAAATAAAAGACTAGTAAATTAGCTACTAACGTTAGCTAGCTAGTTAGCCACGGTTGAACGGTTCGCTAGTAAATGAACTATGCGATTATTAATGCTGCAGGAAATCGGACAGGCAGCAGGTGCATTGTTATCGCAGTGGAACTCTGTGATCCAAATGTTAGCTAGCTTGTTTACTTCATCCCAGCGATTGACGCACCATCATCCCTTACCTCCAACTCCGAGGTTCACCTTCTTGGGGTTCGCGTCCTCTTTAAAATCATTCGACAGCTTGAATACAGCCACTGGGGTGGCTTGGGGAACCTCACCGAATAACGACATAATGATGAATATTACCAAGGAGGGGTGTTAGACAAAACGGTAAACAACCCGGGCGCAGACCGCTGTGTAAAGTGCTGCAGGACGAGATAGGAAAATACTTTCACCTTCAACTTGGATGGATTTGAGGTCGTCCCTAGTTAACACAGCCACAAAGTCATAAACCCCGCCTATTTCTACAATTGCGCTTCTCAATACAATTTGATTTTAAACCTAAACCTAACATTAACCCTAACCACACTGATAACAATTGCCTAACCCTAACCTTAATGAAGTCCAAATATATAATTTTTGTTATAATTTTTACGACATAGCCAATTTTGACTTTGTGGCTTTGCCATCTAGTGGAAAACGTGGATTTGGCCAATTGAGAATGAATGGAGAATGGGTGTGAAAGATTTCACCAATAGAAATCGAAAGCAAGCAGTTGACCCAAAAATCAGCCAATCCTAGCAACGATCGAACGGGGTCAAGGGGTGCAACATTGTGACGTTGTTTACAGCTGGCGCCAATGACTAGCCTCCATTGGAGATTGACAAATTACTATGCAAATCTCGGTCGCTGAATATGAAAGAGCGCCGTTGTGAGGCATTGGGATTTCCCTGCAAAATTTGTCTGACATCTAATAAATAGCCTACATGTTATTGCAATACCAGTAGTTATGCAGAGATTCCAAAGCCTCATAACATCCATAGTTAAGCATTCTGCCTATAACACTGCAACAACTTTACTATGGATCTAAAACTATGGCTACCCTCTTGTTAAAATCTCCACATCTCTACACTTTAGTTACCTGATTGTCTATTCTCTAAACAGGCAACTGAATACATTTTATCATTTGTATTTCAATCAAAGATATTTACTGTTACAATCTATAAAAATGTTATATTGAACACCCCAATTTCTTTTAAATCACATTTCTATCAACCACAAGGTGGCACCCTAGGCTTGTTAGTCATGATCTACCATGATTTCTGCCCTGTATAGAAGTTGACCAGAGATCACCCTCCCCTCATCCTATATATTGTCCCAGGGACATCATACATTAGGGAACCCTAAACTGACCATAGATCAGTGTTAAAGTAACTTCCCAGTGTCTCCAGATTTTTATGAAATATGACCTATAATTACTTACAATATGAGTGAAATAGTTTTCCTTACAAAAAATGGTAATTAAGTATGTTAAAAAGCAGCTTTTCTGTGTTGGAGGGGTGTGGGCCTACCCCATCAATAGAATGATGTGGACATATAACTGTCATTAAAAATATGAACGCTCGCAGACCGCTGATTGGCCAGCTCATCCTCCTCTAGACCGCTGACTGGCCAACTCATCCTCAGGGAGATTAATGGCAACTTCTTCAACTGACGAGAAAAAATATATTCCTCGTTTGACCAAGTAGGCTACCTACCATGTTTAGACTGAACTACAAGCATCAAGTGCAGGTAAGCTATTGTAGTAGACCTTAAAACCTGTTGAGGACAGACGTTCCGCTAGCGGAACCCCGTTCCGCCAGCGGGACCCCTAGCCAACAGCCAATGGGATAGCAGGGCGCGAAATACAAAACATCAAAAATCGAATAATTCAAATTTCTCAAACATACGACTATTTTTCACCATTTTAAAGATACACTTCTCCTTAATGCAACCACATTGTCCGATTTCAAAAAGGCTTTACAGCGAAAGCAAAACATTAGATTATGTTAGGACACCACCAAAACAAGAAAACCCACACAGCCATTTTCCTAGCAAGGAGAGGCGTCACAAAAAAACAGAAATACAGCTAAAATTAAGCACTAACCTTTGACGATCTTCATCAGATGACACTCATAGGACATCATGTTACACAATACATGTATGTTTTGTTCGATCAAGTTCATATTTATATCCCAAAACAGCATTTTACATTGGCGCGTGATGTTCAGAAAATGTTTGCCTCCCAAAACTTCCAGTGAATGTGCACATTAATTTACAGAAATACTCATCATAAACGTTGATAAAATATATAACAATTATTTAAAGAATTATAGATACACTACTTCTTAATGCAACCGCTGTGTCAGATTTCAAAATAACTTTACAGAGAAAGCACATTGTTCAATATTCTGAGTACAGAGCTCAGCCATCAATGCAAGCTATACAGCTACCTGCCAAGTCATGGCATCAACTAAACTCAGAATTAGTATTATAAATCTTTCCTTACCTTTGCTGATCTTCGGCGGAATGCACTCGCAGGACTCCCACTTCCACAAGAAATGTTAATTTGTTCGATAAAGTCCATCATTTATGTCCAAATACCTCCGTTTTGTTGGCGCGTCCAGAACACTATTCCAAAGGCACGATGCGGGAGCGCAAATCAATAGCCGAAAAGCTCAAAAGTTCCATTACCGTTTGTAGAAACATGTCAAACGATGTTTACAATAAATCCTTAGGGTGTTTTTAACATAAATAATCAATAATATTCCAACCGGACAATAGCGTATTCATTACAGAAGAAGAAAAAAAATGCTAGCCATGCGTGAACGTGCATGAAGTAACTACATGACCTCAGACAGTCCACTGCTTGAACCGGCTGTTATTCCCTCAAAATTCACCATAGAAGCCTCAAACAACTTTCTAAAGACTGTTGACATCTAGTGGAAGCCTTAGGAAGTGCAAAATGACCCCACAGACACTGTAGTTTCAATAGACACTGGTTTGAAAGACTACAAGTCTCAGACTTCCCACTTCCTGGTTGGATTTTTCTCAGGTTTTTGCCTGCCATATGAGTTCTGTTATACTCACAGACATCATTCAAACAGTTTTAGAAACGTCAGAGTGTTTTCTATCCAAATCTACTAATAATATGCATGTTCTAGTTTCTGGGCCCGAGTAGTAGGCAGTTTAATTTGGGTACATTTTTCATCCGGCCGTGAAAATACTGCCCCCTATACCTTAACAGGTTTTAATAGTGATGACACCTTTCTGGCATGGCCCCACTGACAGGTTCATTATCCCTGTGTCAACTCTGTTTGAATGCAGACATGTGAATGCAGATTTTAATCCTAACTAAACAGGGTTGATCGATGATAACAATAACATCTCTGTCTTTTCAAAGCAGTATTTTGTGTGTGTGTGTGTGTGTGTGTGTGTGTGTGTGTGTGTGTGTGTGTGTGTGTGTGTGTGTGTGTGTGTGTGTGTGTGTGTGTGTGCGCGCACGCATGTGGGGGGGGTGTGTGTGCATGCATGGATATGTTTATTTGTGACTCTGTGTGTGTGTGTGTGTGTGTGTGTGTGTGTGTGTGTGTGTGTGTGTGTGTGTGTGTGTGTGTGTGTGTGTGTGTGTGTGTGTGTGTGTGTGTGTGTGTGTGTATGGATATGTTTATTTGTGACTCTGTGTGTGGATCTGTGTATGTGTGCACATGCGTGCATACGTACCTATGTGCGTGTTTGTGTACTCTCTCCCTCAGCTGTCTGTCCGTCTCCCTGAGGTGAAGTGGTTGATAAATGAAGGCTACTTCTGCTCTTTCATCCCTATCGTCTCCTGGATTAAAATTGAACAATTCTCAGGCCTCAATAGAAATTCCACCATGTGTCACTCTTCAACACTTCAACACTCTGTGTCTGCTGGTAGTGGTTACCTAAAGTAACATTTTATTGCCAGTGTACTGTAGTTTTGTTAAGGGTATTTGAGAGGCCGGTCTCACTGCATACCAACCAACTCACTGTATAAGGAAATTTACTGTAGCTTACTTAGCATACTAGATTGTCTCAATGCAGTTGGTTGGAGCACTAATGAAAGGCATCATCTAACTCAAAAACGTTTCTAGAGTTTGGGATCTCTATGATTTCCCCCTCACTACCCGGGCCAGGTGCAGGGTAACCCCAGTGGGCCTGCCAGAAGAGGTTCTGGCTTTCTGAAGGCCAGGGTCACCCCCCCTCTCCTCTCCCCCCACCTCTCCCTCGCTCAGGCAGTAGATGTTTTCATTACTTCCGACCAGGTGAGACCAGGTATCAGTGTGTGTATTACCTGTCACTGTCAGGCCAGCAATTATAGGATTTGAGCACCCTGAGCAGAGCAGAGCAGGCTTCATGCCTGGGGCCTAGAGATGACTGAGAGGGCCAGGGAGAAGGACTGACAGTGTATGTGTGTGTGAGTGTGTGTGCACAAACACACACAGCCACAGTCCACATGGGTATCAAATACAAACACGAGAATGTGCACACACACACACACACACACACACACACACACACACACACACACACACACACACACACACACACACACACACACACACACACACACACACACACACACACACACACACACACACACACACGGCTGCATTCCAGCGGGGACCTTCTAGCGTAGCTCACATGTTGTGTTGCCCTGTGTGTCTGTGGGTCAGTGATCTGTGTTGAGTGACAGTCTTTCAGCTCCCCACGCTGTTTGTTTTCCTGAGACAGTGTCATCAAATCTGTGACAAGGGACCAGACACACCAACAACAGAGGCACAGGGACCTCCCTGCTTCCCTGCATGCAGCGACCCCAACTGATGGTGCGTGTATGCAGTAGCCAGACATGCCTCCGTGTGGTGTGTGTGTGTGTGTGTGTGTGTGTGTGTGTGTGTGTGTGTGTGTGTGTGTGTGTGTGTGTGTGTGTGTGTGTGTGTGTGTGTGTGTGTGTGTGTGTGTGTGTGTGTGTGTGTGTGTGTGTGTGTGTGTGTGTGTGTGTGTGTGTGTGTGTGTGGCGCGCGCGCGCGCGTGTGTGTGTTTGTTTAGTGACATGTTGCGTGCATGCAGTAGCCAGACGTGTTTTCTCTTCCGAGGCAATTGATCAAAGGTATATGCAGGCTTGGCATGCAAACTGAGAAACCACACCTTCCACACCTGAGATATCACAGACATCACCTCAAACATTTCCAACAGTCCATTTAATGTTATTTGCAATGCAAATATAAACCAGGGGATGCTTGTGTATTAGAATATATGGACGTGATACTGGCAAGCCTACCACATTGTTGCTATACTTTCAAACCACAGATGACAGTGATTTACATATGTTTACATGTACGTTAATACTTGAGTGGTGGGAATGGCTTTGAGAGGGATATTCAATGTCACATACAGTAATGTTGGCCGCAAGCCTCTCTTTCTCTCCCTCACTCCTCTCCCTGTCTCTCTTTTTCCTCTCTCTTTTTTTCTCTCTCTCCAACAAAGACCCTTGTATGAGACCTGAAGACATATAGCACTCTGACCTAATGCCTAGACTTTAGCTCAACAAGTAAACATAGTCTTGTGGAATGCAGGAGACCTGGGTTTGAACCCAGTCGGTCACACTAGCCCAGACCTCCACAAGTGAGAAAGCAGAAGGCGTGAACATACATTCCTACTAAATTCGGTTCTACAGCAATTGATTGATGTAGTGTTTACCCGACTCTGACTGACCAGACCAGAGCTCAGTATAAATATGTAGCTCTGTAACACAATAGGAGGAAGTGGTAGGCTCATGTCTGCGTTTCTACGTCCACCCTTTGGTTGTACGTCTCTATGAAAAGAAAAAACAAACACCAGTTAATATTGGACCCATAACCATGGTCTTCAATTAATCCTTTCGCTCCAAACGGCTCATAATTCAACCTGATCAATTTTAAACAATGAACAATGATGTCAACGCCACTGCGCTGCTCTAAGGAAATGCACAGAGGAAATGTAAAAGCAGAGAGTCAGAGAGAAGAGCGTGCTTCTCTTCCAGTTCAGGAAGATTTTTAGTGTGTGTGTGTGTGTGTGTGTGTGTGTGTGTGTGTGTGTGTGTGTGTGTGTGTGTGTGTGTGTGTGTGTGTGTGTGTGTGTGTGTGTGTGTGTGTGTGTGTGTGGTTCATGACAACTGTGTTTGTGTGTAACCAATTCTGTAAACTGTCCTACATGCCTGTGGCCAGATGAACTCAACTCAACCTTTTGTTTTTGTTCCAACATGGCTGTCCAGACAGATGTTTTACTGAGACAGAAACATAGCAGCAGCAGACTGGTAACCTTTGCCCGCACATCCTATGCACAAGATTTTACATTTACATTTTAGTCATTTAACAGGATTTTCCAAACTCTGTTCTGGGCCACCCGGCTGCACGTTTTGGATTTTGCCCTATTACTACACAGCTGATTTAAATAACCAACTCATCAGCAAGCTTTGATGATCTAAATCAGCTGTTTAGTGCAAGAACCAAAACGTGCACGAGGGGTGGACGAGTTTGGGAAACCTTGATTTAGCAGATGCTCTTATCCAGAGCGACTTACAGTTAGTGCATTTATCTTAAGGTACCTAGGGAAGACCCCATTCTACTGAGTTTTCCACTGCAGTTTCTGTATGTCTATTTCCCAGCGTGGGAGGTAGTGGAGAGGATAATCATATTTAAGTTGCATGTTTCTTCCAATACTACTGCATTCCACCCCCCACCCTAACCCCACACAGAGACTCTGAACATGACTCATTACCAGTGTCGTAGATCACAGCCGTACAGACCTTACATCCCCTGGTAGTGGGTCATATATACAAACACACACCTGCCCGGATCAAGGCTGCCTGGAGAATACAGCTGCCTGAGTTATGAGTCCCACAGGGGCAGGGGGGCAGGGGGGACAGGGGGGCAGGGGGGGCAGGGGTCTGGGTATGGATCCGGGGATGGTGGTGTGTCTGGAGACCCAGACTAGCCTGACCTTACATCCTTCTCTGGTTCACAGACCGACCTCTGCCCTCTATACCCCTGGTGCTGTTCCGGCTGTGGTTTGTAAACTTCACCCATGACATGACCTTTCTTCTTACACACCAAATAATGACAGCGTTATTTCTACCTGTATTTCTAGTGTATTGTCACCAATCTACAACCTATAGCCACTAATTCCCAATCCACCAGTGGGTCCACACTATACCCACCATTAGAGAACAGTTGAACCACTGATTAGCGTGACCCAGCAGTGTGGACGAGAGCTGGGTTGCACTGCAACTCTGGGCCTAAGCTCCCCTCCGGCCTTGTCCTTTCCTCCAGAGAGAAGGAGGCCATCCATCATGCTGGCCCAGGCAGAGGCACAATGGCATGGGCCTTTTACCCAGTGCTCAGCCCCTCTCACACACCCTGCTGATAACACACAGCTTCCGGAACCTTGGAAGGGGACTGGAAGGGGACTGGAAGGGTCTCGCCCCTGACAGATATACAGTCTGGTCTCTGGCCTGCTTATTCAATGTGCTGATGCCAAGGCAAATTGCTTAGGAACTCCCTACAAGGTCGGTCAGGGATAAGGAGAAGATACATTTTCTGATGTATGTCCAATTATCAATGCCCACTTTTGCACTACATACAATTGGATTATTGTGCTTTAATAAGTAACATATTTTGAGGGACATTTTGGGAACATTTACCAATTCATTTGATATTTGATAGCTACTTTCCAGAGGTGTAATGCATTTTACAGACCTGTTAAGACCTCCATCCCAGACAACTCTCCACCCTCATCAATCCCACAATCCATCCCTCTAAAGCTCTTAACACCTTCTGCTGGGAAAACAAATCACATTTATGGCACTACTTCCATCTAATAAAAAGTATGAGCTGGCGCACACCCAGGAAAAATTATTTAGTATAGAGGTGCTGACTAACAGCGAATTAAACTGTAAGCTATAAAAAATAAATAAATAAATAAATATACATATAAACTCCCAGTAATTGATTGGGTAAATTCCATCTTAAACAACACAGGCGATACTCTCTCTGTAACAGATTATGGAACACTTTCCCATGGACATCCTCATTAGATTATCCATTATCTTAATAAAGTAACTACCAACTCTCCAGTACTGTACTCTCAAACCCTTAGCCCAGAGAAAGATCTACACTACAGGACTACATTTGACATTACAGGCATTTGGCAGACACTCTCATCCAGAGCAATTTACAGGAGCAATTAGTGTTAAGTGCCTTGCTCAAGGGCACATCAACAGGTTTTTCAAATAGTCAGCTCAGGGATTCAAACCAGTGACCTTTCTGTTACTGGTTCAATGCACTTAACTGCTAGGCTACATACAGCCCTGTCAGAGAGAGAGACTGTCTCTACAGGTTAGTGTGTGCGTATGTGTGTGTTTTGTGTGTGTGTATATGTGTGTGTTCACGCAGTAGCCTTCTCATGTCAGAGAGAACAGGAGCTAAGATGTTGAATATGGCCAGGTGGGATGAAGGGTGTTTCATCATACCTTCAGTTTGGCTACATGTAACTCTATATTTTATTAAGGTAATTATCTCAGTGTAATTATCCTATGGAGAGTGAGCCACACCTATTTGAGTCATCTGTGAGTTGACGTGAACTAGGCCCACTAGCTACACTTAATTGAAATAAATGTCTTTGCACTGTTTGCTGCTCCCCAATGTGATATGTTTATTTAGACTTTCTTTTAATTTTTACAGCTCCTGTGCTTCATTTGGATAAACGTCTAAGATGAATTATTCTGCTGACGATCCTGTCTGTCTTTGAAGGCTTGGGCTGAAGAGAAATTCGAAGCCTTGGGCTTGAGGTCCATCCCTATTAGCCTATGCCTTTATATCTCAGCTCTGTCTTGCCCTTATCTCCCAGCATGACCTTACCTGTCCTAATCATGATGGAGATGTTGTATCGGCATGTCAGTGTCACATCCACCGCAAGCCGCGCCTACTAGACACTATGGCTGGTCCTGGGTTTTGTTAGAGACCGGAAACAGGCTCTTCCGCCCCATAAACACAGTGCTGAGCTTGGTAGTGTGGCAGGGCTGACTGTGGCACGCGAGGACTACTGATAACGTTAACAGACATTCCATTATCTCTCCATTCCATTATCTCTCCATTCCATTATCTCTGCGTAGCCTAAGAACTAAGCATGGGTGTGAAAATGGCCCCTAAGTGGCCAATGTGTAAATGTATTAGTTTCTAGCTTATAAATGTCTTAGTCTGTTTTCCTTGACAGATGTAGGCTGTCCTAAAATCACCGTGACCATTGAGGCGCTCTATTAGCACATGGTGGACCGAGTCATTACTGTCAATAATAGTCTATCTGTAAAAAAATCTGAATACTCTTTTTTGTGTGTTTTATTTCCATTTATATTATGGAGTCATTATGCCAATGATAGACTCTGCATAAATATCGATTTTTATTTGGTATGTTATCAGGCTGAATGCTGTTGTTAAAACCCTATTCATCCCCGTGGTTGTTTTCACAGGGCAGCTGAAAGCTGAAAAGTAGCCTAGATAATTACAATGGAAGGACGTGTTTATTGAATTAAATATAGATGAAACGTTGCATTAGCTGTGGTGCTTTCTCTAATGCTTTAGACCTATGTTGCTGGGGTTTTTTTTTAAATGACTTTATCATCCAGTATCTCGCCATGCGGTGCTGCTTGTGTGTATGTATTAGCCTTCTCATGTCAGAGAGACCAGGTGTTGTGTTGTACCAGGAGCTAAGATGTCGAATATGGCCAGGCGTGATGACTGGCTCTTCATCATACCTTCAGTTGTGCTACATATTAACTCTATATTTTATGAATGTAATTATCTCAGTGTAATTATCTTATGGCGAGTGGAGTGAGACATACCTACTTGAGTCATATGTGAGTAGATGTGAACTAGGCCTACCAGCTACACTAAAAATTAAATAAATGTATTTGCACTGTTTACAGCCCCTGTGCTTAATTTGGATAAACATCTAAGATGTATCTATGTCCTTGAAGTGGGTCTTGGGTTGAAGATTGAGAAATTCGAAGCCTTGGGTTTGAGGTCCATCCCTACCTATGCCTTTATCTCTCAGCTGTGTCTCGCCCTGACCTCCTAGCATGACCTCCTAGCATGACCTCCGCCTGTCCTAATCATGACGGAGATGTTGTATCTGCGTGTCAGTGTCACATCCACCGTAAGCTGCTCCTCCTGGACACTATGGTGGTCCTGGGGTTTGTTAGAGATCAGAAACAGGCTCTTCTGTCGGTTAAACAAGAGCTCGGGATTGCAGCAGAGCTGACAGTGGCACGCGAAAACCACTGATAACGTTAACAGCCATTCCATTATCTCTCCATTCCATTATCTCTGGGTAGGCTAAGAACTAAGCAGAGTGGTGAAAACGGCCCCTAAGTGGCCTGTGAGTAAATGTCTTAGTTCATAGTTTATAAATGTATTCATCTGTTTTCAATTGACAGATTTAGGCGATGTCCTAAAATCATGATGACAGTTGAGGCGTTACCATTAAGCACACGGTGAACCGAGTCCTACTTGCATAAAAAAAAATGAAGAATACAAAAACAGTTTATGTTTTCTTTCGATGTATGTTGTGGAGTCATTATGCCAATGATAGCCCATAGCCTGTGTCGACATATCGATTTTTATTTAGTATGTTATCAGGCTGAATGCTGTTGTTAAAACCCTATTCATCCCCGTGGTTGTTTTCACAGGGCAGCTGAAAGCTGAAAAGTAGCCTAGATAATTACAATGGAAGGACGTGTTTATTGGATTAAATATAGACGAAACGTTGCATTAGTTGTGGTGCTTTCTCTAATGCTTTAGACCTATGTTGCTGGATTTTTTTTAATGACTTTATCATCCAGTATCTCGCCATGCGGCGTGTGTGTACGTGTTAGCCTTCTCATGTCAGAAAGACAGGAGCTAAGATTTCGAATATGGCCATGCGGGATGACTTGCGCTTCATTTAACCTTCAATTGGTCTATATGTAGCTCTATATTGTATTAATGTAATTACGTCAGCGTAATTATCTGTGGTTTTCCTCTAATGCTGTAAACCTATTTTGCTATATATTTTTTTCCGTGCGGTGTCTCGTCATGCAGCGCGTGTGTGTGGACTGTGCGACTGCAATCTACAGCTCTCGTAACACCATTAGCAAGGTGCATCAGTGATCCGTGACGCTTAGTTTACCAGAGAGGACAGAGGCCGCGAGGCTGCTCTGATTGACACGATAATAGCTTTTAACCCTCATACTGTCAACATATTTTACATACATGCATTACCAACGGGGTCATTTTGACACCAAGCAGAAACTATTGGGAAAAGCAACAATCATAGCAAAGTAGCAACTTCATTCTTATCAAACATCACTAGGCTTGTAAATAAGGTTATCTGAAATAAAATATTTGCAAAAGTATTTTTTTTTTACAGGAATTTGCATATTCTGTCAAATTAAAATATACATTTGTCCCATAAATAATGTGTGGCTTTTTTCCAAAGTACAATCGACATAGGAACTAAAAGTATGCCTACTGATTCACCATTATTGAATTGTAGAATTATATATATTTTTTTATTAAGTAAATAGGCCTAATAATTGTGTCATATTTAGGTGATAAAAACTACTGTAATTTAAAGGGCGGTACACCAACATTTGAAATATAGCGTAATTAATTTTATTGACAAAAAGTGATTCATCCACATTGATCCCGAGAGACAACTTACCCTACTGCCAGGATTAGCATCGCTGCTAGTGTAACACTGGGAGTGGTAGGGCCTAGCTGGCAGGATGCTTCAAAAAGCATTCCCAAATCCTCAAAATGACTTCAAACCAAATGTTATAGCCACCCACATAACATAACTAGTTGCACATATAGACTATTGGAGAATATTATAGGATTTCTGGTATTTAGGCTATATAACATTTCCTGTAGTATAGCCTACCTATTTTTCTGAGAATACACACCAATATGTGTAGGCCTACATTTAGAGTGTAGCTGGTTTCTGTATTACAGTTCTAACAAGAATTCATACCACTGACATACTTTTATGAGCTGTTTTGACTGCAACTAAGCATGTAAGGTCATTTTTTGTTATTGTGTACACAGTCATACATATCCTCAGAGGGTTGAGGGGATCTATCAGTAATTTTGACCAGATAAGCAGATCACCTGCAGTGATGGAGCACCTTATGTAGGCATACTCGCCCTTTCCTTTCCTATATAACTGCTTATAAGTGTAATTTAATATTATGTCTCCAGAGAAATATGGAATCAAATAAATACTAAAAAAAAATTAAAAAATAGATTTGGGCTAAACTTCCTCAGAGCTGCATTATTTTCCAGAAAACACATAGAGCCCCGAGTTGATTATCCCTTTTATACCATGGCTATAATTGAACACATTTGGCACTAGAAATGTGTTAATTTGCAGATAGAAATGTGTCCAACATCCACTGAGTAGCTAGCAAGTTTACTAGATAGCTACAGTAGTTGCCTCAGTAACCAAACAAATAGACTTGCTAGCTAAGCTAACCAAACCATCAGTCCTAGCTTGCTATTATGAAAATCCAATTTAACAATGCCAATACTGTTTTCAATTCGACTTTGGCTTTCAAAAGCAGCTTAAACATAGAACATGTAAGAATGAACTATAGCCATTGGATTCTACCATTCTGATATACCATGCGTTATTTAAGCAATACATAAGGCATACCTGTGGTATAAGATCTGTTATAAACTGAGTGGTTTGAGCCCTGAATTCTGATTGGCTGAAAGCCATGGTATATTAGACCGTATACCATGGGTTTTACTGCTCTAATTACTTGGTAACCAGTTTATAATAGCAATAAGGCTCCTCGGGGGTTTGTGATATATGGCCAATATACCACGGCTAAGGGCTGTGTCCAGGCACTCAGCATTGTGTCTGAGTGCCTGTATACAGCCCTTAGCCATGGTATATTGGCCATATACCACAAACCCCCAAGGATTTGTGTGACTGCAATGCAATCTGCAGTGCTCATAACACCATTAACAAGGTGCCTTATTGCTTAATTATAAACTGGGTGGTTCGAGCCCTGAATGCTGATTGGCTGACAGCTGTGGTATATCAGACGTATACCATGAGTATGACAAAGCATGTATTTGTATTGCTCTAATTGGGTTGGTAACCAGTTTTTAATAGCAATAAGGCACCTCAGGGCTTTGTGGTATATGGCCAATATACCACGGCGTTGCGTTGTGCGAAGAACAGCCCTTTGCCGTGTTATATTGGCCATATACCACAGCCCTTCGTGCCTTATTGCTTAAATATACCACAGCTGTCAGCCAATCAATCAGCATTCAGGGTTCCAACCACATAGTTCATAAAGGGAAATAATGCACGGCCTAGAATGCCCTTCAAGCCAATCAGAAACAAGTATTCAACAATGCCATGGTATAAACACCGATACTTCTCTCTATGTAGATTCAGAATGAGGCTGAATTCTGTATTGCAGTTCTATCAAGTATACACACCATTATACTATTGGCAGATATTTTTTATGCACAAAAATACACAGTCATATGATACGTGGTATAGAAAAGTAAGCTACAATCTTAGGCGAGTACATGGGGTGCAATATTTTGGCAAACTGTCTATCTGGTCAAAACCTCTTATGCAGGTCCTCCTCCACCCTCTGCTGGTACGGATAATTTATAATTAGCCTATGTCGCCAGAGAAACCTAGATTCAAATAAAGGTCCTATATATCAAATTTGCCTGTTGTAGGCTGGGGTCAAAATTACGATAAGTCAATATTGATACAGAAACACTAAACAATGATTGATATTTGATAAGAACAAGTTGATTGACAAAGTCATTAACAATTTGAAGAATTTTATTACCCAGCTTTGGGCTATGTTACAAAAATATGCCTCTGGTGTCAAAATACCCCAGTCGGTAGTATGAGGGTTAACAGACGTAAACAACATTAACTCGACAAAACTTGAGGATATCGAAAATAGTATAATTATGCTAGCCTAAAAACAGCACCATATAGAAAGGAGGACTAGTTTTTGCCCTGGCCTATGCAAATTAATATTTGTGTCACTATTGTGCTAGGTCTATTTGATTATTCAAATAATAATATGGATTGGTAGTATGGTGAGGTATAGAGACATAAACCTAAAACCATTCATTAAAAAGTCACCGCCATTTACAGTCCAAGCATGCCCCCTCGAATCCTGATGTCAGTGGTGGTGAGATAATCTCATGATGGATTAGAAATAGGCCTATCTATAGCAACCATGTCTGACTGCCTTGTGCTATGGAACACATGCGGTCAGTCAGCGCTCATTTAGGCAACAAGCGCTCACAGTCTCACTTCAGTTTCACGTCACAATTAGACATTAATCCAAATGTCAAATTTCGTGGGTGACCTGCCTGCATTTATGCCCGGGGAAAGGCAAAGCCTCGACATTAACTCTGCCTTAACAATTCACAAATATTATTTCAAACATTATTTTGCCATGGCTTGTAAAAATCAAGCACATTCGTAGAATATAAGGTGTTATCTATACTGAGCAAAAAAATATAAACGCAACATGCAACAATTTCCACGACTTTACTGAGTTACAGTTCATATAAGGAAATCAGTCAATTGAAATAAATTCATTAGGCCCTAATCTATGGATTTCACATGACTGGGCAGGGACGCAGCCAACGAATGGGCCTTGGAGGGCATTGACCACCCAATTGGGAGACTGGCCCACTCACTGGGGAGCAAGGACCAGCCAATCAGAATGAGTTTTCCCCCACAAAAGGGTTTATTACAGACAGAAATGCTCCTCAGTCTCATCAGCTGACCGGGTGGCTGGTCTCAGATGATCCCACAGGTGAAGTAGCCCGATGTGGAAGTCCTAGGCTGGCGCGGTTACATGCGGTTGTGAGGCCGGTTGGACGTACTGACAAATTCTCTAATATGACATTGGAGGCTGCTTATGGTAGAGAAATGGAAGTGGATATTCCTGCAGTCAGTATGACAATTGCACACTCCCTCGAACCTTGAGACATCTGTGGCATTGAGCTGTGTGACAAAACTGCACATTTTAGAGTGGCCTTTTATCGTCCCCAGTACAAGGCACACATGTGTAATGATCATGCTGTTTAATCAGCTTCTTGATATGCCACACCTGTCAAGTGGATGGATTGATATGCCTCACCTGTCAAGTGGATATATTTTTGTTCAGTAGAATCTTAAATGGTTCTTTGGCTGTCTAAAGAACTATTTGAAGAACTATTTTGGGTTCCATGTAGAACCCTTTCAACAGATGATCCTACATGGAACCCAAAAGTGTTCTAGCTGGAACCCAAAAAGAAGAACCCTTTTGGAACCCTTTTTTCTAAGAGTGTAGACCATTACTATTGTAAATAAACCAACGGGAATAAACCTTTGGCTCACCCGGTCATGTTTTGCGAGTCAATAAATTCCACCTAAATACATGTGTAAATTATCTGTGTCCCTAGGCTAAAATAGCCATAAACAAAGTCTGTTTCAGATTGCTCCACATTTTCATTGCGGTGTAACCACATCTTTAGCCAATACAAGCAACGCAAACCGTAATGGATGACTTTGTTTTGGAAAACACAAGTTCACGAGTTGTGTTTATAGCCCTCCCCCTACACTCCCTCTCTCTTTCTACTCCCCCTCTCCCTCCTCGCCCTCTCTTCCCCTCTTCCCGCTCTCCATCTCTCAAATTGGCCGTTTTAAAGACATCCATCTTGAGAAGCCGGGGTAGACGCTCCTCCAATCTAAACAGCACTCTGCTGATGGCGAGCGGATGAGATTATGTATTGTCTTTCTTTCTCTCCGCACGGTTTAGGCGCTACCGGGGCTTTTGTCCCTGGCGCCTGTCCTGGGCCACTGTAGACAGGCGACTTGAGGAGAGGAGAGGTGTAACATTACAACATCTCTGATTTTCCCTCTGGATTTGCGATAAAGTTTGCTTGCAGACGGTGGTCCATATATCTGAAAATAAATATATTTAATATATTTAATACAACAGGCTGTCCCTTAGCTGTGTGTGTGTGTGTGTGTGTGTGTGTGTGTGTGTGTGTGTGTGTGTGTGTGTGTGTGTGTGTGTGTGTGTGTGTGTGTGTGTGTGTGTGTGTGTGTGTGTGTGTGTGTGTGTGCCACTATTGAATCATCGTCCATGCTTGGTTCTCATTTTGAAATGTTGATCAGTGTTGTATAGTTTAGACCCCTTTCATGCATCTGTCTTCCTAGGACTAAAACATATATGGACTAAAGGAGAGGGGCAAGGCATTCAGAAATGTAAATAATTTTGCAAAGTTATAAAACATCTCAACACAAATAGTCGCAGTGCAAGACGCGCAGTGTGCTCTGTTTTCTGTCTGTCCTCGGTAGCCACAGTGGATAGTACTGGAGTGAGAAACTGGCAGGTCTGGATTCTGTCCACATACACGTTATTCTCATCCTATTTCTCTTTGCTTTGTGAAAAAATCTTTTAAATGAGTCTGCAGCTACATAATGCGTGGCGTGTTTTACTTTTAGTTGTAAACCAATCAACTAGGCAAAAAACATATATTCAAAACAAATATTAAAGCCTTTAATATTCAGAACAAATCTGACTATTTAGAGTTATTCGTTGGCTGTAGACCACTTGTACGTGGTCACATTATATAGGATAGCTGCATCAAAATTGGTAAGTGAAATTGTTCCAATTTAGATTAGCCAATAAGGCCTTCAGAGCTTTCCTATATGTTTGACTTCATCAATTCGAACGATAAATTAATTATTCACACAAGCATGCGATGACAGACTAACAAATAATAGCTTAAGTAAATGCCTATAATTGTAGTCCTAATATTATTATAAATCATTAGACCTATGCCAAGTATTATAGTTTGGATATTGTTTCAATGTAGCCTAATATAAATAAAAGCTATGTGCTATGTTTTATCATATTTTCAACACAATTCTAAGACAGAAATATCGATATGCAATGTAAACGAAAATGTGAGTGAATGAATATGACAATGTTGTATTTTGTTTTTTAAGGATCCCCTTGTAAGTTTTGTTCGTTCGTTTAATAAATGTATGTATGTACATTTATTCGGTTTTTTACGTGTTGTTGTTATTTTATACTCTTACCAAATACTAGGTACGCCTATATCCATTTTATTTAGTTATTGACCGGTAAAAAAAATACTTCACACTAGAAATATACAAATACAATTGTAAATGTCTGTAGAAGTAAGTGTTTAAGTTACAAATGTACACTGTATAGTGTAGCCTATCAATTAGTAATACAGTAAAGCAATCGTTAGCCTATAATTCTGTTATAATCGCCCCCCCATTATCTTATGTGGAAACAGGAAAAATAAGATTTGGGTTATCTAAGTGTGTGTGATGATAGGGAGAGTAGCCTAGAGAGAGCGAGAGAGAACGAGAGAGAGAGAGAGTGTGCTTAAATCGGAAAGTACACTGATAGCAACAGATAATGTGTCATTAATATCAGTATTCCTCTCTATGCTGCTTATCAGTATGTTTTCTTAGCCTATTAAACCAGCCAAAAAGAAACAGTCTCATATGTGCAGGCCTCCACACGCACTGACTCAATCTCTCACTCTACATGCAAGACGCATGCTTTTTCTTCTCCCATTTGTACAATGAGGAAGGCTACAACTATGTTGAGTTCATTATAGTTTCAGTCGGTTACTACTCCATTTTTACACTATTCAATGTGAGCTAAGCTATATGCAAACGATGAACGGATATATGATGAAAACCGGTCTCCTACCTGTACAGAAACTGCATGCAGACGCTCTGAGGGCTGATACCACACTCAAATTATTCTAGCCTAGGCCTACTTCTTATTAAATTTCCCATTGAAATAAAGATGTGTTCATTTCATGTAACATAATACAACATTTCAATAGTTGTTACTTGATAATCTTCTCTAAACTCTAAATACATAGAAGAGTTTGCGCCCTCGCTCCATGCAGTCACCCATCCCATTATCTCGTGACATCACATGGAGGAAAAGAAGCGTCCGCCTTGAGTCCTCCAACAAAACAGAAACTGCATCTCACCAAATCCCCCAACAAGCTAAACAGACACTGCAGGCGAGGCAGAGAGCGCAGGGCAGAGAGACGAGAGCTGTCACTTCACGAAACAAACCAGTCCTCTTTTGCATAACTCCATGAACAAACAACAAGCAAGGCTCAGCAATCATTCAGGCTACTGTAGAGGTTTTCTTTTTTCTTCTTCAAAGAGACGAATAGACCCCCTTTTGGATCCGTTTACTCTTAAAAACCGTCTATCCAAACAAACACCTGCTTGAGGAGTTCTTTATGCTCGGATGAGCCACTTCACCAAGGGACTATAATTCCTACTTCATGTGAACGAATAGGTGCCGATGATAATAATGCTTCCTAGCCCTGTTATTTCTGCCTCCACCACGCCGTTCTCAGTCAAGGACATACTGAAGCAGGAGCTTCAGCAGCAGTCTCAGCAGCAGCGGCTCGCCTCACACGTTGGGCCGCCCCATGAGTGCTCTCACCCGGTGTCGCAGCAGCACCGCTTCGCCCTCCAGTCGCCCCCGTCTTGTATGCTGGCTGGCAGAGACAGGGACAGTCCCAGCCCCGGACTCTTGGAGAGAGAGGCGAGGATGTCCTACCTGGGTAGTCTGACCGTGCAGGAGCGGCTGATGGAGACGGGTCTTGCCGGGGAGATATTCACTTCCCCGGGGCTACAGGGACACTCAGCCGACACCAGCCTGGAAGTTGAGCAGGAGGACATAGACACCAGTAAGTCGGTGATTGATTACCAGCATACATAGTATCCTAACCATTTGATTTTAAAAGAAAGTATTGTATTCTATCTCTATTATGATTGCAGTATTCTAGTTTATCAAGCTCATTTATTAAATCCAATTATAAGATAATACACCCGTATATATATTTTTTTTTCTCCCATTTAACTAGAGACTACTTCAGTTTAACGATTACAATATTAGCGCCTTTTATAGAAAGCGATAGCTTTATTTTATTTGTCATCTACATACAGGGTTCACCTGTAAATAAATAGGTTTTGAGAAGAAAACGCTCCAAACGACAGCATTTTGACAAATTGTGCATGGCTGAATCACCATATAAAAAATATGAGCAATCCAACATCCTTCGTTTTCAGAAATAATTTAAAGAGTCATGTTGTTTTTCAGATAAATGTACCTACTGCACTGCACTGAAATTAACCTTTAGATAAGACAGAAATTACAAGTAATATTGGGCCAAATGCTTTAATTAGGCCTATATGTTGCATATACCCTAATTATTTAATGCATTTACTCTTTAGGTTGATGTCAGCATTAGTGGGACTTCAAGTGTATTGGGACATTTGTGTTTGAGGGAACTGTACTATGGTAATTTTGCAACCCAATCACAACAAATGTCATTGGGTTTTTGCTAAATGGTTTTGTTGAGTGTGATTTCATTGTAGTGTGTGTGGTCAGGTATCTTAGACAGGGTGACCCGTTGAAACGCATGAAAAAATGCCATACATATGAAACCTTGAGCTAGAATGATAAGGCTGTCGTTCTGTCAACTATAATTCAACAATCTAGCTTTTTAATAACCATTCATGTAAACAGAGTCGCAGGAAGTAGGAGTGCTGAGGGTGCTGCAGCACCCCCTGAGAAAACAGCATTGGATGAAGGCATTAGAAGAAAATAAAAGAAAGGAAACAATTATGTACAAAGGGAGGATAGAAAAGAGGCTCACTTTATGAAAGGGGACAGAATTTGGGGATAGTAGAGGTGTTTCAGGATCCGGTAAAAGCTGTTCAGACTTCTTCAGTTAGATTTTCACCAAGAGCTTGGAATGTCCCCAAATCAATGTTCTAAGGGCATGGAAAGGGTTAAATAAAATGTTATTATATAAAAACAGAGAGTATGTTATCTACAAGCCTGTACAAAGGCTTATTGGTGAGTTCATAACAAGTGTGAGGTGAAGTGGAACACTAATGTATTTCTAATGAGAAAATAGTATCCCAGTTCATATTCTTCTAAAGTGTCCCACCAACACTGAAAGACACACTTTAGCAAAAGTAGGGGTCTGAGGTTGTTTTGGGGGTTTTAGCACACCCTGAATAATAAAAGATCAAGTTGTTTCATCATAAAATTGTAGATAAGACCTTAATTCATTAAAATAAACATCACCTGAGTATGGGTAGACTGATTTTGATTGTCTACATAGTGATCTACCAAAAAGTGTCCGACTTTTGCATATATCACCCTATTTAGACAAGGGGTGGGAAAGTGGTGGCACAGGGCCATTTTGTAGCCCCCCCCCCCCCCCCCAAAAAAATGTGATATTTCAAGTTTCTCTCTTGTTATATCAGTCACTGACAATCACTCAGCCCATGCCAGCTAACATATTTTAGATTGGTAAATTAGTGTAGCCAGCTATCATGGTTGAATTACCAACCCAGGGCCCCCATTGATTTTGTTAGCCACTCTCACTCAGATATCATATTAAAAACTGAAAGCATGTATCTCCATCCTAACTACATTTAACTTAGGGCCCCCAAAAGGCTAGGGCCGGCTCTGACTACATGTGTGGCGGGTATGGATGTGAGTATGCAGACCCGCGATCCACTGCCGCTATTCATGATGTTGTTCAGATTTCTTGTGGCCTCCACCCCCATCAAAGTTCCCATTAAAATGAATACATATATTTAAAGTAAAACTGGTTTCAAGCCACAGACTACACTAAAACAACAATATTTGAACAACAAATCATAGGAAGGCCTTATCTGATTTAATTTTCTCTGATAGGCTAAATTTATATTTGTGTCATTGATTAGTAAAGACTCGAGATGCATTTTGAAAATTAGAATAGCTATTTTGTATAGAATGAAAGAATTGATGAATCTGTCGTCAAATATGACTAAAATCTCTCTCCCCTCTCTTTCTGGAGAATCTTGTGGCCTAATAGGAGTGAGGGACTGCGAGGAGTCCACGCAGGTGCACTCGGACTTGGAGAAACCCCCAAAACAGCAAAGGGCCCGGCGGAAACCAAGGGTACTCTTTTCCCAGGCGCAGGTGTTCGAGCTCGAGCGGCGCTTCAGGCAGCAGCGTTACCTATCCGCCCCGGAGAGGGAACACCTGGCCAACACTCTGAAACTGACCTCCACACAGGTCAAAATATGGTTCCAGAACAGGAGGTATAAGTGTAAACGGCAGCGGCAGGACAAGACCCTCGAGATGGCCGGACACCCACACCATCCTCCCCCGCCTAGGAGAGTGGCAGTCCCGGTGCTGGTGCGTGATGGGAAGCCCTGCCTGGCTGGATCTCAGAACTATAATACATCCTACACTGTTGGAGCGGCCAGCCCCTATAGTTATAATGGCTACCCGGCTTACAATAACCCGGTGTATACTAACACTTACTCATGCACGTACTCTAGCCTGCCTGCTCTAGCGCCCAACACTACTGCTAACGCCTTTATGAATATGGGTCTTGGGAACCTGGGCGTGTCGCAATCTCAGGCCCAAACGCCACAGGGAACAGCCTGCCAAGGAACTCTGCAGGGCATTCGGGCCTGGTAGCTGAATGTGTTGATCTTCAGTTGAATAACATTTGCTTTGTTGATCAAGAGTTGATGAAGTTGATAACTAACCTACAGTATTTTGGGATAAGTAAAAACGTATGTGTCCCATGCAGCACAATAAGGATTTATCGTTGAAAGTCGTCATATTGAGACACATTTTGTACAAAGAGATTAGCTGTTTCATCATCAACGGCAAAAACGTGTTTTTAAAAGTTGGACTATTCCAAAGTCACTGTTGGATATAGATATATACTGTGACAGCATTGTATACTGCCTAAATCCCCATGCGCAATTTGGGATAAACTATTGGGTGCTTATCACTCAGGATGTGAATGGCCTATGCTGGCAAACATTAGCAATGATTATATCTGAGCTCTTTACTTAAAAAATATTACTTTACATGTAGCCTACTACAAAAGGCAAAGGGGTCCTTACCAGTGAAAACATTCAACATCATATCAGAACATCCCTAAATAAAAGATCGAAAATCCATAAGGATTTGTTTTCTGCAGACTTTTGTTAATTTGAGATGTATCATTGTGCACCTGAACAATGCCTGCTGAGTATGTTTTGTTGTTGAGGAAAATAAGCATTTGAGAAATAAAGTGAAACATTTTGGTATCAAAATGAAGGCATATGTTGATTATATTTTCAGAGGGAAAATGCAATTGTGGTATCTTTTGCACTCTCCATCGTAGTTTCGAAAAGAGTTTCGAATGCGGCTGATATGTGTGTGTGTGTGTGTGTGTGTGTGTGTGTGTGTGTGTGTGTGTGTGTGTGTGTGTGTGTGAGAGAGAGAGAGAAAATGTGATTTTACACCCTATGAAACTTTAGGTGTCTGGTCAAGTTCCTTCAATCCCATTTAGAAAAGGTGTGTTGTGTTTCTACATAAACGCATAAATATGTGCGCACAAATTTCGGATATATTCATGGTGTTTTTAAAATGCTTTGATTGACAGTGGTTGAAACCGTAGGCCTAGCCTACTTTCTGATACTATATGTTCTCATTGTTGGCCATTGAGAAGTGCGCTTTGGTTTTGTACACGTTCTTCAGAAGCGCCCCGCACACCAAGGGCGTTTGGTCTCTGTTGAGCATTTGACAAATTCAGTTCCACATTTTTTTTTTCAGGCCGTCGCTTATGCTGATTATTTGTAATCTAAGGATACAACTAAACTTGAAAATAAAATATCACTGAAAATACATAACGATTAAAGCAAATGAATTTTCTTCATGTTATGCTATGTTGGGCTATACCAAAAATACATGTTTGAGATATGGCTCCAGCATACTGTTCGCCATGGAAGGCCGTTTTCCAGTCGTCGCTTTGGAAGAGCTGAAGAGAGAGGCAGATATAGGAGAGTAGGCCAGAAACACAGACAGACACAGACAAGAGCCAGAACTCAGACAGAATGGAAAATTGAGAATTTAGGCTAGAGAGACGTTATCCAGACAATGCGCTATAATGGTCTGATCGCGCACCCACGGAGGGCCCACAAAGACAGTCTAGGCCTAGGCTAGCATACTATGCTGAACTGATCTCTTATTAATAGCCTAGTATAGAGCCCCACAGTGGAGGTATCTTAATACCCATAAAACCTAGCGGTCAAACAGGAAATGGTACCAGTCGTTTTTCCAACATTCATTTTTTCCCATTGGGTTCTTTAGAAACACTTCTAATAAGGGCAGTGTTTCTTGTAGGCTTACCCTGGCATGACGATTTGTTAACCATGTAAATCTCTCTCTGACAAGGTGACTTTTATCAACATATTCGGTTCTATTTACGCTCAGATTTGAAAATGCTAGTTAGTTTCTAATTTAATACTATGTAAGACTACAAATCCCTGCAAGCTCCTGCACATTATTTCTAGCAGACACCTTTGCTAACAGGTATTGTTTCAATTTAAAACTTGAACAACAGTTCACAGAATTCTACATCTAAAGACATTTAGCCAATTTATTCATTACTACATTTAGCTAACATTAGATAGTTAATCCAGAGATTCTTACCTTGCCTTGATTTGTCAGTCTCGTCCAGATCATCATGGCATTTGTAGTTCTTTATGATAGCCACATTAGCAGCTAATTAGCATTTCATTTGGGGCGGGGGTAAATACAGACATATATAAAGAGATTTACACGGTTATCAAACTTCCCGTCAGGGTAAGTCTACACAAAACACAGCCCTTATTAAGTGTTTATAAAAACCCCTATGGGAAAAATAAATGGTGGTTTAATGGGTTCACATTCAAAAAGATAAAGCTTACTTCATTATTACATTTTTAAAATTATTTTCACTGCATCAAGGATAGCCTACAGAGCTGTTTCGGCTTTACAGCCTTCTTCAGTGTGTAGGTACAATATTCTTTGAATTCAAAACAGCATTTGTAGAGAACAACCGATGAGCAGCAGGTGCTTCAAATTAGGGTTGTCACTCATCTGCAAATCAGGGATGTGGCTTTTCTGGTCTACCTGTACACAAATTAGTCACAAAGAAATACATAATTATATGGTATGGGAGCGGGCACCAAGGGCATCTCACAAATCAACCATCCCAGGTGTCCGCTCACCTGAATACCTCATATCAATTCATTAGATAGCCCACCACAAAGAACATCAAGCACAACCGTTCATACATTTCTGGGGCCAGCTCATAAACAATATGCAAAGTCTGATATGGAGAGTGTTCTTGTATAACAGCCTAAATGTGGCTTATATGAAGGAGATTAAATCTAATTCTTAATTTTAACCATGTGGAGACAAGCTCTCATAGTTTCACTGCAGAATTAGACGTTCATCCACGTTCTATAAACGTAAAATGTCGAAGTTGCTCCAAACGTCAAATGTTGATGTCCTTTTGTTTCTCCTACTGCTCAATATCATTCCATTTCTCCAAATGTCAAATTTCGAAGTCCAAGGTTAAGTTAAGGGACTCACTCATTGCAAATGGTTAAGGTAAGGGTTAAGGTTTGGGATAGGGTTAAAACCAAAATTAAAAAAAACAGTGTCCACGACTGGGATCAACACACAACATTCTGATCCAGAGTCATGGGGTTAGACATGGGATGACTCATGGGGTGATAGTGCTCCCTGTTGCCCCTATTGGCCGGTTTTGAAGGCATTTCCCTCAGGGCATCATAGACGTCTAATTTCAATGTCAGTCTTGAACAACCTGGCTGGTCTAGGAATGGCATGAGTGGGGAGGGGAAAACTGAAAGCTACCTGTTATTAGCAGAGAGGTTTGGAACTCTCTTTCTTATTGGTCTATTAATGAATTTACCAACTGCCAGGTGGTCTTTTCAAACAGCTCTTACACTAAAAAGGGCACTATCATATTTTTCACAATTTCACAGTATTATTCCAACCTCATAGTGTGTAAATATATGACTGCACCAGGCCTTTAACCCGTGAAACTGAAATTAGACTGATTTGCCTTAATTCGATTTGTCATTGGATGAAGGCCTAAACCAATCAGAAACACTGATTACATAGTTGGGTTGCCACTTTTTCCACTACTTTTGCCTTTGAGGACATGTCACTGTGTTCTCATGGTAACTTCCATCCAACTTTCCACCTATAAAATGGGAAACATCCAACTGGGCACACACTGGTTGAATCAAGGTTATTTCCATGTCATTTCAACGAAATTACGTTGAACCAATGTGGATAAGACATTGGATTGATGTCTGTGCCCAGTGGGATGGTCTTCCGTCACAGTCCCCAAATAAACGATGATGTTCAATGGGACGAGAGTGTGGCATGGTTTGGGTTTACAATGGGGGAATTCATATAACTTTGATCTCTAGGTCTCCATATCACTGGCGCTCATTACAGACAGCTAACCGTTTTAAACAAACGGCCTGCCTCTCTCTATAGGCCTACACAGGACTGATCCGATACGAAGACGCCAATAATGGAGATGAATAGAAACGTAAACAGTGTTTGTGTCCAGTGATAGGCCGCTTCCCCTGGCTACTGCACTGCCGGGAGAGGATACCTGTGTCAGGGTAAGTGGCAGAGAGACGCTAAAGTAAATAGAGATGGCGACAGGAGGGCGATGCCTGAGGACGCGGTATGTGTATGTGTGTGTGTGCACGTGTGTGTGGAGAGTAAGTGCCACAGCCGTGATTGCTATCTATTGCTGTCAAAGATTGCAGCTCATCCAAAAGGCGCACGGCGTTAACAGAGTTTCCTAAAACAGACTCCCAGGGCTACAGAGAACAAATGCCAAGTATAGAGTAGACCTATAGACAGCTATAGGCCTAGCGGAGGAACTTAAATATTGATAGCCCACCTTACTCTCTCATCCTGGTCTACCCGAGCAGCAGCAGCTGTCAGCGGGGTTGGGGAATGACAGAGATGTGCTCCGGATCCCCGGATGGAAAGAGGAGACGCACATATAAACATGTCTAGGCTGTTAATGACATTATATAGGCCTATGTAGGCTATATGTTTGCAATATCTATGCTTCTGAGAAAATGTGAATCATACAGTATTTTAGGAGATTGTGATGAGGCTGAAAAAGTAATTCGTCATTATGCATAGAAGCCTACAATAGCTAGCCTACAAAGATCCTGTAATACAGGCTACCATGAACACCTGTAGGTTTGCTTAATAGAATTTCCATGACTTCTTCTCCAGACATGTTTTGACACCTCAGGGCTGTGTGTTCTCTGTAGTCAGAGCAGTGAGAAAGAGAGACCTCTCTGTTTAGTCAGGGGACGAAAACAAAACACAACCAAGGAGCAAGAACACTCACCTGTCATCACATAATCACATCATCTCATAAATGAAAGGTAGGCTCGAAAGTTGCACAATATGGACAGAGAGGGAGGTGTGTGCGTGTGTGTGTGCGTGCGGAGGAGGACTGCGAGTTGCTGCGCATAAAGGTAATGTGTGTACTTAGGTAGACTATTTTAAATTTGGTTATTGAGCTTTTGTTTTTTAAAAGCTCTATTGTGTAAAAAGGCACTCAAGACTAGGCTAATGACAGAAAAATATAATCACAAAAAAATATATACAACTGAAAATGTAGGACAAAAAAATCCCAAGAAAGTAAGAACAATGGAATGTCTCAATAAATGCATCAAACATGAAACATTATTAAAATAATGTGTAGTGACGTCTTATGTAAACAGTTTCCAACAATTATTGTATTTAGAGGATATATAGGAAACCCTAATTATGTCATTTGAGATCCTGATTGCAGGGTTGTCGCGATCATATTCAGATTATTATTGTTCTATTGTGAAGATCAGCTCTGTGTTGGAACCACTCGTCAAGGCGCAGGGCTGTATTTCCATACTCTCTCAAACCCATGTTATGACTGAGCCATTTTACTGAGTGTGGTAATCATTACTACCACAGGGCGGCGCTACTTACTCATTAACTAACTAACATTGACAGCAAATTAGATGAAGGTGAGCGGATTACTTCAAGAATGTAGGCTATTATATTCCAGGGCAATGATCCTCTAAGTCTTCCCTTTTCCAAATCAGTTTGCTATGGTTGCCAGAAGAGCTGCTGTAAGATGGAGGATGGTGTTCTTTCTGTTGCTGAAATGTTCTAGCTTCTAAATCACCTGTCAAACTCATTCCAAGGAGGGCCGAGTGTCTGCAGGATTTTACTCCACCCTTGTACTTGATTGATTAATTAAGGTCACCAATTAGTAAGGAACGCCCCTCGCCTGATTGTCTAGGTCTTAATTGAAAGGAAAAAACAAAAACGTGCAGATGGCATTGAGGAGTACACCACATCAGTCACTGGCTTCATCAATAAGTGCATCGATGACGTCGTCCCCACAGTGACCGTACGTACATACCCCAACCAGAAACCATGGATTACAGGCAACATCTGCACTGAGCTAAAGGGTAGAGCTGCTGCTTTCAAGGAGTGGGACTCTAGCCCGGACGACTGTACTCCCTGTTCACTCATGACTGCACGGCCAGGCACGACTCCAACACCATCATTAAATTTGCCGATGACACAACAGTGGTAGGCCTGATCACCGACAACAACGAAACAGCTTATAGGGAGGAGGTCAGAGACTTGGCCGTGTGGTGCCAGGACAACAACCTCTCCATCAATGTGATCAAGACAAAGGAGATGATCGTGGACTACAGGTTGAGAGCTTCAAGTTCCTTGGTGTCTACATCACCAACAAACTAACATGGTCCAAGCACACCATGAATGTCATGAAGTGGGCATGACAAAATGTATTACCCCTCAGGAGACTGAAAAGATTTGGCATGGGTCCTCAGATCCTCAAAAGGTTCTACAGCTGCACCATCGAGAGCATCCTGACTGGTTGCATCACTGCCTGGTATGGCAATTGCTCGGGCTCCGACCGTAAGGCACTAAGAGGGTAGTACGAACGACCCAGTACATCACTGGGGCCAAGCTTCCTGCCATCCAGGACCTCTATACCAGGCGGTCAGAGGAAGGCCCTAAAAATTGTCAAAGACTCCAGCCACCCTAGTCATAGACTGTTCTCTCTGCCACCACATGACAAACAGCTTCTACCCGCAAGCCATAAGACTCCTGAACATCTAGTCATATGGCTACCCAGACTATTTGCATTGCCCCCCCCCCCCCCCCCACCACTGCCACTCTCTGTTGTCATCTATAGATAGTCACTTTAGTTAACTCTGCCTACATGTACACACTACCTCAACTAACCGGTGCCCCCGCACATTGACTCTGTACCGACACCCCTCTGTATATATTGTTATTTTTTTACTGCTGCTCTTTAATTACTTGTTACTTTTACCTCTTATTCTTATCCGTATTTTTTTTTAACTGCACTGTTGGTTAGGGGCTCATAAGTATGCATTTCACTGTAAGGTCTAAAACTGTTGTATTCGGCGCATGTGACTAATAACATTTGAATTGATATGATTATAAGAAATCCCGCTATGCCTTCCGACGAACCATCAAACAGGCAAAGTGTCAATACAGGACTAAGATTGAATCGTACTACACTGGCTCCGACGCTCGTCGGATGTGGCAGGGCTTACAAATTATTACGGACTACAAAGGGAAACCCAGCCGCGAGCTGCCCAGAGACATGAGCCTACAAGACGAGCTAAATGACTTCTATGCTCGCTTCGAGGCAAGCAATACTGAAGCATGTATGAGAGTATAAACTGTTCTGGAAGACTGTGTGATCGCGCTCTCCATAGCCGATGTGAGTAAGAACTTTAAACAGGTCAACATTCACAAGGCCACAGGGCCAGACGGATTACCAGGACGTGTACTCTGAGCATGTACTGACCAACTGGCAAGTGTCTTCACTAACATTTTCAACCTGTCCCTGACCGAGCCTGTAATACTAACATATTTCAAGCAGACCACCATAGTCCCTGTGCCCAAGAACACCAAGGTAACCTGCCTAAATGACTACAGACCCGTAGCCCTCACGTCTGTAGCCATGAAGTGCTTTGAAAGGGTGGTCATGGCTCACATCAACACCATTATCCCAGAAACCCTTGACCCAGTCCAATTTGCATACCGCCGCAACAGATCCACAGATGATGCAATCTCTATTGCACTCCACAGTGCCCTTTACAACCTGGACAAAAGGAACACCTGTGTGCTTTTCATTGACTACAGCTCAGCGTTCAACACCATAGTGCCCTCAAAGCTCATCGCTAAGCTAAGGACCCTGGTACTAAACACCTCCCTCTTCAATTGGATCCTGGACTTCCTGACGGGCTGCCCCCAGGTGATAAGGGTAGGGAACCTCACATCTACCACACTGATCCTCAACATAGGGGCCCCTCAGGTGTGCGTGCTCAATCCCCTCCTGTACTCCCTGTTCACTCATGACTATATGGCCAAGCACAACTCCAACACCATCATTAAGTTTGCCGATGACACAACAGTGGTAGGCCTGATCATCGACAACGATGACACAGCCTATAGGGAGGAGGTCAGAGACCTGGCAGTGTGGTGCCAGAATAACAACCTCTCCCTCGAAGTGATCAAGACAAAGGAGATGATTGTGGACTACAGGAAAATGAGGACCGAGCACGCCCCCATTCTCATCAACGGGGCTGTAATGGAGCAGGTTGAGAGCTTCAAGTTCCTTGGTGTCCACATCACCAACAAACTATCATGGTCCAAACACACCAAGACAGTTGTGAAGAGGGAATGACAACACATATTCTCCCTCAGGAGACTGAAAAGATTTGGCATGGGTCCTCAGATCCTCAAAAGATTCTACAGCTGCACCATCGAGAGCATCCTGACTGGTTGCATCACCACCTGGTATGGAAACTCCTTGGCCTCCAACCGCAAGGTACTACAGAGGATAGTGCGTACGGCCCAGTACATCACTGGCATCCAGGACCTCTATACCAGGCAGTGTCAGAGGAAGACCCGAAAAATTGCCAATGACTCCAGCCACCCTAGTCATAGACTGTTCTCTCTGCTTCCGCACGGCAAGTGGTACCGGAGTGCCAACTTTAAGTCCAAAAGGCTTCTTAACCTCTTCTACCCCCAAGCCATAAGACTTCTGAACAGCTAATCAAATGGCTACCCATACTATTTGCATTGTCCCATTTTTAGCTGCTACTACTCTCTGTTTATTATCTATGCATAGTCACTTTACCTCTACCTACATGTACATATTACCTGTGTCCTCGCACATTGACACTGTATCGGTATCCCCTCGCTACTGTTATTTTATTGTTGCTCTTTAAGTATTTGTTATTTTTCTATTTTGTTATTATTATTTTTTTACTTCAGTTTATTTTAGTAAATACTTTCTTAACAATTATTTTTCTTAAAACGGCATTGTTGGTTAAGGCTTGTAAGTAAGCATTTCACGGTACCTGTTGTATTCCGCGCATGTGACAAATAAAATGTGTTTTGATTTGATTTGAAACTCGGCCCTTCTTGGAATGAGTTTGACACCCCTGTTCAAAATCAATGGCAGTCACTTTACAATTCACCTTCACATTTCTCTAAAATCGCAAGCTAATTGAGGTGCTCATTGGTTTCTCCATTCCTTTCTTCACTTGACCATAACTAAGCTATGTTGTTGTTAGGCCTACTATCTGTAAACAATCTGCAGACAAAAGTCTTCTTAATAGTTATACATCGCAAGTTCCTCTGATAACAAAAGTTATTAAGGCCTAAATGTTCTGCCCATTCCTTCTGCAAATACAGGCAATGCCACACCTGCGAAAACCATGAGGGTAATCAGGCTTCACTCACTTTACAAACACTGACTTACAGTATATAGGTCAACTACATTCACCTGACATTTGATCCGTTATGTACACAAGTAAACTTTAAATAGTACTTTGATTGAACAGTCATTTCGCTGAAAGTTTCGCAGCGTTTGATCCATGGGACATGCATAGCCTACTGTTTAGGCCATTTTAGGCATTATTTTAGCTTCAAATCCACATCAAGGCAAAAGCACAGGAAAGGTGATTAGGAAACTGGACGGAAGGGCGCAGCACACATTTGTGGACAAAAATTATAAACAAAATACAATATATGCCAGCTCCCTGTTTTAGTGTCAGCATCTTTACTAAATTTAATGTAGGCTAATATTGAAATGCGTAGGCCTATGCAATTCCTATAGTGTGGATAGCCTATTAGGCCTGAGGAGGTGAGGCTATAGCGCCCGACGGTCTCCACGTCCATTGTTATTGATCCTTCATAACACATTAAAACAAGATAAGAGTAGGCTACACAAATACAATGTTCTTAGATCTTGCAGAGCTCCGCGAGCCAATAGCCCATCACAGATTGCCCTCAACAAAATCACCCCAACTGCAGACCTTTCCCATAACTGTTGACGGTCACTACTTTCTCCTCATTCCGATAACAACTGTTGTCAAACTGAAACATGCGTTTAAAAGGTCTGAATTTGTGCTACCTTCATCCCTCATAGTCCATAACACTTATACAATCACTGCAGGCTTTTCCTCCTTGTCTTCAAATGACGCAAGTTTATCCTATTTATCTCTCCGTCTTCAAATAAAGTCAAGTGCTTGAAGGATAGACATACAGGGCAAGGCGGTCTGGGGCGGAGATAACTAGGTCAGACAGCCAATCAGCGCAGGCTTCAGTGGCAGTAGTGAGAGTTGTAGTGCAGACATGACATCTAATGACACCTCTGCTGTTGATTAGACCAGCGGCTGTTTCACCGCAATTAAATCACCTCGGGAGAATATCGAGAGAGAAGAGCAACGGACAACCCAATCAATACCTGTAGAGTTTAGACTTTTGAGGGGTCTCTGGATGGGGGTCGCACGACTTTAGAGAGCGGGTTGCGAGAGTAGCCTAACAAAACTTCGGTTGTGATAAAAAATTGGTTTTGCGTAAATGTTATCATGGCGCTGGGCTGCTCCTCTTTCTCCATCAAGGACATCCTCACCCGGGGACGTGACGCACGAGAAAACATTCCAACTTCACGGGATCTGACAGAACTCTGCACGTTAAAGCTGGCCTCCATCAACCAGGACCGGCAAACAGAGAGCAGGGATGGGAGCTTGAGGGGCCCCGGTTCATCCACTTCGGATTGCAGTGACGAGCACAACGGGGATGAGATGGAGATGAAACACATCCGCCAAGGAAGTATTAGTTCCTCTCCTGGTTTGGGAGACATCAGGAACCCTACGTCCGAGTCCGGTAGTGAAGAGTCCACGGGGGAGGAGGCGGAATACATGGCATGCAAAAAAGGTACTTCGCCCTCTGACTGTCTAAGATTATTTATATCGACCATGAATCTAAATGCAATTCTAAACTGGTGGTTCGAGCCCTGAATGCGGATTGGCTGAAAGCCGTATTCCACGGGTGTGACAAAACATTACTTTTTACTGTTCCAATTATGTTGGTAAGCAATAAGCAATAAGCAATAGCAATAAGTCACCTCGGGGGTTTGTGGTATATGGTCAATATATATAGGCCTAATAGTAAAATTATTTTGTGGAAACACGCTGTGTCCTGGAGAGATATAGACTGGCTAGCCAACGTCATTGCTATTTGAAAAATAAAGAGGTCGCCTGTTTGCCAAATAACCACAAGAGCTTTTACTTTTCTCTTTCCTCCAATACAGACATAAACAACAAACAACCCAGTCTGGATCAGGACAAACAGAGGGAGGAAGAGGAGAATGAGAGGGAGAGTAGTTACAGCACCGTGGGCCAATCCATATCTGTTAACAAGAAGCGCTCCCGTGCGGCCTTCACCCACACGCAGGTCTACGAGCTAGAGCGTCGGTTTAACTTGCAGCGCTATCTGTCCGGTCCCGAACGGGCGAACTTGGCGGGCGCCCTGAAGCTCACGGAAACCCAGGTGAAAATCTGGTTCCAGAACCGGAGATATAAGACCAAACGGCGGCAGATGGCGGCCGAAATGGCCGCTTGTATATCCTCTACACCAGCCACACTGGCTAAGAAAGTGGCGGTGAAGATCCTGGTTCGAGACGATCAGAGACAGTACCGAGGGGACGAGCTGCCTAGTCCGCCTGCTCTGCCACTCTATCCGGCCTACCAATATGGATACAACCCCTACATGTACTGCTTCCAGCCATGGATCTCTAGCAATGCGCTTTGTGGGGGGATGCATTGACACAATGGTGTAGCTCCAATTCCTCATGACATTCATTCACTTTATGGACTTACTAAAAGATGACAAAGACACTGGATAACCAGACGACATTTCTACATGCGTCTATGTGTAGCTAAATACTTTCTTTATTCTCTATTGGAGAGTGAGGTCATTTCAAAGCACAGGGAGCTTTTTGATACTGTATACCTGCAAGGCAAATGGGCCTATAGACATTACACTGACAACATTGATGGATACAGCAAAGTGTAGTAGCCTAGATAACAATATTGGAATTATTACGCAGGAATGTGCATCGAGTTTAATTGTATAGCCAACTAATAACCAAATAAAGCTTAAAAACTAGTTGGGAGTCATCATTATCCTAATGTCATTGTTTACACACACACACACACACACACACACACAAAGTTGATAACTGATTATAAAACAGGAAAGGGGTACATTCAACGGTGTCTTCCGCATTTAACCTAACCTCTCTAAATCAGAGAGGAGTGCGGGGCTGCCATAATCGACGCCCGGGGAACAGTGGGTTAACTGCCTTGCTCAGGGGCAGAAGGACAGATTTTTACCTTGTCAGCTCAGGGATTCAATCAAGCAACCTTTCGTTACTTGCCCAACGATATAACCACTAGGCTGCATGAGGAATATAGGTTAATTTAGGATTATGAAACAATGTTGGCTAATATCAAGTGCTAAATCGAAATAAACTACATTTACATTTCTAACATTTTCATACACTTTTGATAGACTTTTCGATCTAAACTTTCAATTTAATAGGTCTAATAACTTTTCACATTAGTCGATCGCATATATGCAATAGATTCGTTAAAACATTGATACAACACAAATACAATTGAAATACTTAGGTAAACTAAGGATTGTTTTTCTCCAAATTAAGCCAACATCCATCTTCATGAAATTATTAAATTCGTAAGAGGAAAAAACAAATATATGGATTTCAAAATATTGTGGGATTTTTTCAAAACATTCTTAAGGGTTGATAACGAATTTCATTATGACAGACACAATATAAGTACCGATAATATCTGTATTGTTTCTGCATTTAGCTGCCTGTTAGAAGTTGAACCCACAATATGTGGACAGAAAACGTACACAACATGACGACGCAAAAGACGTTGCACCAATGAGGACGTAATGCGTTTGAACATGGTTATTATTAGCCCATGGTGGAGATCTTGAAGACTACAAGTAACTCAATTGAATCACCGACATTCTACAATCTAAAAATGCTAGGTTTAAAAACAACCCAATTTTATAATTGAATATGAGGCTTAGAATGTAAAGGTATCAAATCAAATGTTATCTGTCGCATGCTTCGGAGACAACAGGTATAGACTATTTGTTATTTATTTAACCTTTATTTAACTAGGCAAGTTAAGAACAAATTCTTATTTTCAATGACGGCCTAGGAATAGTGGGTAGAATCTTGTTCAGGGGTAGAACAACAGATTTTTACCTTGTCAGCTCGAGGATTCGATCTTGCAACCTTTTGGTTACTAGTCCAACGCCGCTAGATCACGCAACGCAGCCACAACTGTCAGTAAGAGTGTCCATTATTGAGTCTTTCAATGAAGAGATTGAGATAAAACTGTCCAGTTTGAGTGTTTGTTGCACTGACTAACAGTGAAATGCTTAGTTAGAATCCAAAGTTAAAGATAATATAAAAAATAAAATAAAACATTTAAATAGTGACACAAGGAATAAATACACAGTGAATAACGAATAAAAATAACGAGTAAAAATAACATGACTAGCCTTTATATAGGGAGTAGAAAATAACATGGCTATATACAGGGAGTACCAGTACGGAGTCAATGTGCAGGGTACAATGTAATTGAGGCAGCTATGTACTGTACATATAGGAAGGGGTAAAGTGACTAGGCAACATTATAGATAATAGGCAGTAGCAGCAACGTGTGTGTGTGTGTGTGTGTGTGTGTGTGGTGTGTGTGTGTGTGTGTGTGTGTGTGGCGTCAGTATGCATGTGTGTGCATGTTATGTGTGTGTGGGCGTATGTAGTGTATTATCATAGAGGAGGATAGACTAGTTTGGCTAGTTTATATTTATGACATTTTAATTTTAGATGCTTTCACGCTTTCAAAATGTTGAGCCAAAAATCACAATTAATCTAACTAAATACGTGCTGCTGACACGCCCCTGATTTGTTTTGTGGTTAAAGTGTGCAAATGTCCCCTACCTTCGCCACAGGGTTTTAAGTGATTTTCCAAACAGATCTCGGATAGTATTGTCATTAAGGACCATAAATAGTAACCGTGGTTGAATGGTAGGCCTAAATCAATATCATATTAATAGTTGACCTGTAATTCATATAGGCTAATCATACATTTCCCTATTGATAATACAGGTATAACAAACCAATCGTAATACAATCATAATCATTTTTCATTAAAATACATATTAAAAAGTACATTTTAAGTTACTCATTTAAACTTTAATCCTGACCTAATAAACCCTAATAAACCTGGTATTTTGTGAACATTACACGTTTTTGATTATACACTTTCAGTATAATCAAAAACGTGTAATGTTCACAAAATACAAACATGCGTACACGAATTGCAAAAGTGTAGTGTAGGGCTGCCTACACATAATAAAAACACGTGATGTACACAAAATAAAAAGTGTGTTCCCCACGATTTAAAGAGTGCACTACATACACTTATACCTAAAACGTGTACAGTGCTTTCAGAAAGTATTGACTTTTTCCACAAAATACTCTGTAATGTCAAAGTGAAAGAAAAATTCTAACATTTGTAAAAAAAATTATATGAAAAAAATAACACTAATATATCTTAATTATGTAAGTATTCAACCCCCTGAGTCAACACATGTTAGAATCACCTTTGGCAGCGATTACACCTTTGCATCTTTCTGGGTGTCTCAGAGCTTTCCACACCTGGACTGTACAATGTTTGCACATTATTATTACAATTCTTCAAGCTCTGTCAAGTTGTTTGTTGATCATTGCTAGACGGCCATTTTCAAGTCATGCCATAGATTTTCAAGCCGATTTAAGTCAAAACTGTAACTAGGTTATTGTCCTGCTGAAAGGTCAATTTGTCTCCCAGTGTCTGTTGGAAATCAGACTGAATCAGGTTTCCCTATAGGATTTTGCCTGTGCTTAGCTCTATTCCATTTCTATTTATCCTGAAAAAGTCCTTGCCGATGACAAGCATATCCATAACATGATGCAGCCACCACCATGCTTGAAAAAATGAAGAGTGATATTCAGTGATGTGTTGTGTTGGATTTGCTCCAAAATTAACCCTTTGTTTTCAGGTCATAAAGTTAATTTCTTTGCCACATATTTTTAAGTTTTACTTTAGTGCCTTATTGCAAACAGGATGCATGTTTTGTAATGTTTGTATTCTGTACAGGCTTCTTATTTTCACTCTGTTATTTAGGTTAGTATTGTGTAACTAATGTAACTACAATGTTATTGAGCAATCCTCAGTTCTCTCCTATCACAGCGATTAAACTCTGTAACTGTTTTAAAGTCACCATTCGCCTCATGAGGAAATCCATGAGCGGTGACCTTCCTCTCCGGCAACTGAGTTTGGAAGTTCGCCTGTATCTTTGTAGTGACTGGGTGTATTGATACACCATCCACAGTGCAATGAATAACTTCACCATGCTCAAAGGGATATTTAATGTCTGCTTTTTTTACCCATCTACCAATAGGTGCCCTTCTTTGCAAGGTATTGGAAAACCTCCCTGATCTTTGTGGTTGAATCTGTGTTTGAAATTCACTGCTCGACTGAGGGACCTTACAGATAATTGTACAGAGATGAAGTAGTTATAAAAAAAATCATGTTAAACACTGTTATTGCAGACAGAGTGAGTCCATGCAATTTATTATGTGACTTGCTAACATTTCAGATTTACATTTTTTTATAAATTGTTTAATTCAAAATGTCTAAAAGCATAATTCCACTTAGACATCACAGAGTATTGTGTGTAGGCTAGTGACACACCATCTCAATTTCATCCATTTTAAATTCAGGCTATAAAACAACAAAATGTAGTAAAAGTTAGTAAAAGTCTAGGGGTGTAAATACTTTCTGGTGGCACTGTATCTATTCCACTAAATTATCATAAAATGTGTGTCTTACTGTGTGGAGTTTTGTCTGCTGTGTTTGTAGCCTAGCTTGTTAACTCTTGTTCTGAATCCGCTGTCTCTTCAGATGCATGAGTTGAGGTAAAAAAGAATAACAAAAAATTATCCAAACTTGTAGACTTCACTGAATTGTGTTGATACTTGATCATTTTGGGTGTTGGGGCTATATTATGAGGTGCTGTTAAATGTCTACAAATGGCACCCCATACCATATATTCTTACATACACTGAGCTTACAAAACATTAAGAACACCTTGACACAAACCGGTGTGCTTGGCATCTACTACCATACCGCCCGTTCAAAGGCACTTACATCTTTTGTCTTTCCCATTCACCCTCTGAATGGCACACATACACAATCCTTGTCTCAATTGTCTCAATGCTTGAAAATCTTTCTTTAACCTGTCTCCTCCCCTTCATCTACACTGATTGAAGTGGATTTAACAAGTGACTTCAATAATAGATTCATAGCTTTCACCTGGATTCACCTGGTCAGTCTATGTCATGGAAAGAGCAGGAGTCCTTAATGTTTTCTACACTCAGTGTATTACAGGTATGAATGTGTGTTTACTGCTGTTGTAAATTCCCTGCTCTAGGCCCAGCTGCATGAGTCAGATAGCTTCAATAGAGCATGTCGGTGTTGCACCACACAGCCCTGCTGCTCAGGACAGATCCACATTAATCATGCTATGCTGAAAAGACTGTACAGACTAAACCCTCATCTCACTGTAATAGGCCCTGCTGAGCAACCTGGACTCAGTGGTAGACGTAACATAGTAAAGGTCAATCCGGGATGCTGCAATTAGTAGGATATGTTACGTTTCGTAAGGTATGTATTCGTTTGTGGATGTCCATCATCCATTTCATATAATATGTTACAAATTACAATTCATATGATATATTACAAATTGCAATTCATACACTATGTTACAAATTTGCAAAACATATGCTATGCTATGAATTCCAAATTGTTGTGACTAAAGTTAGCTAGGTGGCTAACGTTAGATAGGCTAGGGGTTAGAGTTAGGGGTTAAGGTTTGGGTTAAGGTTGGGATTAGGAGTTAGGTTAAAGAGCTAAGGTTAGGGTTAGGGGAAGGGTTAGCTAACATCTTAAGTAGTTGAAAGTAGCCAAAAAGGTAGTAAATAGTTGGAAAATTGCTAATTAGCTAAAATGCAAAAGTTGCCCATGATGAGATTCAAAGACACCCAACCTTTGGGTTGCTAGATGTTTGTGTTATATGCCTACCCATCCCCCCCAACCAACCATCCACCCTACTCTCGTTTTTGCCTTAAGTAATCTTCTGTGTTATTTAGCGTTTTGTTCCACTGTTCCAAATAGCTAAGTAAAGTTCTGAACCAGTTCAAACCCCCAAAAGTACTGGTTTATATTGTTCCTTTCTGTTACATTTTTTTTACCTGTGAAATCAACCGTTTTTTTACATTTAGCTCATTAAATGACTTCACCAATCAGTGCAGATAGAGCAGGCAAGCTAGTTGTTTACATGCGTGGTGGAAAGACAAGTGTAGACTATGGTGCAAGATGCAACTGAAATTGTGCGGGTGGGGAGATGTTGAGAAGGAGGCTTGAAGCACTGGGCATCTTGTTATGACATGCATTCTATGAATTAGGTTCACAGAATTATACTTAGGAGGAGTGGCTTCTATGGAGGAACTTTGAATGTCCTTTGAGCTAGCTAGCTAACAAGCTTGTGTGTGCAGAGCGGCACCAGAACTTTACACATGTCTTACATGGAACGTGATAACGTGATAACTAGGTCTATAGTATCCTTAACTAGCATTGAACACGTTAATCCATTCTCTAGCTAACTAAAAATCTTTCTCCCTATCTTCTGAATCAAGCTTATAACGTCAGTACAGTAGCCTATGCTTCGGATGGGGAGGGGCAGGTAGCACACACAGGCAAAGATTTAGCACAGTGTGGATCACTTTCTTTCCAAGTTACGTTTCTGTTCCTGGTCTTACGCAACCATACCAAACGTAACACATCACTAATTTGAGTGTCCCGGATTTACATTTACTATGCTACGTCTAGTCTATGAGACCAGGCTGTGCCAAGGGGTTAGCTACTGCAGTTTAACTAAATATAAATATGTATGTTGGGTGGAGTTAAGTGGCAATAGGATATAGAACATGGAATGAGGAATGCTCAAAGCGACATTAGGCCTACTTTAAGATGGGAACTTAGTAAAGTTGTGTGCATTCTACATAGTCAAAGAATAATGAGTGCATTCTCTGTAGGCTAAATTATTGTGGTTTCAATGCGTGGTGAGAGTTTGATGCGTGGTGAGCGTTTGGGAAGAAAATGGCTGCAGTGGCATCCCTTAGGTAGATGAAACCTCAGTACTTTTGGATAAGGTGAGTTTTTCTCCCTAACAACATAAATCAAGTATTCATCATTACTTGAAGTATTCCAATGCATTATCGGTAGTAGTAGTATTGCAGCTGTAGTGAAAATCTCCATCACCCTATCTGCCTACCTACATGCTACACACCCACTAGGCCTCCAACCTGTTTGTCAGACAGAGTCACTCTCACCTTGGGCACGACACTGGCAGCCGCCCAAGCCTCATTCATCTCTTTCAGATCAGATTTACCACTCTAAGCTATCACGTGTGGCTGGTATTGTACATACATGGTTCTGTAGAGGAGAGACAACACAACTCCTTGTGATTAACGGACCATCATCAAGTGACATCTATTGACATTTACAGGGTGGTTACAGTCATGTGACAACAGAAGACTTGGGTGATTAGAGTTATCATTACATAATTGACAGCATGGTCATGGTCCCAAATCCCAACTGAAGACCATGATTAGTTTGTTACTGAAACAGGTGTGTTAGTGCAGGTTGGACCTTGGATCAAAAGCCTGCATATCTAGACCCTGCAGCCTCTTTTGATTGTGGTTAGGTGAGAGAAGGCCTGGGTCAGCAAGCTAACGTCTGTGTTTATCTATACATATATAATGCACAAGTATGTAAACATTCAGTCTGAGAGCGAGAGCCAAGTATCGCCTTCACGCTTCCCTGCTGTTTGACGTGAAGAGGCTCGTAAAACAGATAGAGTGAGTGAAAGAGAGAAAGAGAGGACCCACTAGGCACACACTGGTTGAATCAACATCGTTTCCACTTCATTTCAATGAAATTAAGTTGAACCAACGTGGAATAGACGTTGATTTGATGTCTGTGCCCAGTGGAGTGATAGAGATGAGTGGGAGAAAGGTAAGTAGAGAAACAGAGAGGATGGGGGGGTGTAGAGAGAGGGAGGGCAGAGACAGACAGACAGACTGACAGAGGGGGGAAAAACTCAGTGAGAAGAAAGTGTTTGAAGAATAGACTGGATTTGTTTTAGTGTGAAGAAAATGGGCCTAAAAACAAAGTCAATGTTGGGGAGAGATTTCTACCTGTTTTAACACCACGTCTGGACAGACAATGTACCTGTACTTAACATAATTAATTTGCAATGACTTCAAGTTGATAGATTTCTCATCTGTATTGGAAACACTAATCCTTTGTTGTCTTAGGAGTTTGCTACAGTAGCTCAGCTCTCAGCAGGGTGGAATGTACTGAGGGTGAGACATAGATACAATGAAACACTCACCCAGTCAGCACACACACATGCATACACGCACGCACACACACACACACACACACACACACACACACACACACACACACACACACACACACACACACACACACACACACACACACACACACACACACACACACACACACACACACACACACACACACACACACACACACACACACAGAGGTGTCATGCGCATAGGAAATGTATTACATTTTTTTGTGGTTGTTGTTGTCTCTCAGTAATACTACTGGCCACCTAGCAATTTTTGGAAGATTGGCTTTAGCTAGCCTGGATAGTTTCCCAGTCTCAACCAGAGAGGAAGACACATTTTAGGCTATTTTGGAGAATTGGCAAGACATGCAAAACAAGATATTGCTAGATACAGATTATTAAGACATATGGGTATGGTTCAATTTGCCTGCACCCTCCTTGATCTCTCTCGTGCTGGCTCGCCTGCTCTTTCTCTTTGCTAATGATGAGAGTGTGTGTTCAGTCTTCGGTCTGTTGTGTGTAGATTATCCTAGCCTATTGATTGATGATAGGCCCTGCTTTACCAAAATTGCGAGACATTGCAAGCCAAGAAATTGCGAGATCCAGCTTTTGATTGCCAATAGATAGGCCTAGTGCACAGTTCTGACGGTCTGCGTGGCATCCGACCTGCCTATACTGTGCCCCTCCTCTCTCGCTCCATTCCTTGCTAGCTCGCTATGGAAATGGCTGTTTAAACAGTAAGATATTTTTTTTCAATTTGTGACATCCCTACTCTCAATCATGTTACAGTTGCTAGCTTGTCTAACTACACTGAACAAGAATATAAACACAACATGTACAGTGTTGGTCCCATATTTCATGAGCTGAAAGAAAAAAAATCACAGAAATGTTGGCATATCAAGAAGCTGATTTAATAGCATGATTATTACAAAGGTGCACCTTGTGCTGGGGACAATAAAAGGCCATTTTAAAATGTGCAGTTTTGTCACACAACACAATGCCACAGATGTCTCAAGTTTTGAGGGAGCGTGCAATTAGCATGCTGACTGCAGGAATGCCCACCAGAGCTGTTGCATGATAATTTAATGTTCATTTTAATGTTCATTTGTCTACCATAAGCTGCCTCCAACATCATTTTAGAAAATTTGGCAATACGTCCAACCGGCCTCACAACCCCAGACCACGTGTAACCACGCCAGGACCTCCACATCTGGCTTCTTCAACTGTGGGATCATCTGAGGGGGTTGCAGCGATGCTGAGGAGGATTTCTGTCTGTAATAAAACCCTTTTGTGGAGAAAAACAAATTCTGATTGGTTGGGCCTGGCTATGCCTTCCCAGGCCCACCCATGCCCAGTCATGTGAAATCCATAGAATAGGGCCTGAATGAATTTATTTGAATTGACTGATTTCCTTAAATGAACTGTAAATCTTTGAAATTGTTGCATGTTGCGTTTATATTTTTGTTTAATATATCTTAGCTGGCATGCCTGCTGGCAAGGTTGGTAGACTTTAGAAAAGCAAGAAATTACTAAATGTACTGAATAAGACTAACATTCCTTTCTATCTTTTATCCAGATTTTAGCAGAGATTCAGAGAAGTATATTTCGTTTCTTTAAAAAAAGAACCACCAGTCAGGAGGATAGAGACAGCTCAAGAGGTATGCTTAGATATGCAGAAAAATATACATGTTTTTATATAGAATTAAGAATAACGATTATGGCTCTAGATGGCAGGAAAAATCTGTTTCAGATGTTTGAAAAATGAAAAATGTGCCAATTTACAACCTCCCAGCCATCACGTACTTTGTGCTCCCTTAGGTTTTTGGAGTGTATGACGCCACTGCACATACACAAACACACATGTATGGACGTGTGTACAGACACAAACACACAGACACAGTCTCTGCTACACTACAATGCTTTGTAAGAGCTAGGCTCAGAGATCTCACACTGTTCACAATCTGTCTTATATCTCCCTCACTAACTTTAAGCATCAGCTGTCAGAGCAGCTTAACAATCATTGCACCTGTACACAACCCATCTGTAAATAGCCCACTCAACTACCTCAACCCCATATTGTTATTTATTTTTTTGCTCCTTTGCACCCCGGTATCTCTACTTGCACATACATCATATGCACATCTATCACTCCAGTGTTTAATTGCTAAATTGTAATTATTTCACCACTATGGCCTATTTATTGCCATACTGCCCTAATCTTACTACATTTGCACAAACTGTACATAGATTTTTCTATTGTGTTATTGATTGTACGTTTGTTTATTCCATGTGTAACTCTCTCTCTTTATCTTGACCAGGTCGCAGTTGTAAATGAGAACTTGTTCTCAACTGGCTTACCTGGTTAAATAAAGGTGAAATATATAAAAAAATTAAAAAAACTGTAATTACAGTATCTGTAATTACAGTAGCATTTCCTGTAAGTCTATTGCAACAGTAATTATTTTGCCCTTTAACACTGAAAGTGATGTAAATGATCTCTATACAACAACTGTCAGCACTGACTGTTAATGGATATTTCCATTACAAACCTCACATAGATGCTGGGTGAGGATGGAACAACATCAATCTATCCAAAGAGATTTAACTAGGCCTACGGAGGGTGGAGTGTGTGTGTTTAAAGGTGAAAATGGTGAGGTTGGGGAAGTGTGTGTGTTTAAAGGTGAAAGGGGTGGTGTGGGGGTAGTGTGTGTGTTTAAAGGTGAAAGGGGTGGGGGGAGTGTGTGTGTTTAAAGGTGAAAGGGGTGGGGGGAGTGTGTGTGTTTAAAGGTGAAAGGGGTGGGGGGGTGGGGGGAGTGTGTGTGTTTAAAGGTGAAAGGGGTGGGGGAAGTGTGTGTGTTTAAAGGTGAAAGGGGTGGGGGGAGTGTGTGTGTTTAAAGGTGAAAGGGGTGGGGGGAGTGTGTGTGTTTAAAGGTGAAAGGGGTGGGGGGAGTGTGTGTGTTTAAAGGTGAAAGGGGTGGGGGGAGTGTGTGTGTTTAAAGGTGAAAGGGGTGGGGGGAGTGTGTGTGTTTAAAGGTGAAAGGGGTGGGGGGAGTGTGTGTGTTTAAAGGTGAAAGGGGTGGGGGGAGTGTGTGTGTTTAAAGGTGAAAGGGGTGGGGTGGGGGGGAGTGTGTGTGTTTAAAGGTGAAAGGGGTGGGGGGAGTGTGTGTGTTTAAAGGTGAAAAGGGTGGGGTGGGGGGGGTAGTGTGTGTAAGTGTGTGTGCAGGCGTTAATGTGTTGTCCCAGGGTAGACTTGGGTCAGGACTCAGGAAGGAGATGGGTCATGGTTAATACCTCTGTTTAAAAGACAGAGCTGCTTCCCCGGACCTTGTCTCCCCAGCCGCATTAGTGCTCCACACACACATGCACACATAGACACACACACACAGACACACACACGGCCAATATTCCCCCTCAGAGGACTGCTCTGCTGTGTTCCAGAAACTATTAGCTGATAGCATCGCAGCATGTAGGAATGTAAACATTTACAGTAAAACCATAAGAGATCTCCTCCCTTCTGGGTGTGTTGTATCCATCACAGACAACCACATTTTCCCCCAAAGACGAGGGTTTTCTCTCATATTTCACATAAACAATGGATGGTTCATTGAATGATTACTCATGATACACGATTTCCTCTTATATTACATTGGTGTCGGCAGTGGGAATTTATTATATGCGGTTGGATAACAATAATAATCTTTTAGATTTTACCTAGGAAAATTGACTGTATTTCATACAGAAATAACTTTTTGACCCAGGAACATTTCCCTCAATGCGGCTTTGATTCAATTCTCCCTGTCATGTCATTCTGAAGTTTGAAAATTCCAAAAAGAATTTTCTCTCTCTCTCTCTCTCTCTCTCTCTCTCTCTCTCTCTCTCTCTCTCTCTCTCTCTCTCTCTCTCTCTCTCTCTCTCTCTCTCTCTCTCTCTCTCTCTCTCTCTCTCTCTCTCTCTCTCTCTCTCTCTGTGTGTGTGTTCTAAAGCATTGGGAGGGGTCATAGTGAGGATTAGTAAAGGCAGTCTGATAGATGAGACCACCCAGGGGAAGGAGAAATCAGGGTTATTTATGATCACTAGAAGGACTATAGTGTTTGAGTGGAGTCCATTAGATTATGAGGAAGTAAGTTGCTTCAGATAGATAGACACTAGACAAGATGCACTAGACTGGACAGACTTTTCAGTCTGATAACAACACTAACAACAACCCCTTGTCGCAGATCTAAAAGAGCCTGAGTTGTGCTGTTGATCTTGGTTCAAAACCCAGTGGTATTTTATCATAGTAGAAAGCCTCTAAAACCAAGCATCAAACTGGACCTTCCTCCCGCCCTCACATCTATGTTATGTCATATTTTTAATATTATCTAATTATTTGTTTTTCATTAAACTATGTGTTGTTTATTTATGGTAAAAACAGGGGCAACATGCGTAAACATGGCACTTTGCTTGGACATACAAATAAATATTTCTCTAGTCAACTTAAAAAGTAACTCATGGCTACACTTATCAAATCCATGTCTTTCAGGAGAGATACTCTCACAGAAACATCCATGTTCCCTTGCCTTGGACATGCTATGTGTGTGTGTGTGTGTGTGTGTGTGTGTGTGGTGTGTGTGTGTGTGTGTGTGTGTGTGTGTGTGTGTGTGTGTGTGTGTCACTGGCCCCCTTCCTTCGTATACTATATATACAAAAGTATGTGGACACCCCTTCAAATTAGTGGATTCGGATATTTAGCCAGCTGCCTCTTGGCAGGGCAGGCCAGGCCAGGCCAGGTTGAATATTTGTGAGGCCTCCTGTCCATAGAAGGCCAGCTGAGTGGAAGATATCCTCCAATCTGCTACATCCCCTCCGACCGCTCCCACACACTCTCTCTCTCTCTCTCTCTCTCTCTCTAACACACACTCCCTCAGCCCCAGAGCTTTGGCCAGAAGAATTTAGATGTTTTAATGAGTGGTGATGAGCAGAGACAAGTAGAGCATTGAGAAGCTCTGACACAGAGCAACATCCACTATCACAAACCGATAACAACCACACTCACTCAGAAACTACTTACCACCTCTCTTCCTCTACTCCCCCTGTCTGCCTAGTCCTCCCTACTCAGGCTTTACCAAGCAAACATGACCCCATTGGCCCAATGTGGGTATTTGGTGGGCAAGGTGGGCATGGGCTAGCCCACATCAAGCCCACACCAGCACGAAACGGGCTAGCCCACATCAAGCCCACACCAGCCTGACACGGGCTAGCCCACATCAAGCCCACACCAGCCCGACATGGGCTAGCCCACATCAAGCCCACACCAGCCTGACACGGGCTAGCCCACAACAAGCCCACACCAGCCCGACACGGGCTAGCCCACATCAAGCCCACACCAGCCCGAAACGGGCTAGCCCACAACAAGCCCACACCAGCCCGACACGGGCTAGCCCACATCAAGCCCACACCAGCCCAACACGGGCTAGCCCACATCAAGCCCACACCAGCCCGAAACGGGCTAGCCCACAACAAGCCCACACCAGCCCGACACGGGCTAGCCCACATCAAGCCCACACCAGCCCGACACGGGCTAGCCCACATCAAGCCCACACCAGCCCGACACGGGCTAGCCCACATCAAGCCCACACCAGCCCGACACGGGCTAGCCCACATCAAGCCCACACCAGCCCGACACGGGCTAGCCCACATCAAGCCCACACCAGCCCGACACGGGCTAGCCCACAACATACCCACACCAGCCCGACACGGGCTAGCCCACATCAAGCCCACACCAGCCTGACACGGGCTAGCCACAACAAACCCAATACAGGGTAGCCCACACAGTTTCTCTTGTAAAAATTATATGTATGATAATAACAACTTGTTGGTTGTATTTCTGATACACTGTATCACGTTCCCTAAATACCTTTAAGGCTTGAAAATTATGCAATTCATGCATTGAATAAAATAAATTATAAATAAATACATTCCTATTAAATAGCAAAGGCTTATCGGCCCAATGTGGGCAGCCTACATAGGACCAATATTTTAGCCCGCATTGGGCCCATATTATGCCAATGTGGACATGTTTGCTGGGTACTTACTGCCTCTCACCAGCCTCTAGTTAACAGGTCAGAGACTCCAAACCACTCTCCTCTTCTGTTCTCCCTCCCTCCCTCCCCTCCCTCCCTCCCTCCCTCCCTCCTCTCCTCCTCCCTCCCTCCCTCCCTCCCTCCCCTCCCTCCTCCTCCCTCCCTCCCTCCCTCCCTCCCTCCTCCTCCTACTCCTCCACCAAGTGACTGTGGTCAGGTAACACACATACAGTACACAGTGTCCGACAGGTCAGGGCCTGGACAAGTGTGTGTGTGTGAGAGAGCTCACGGGGGGGTTTAGAACAGCCTGAGACTTTGTCCGACCTGGAATTGAAATTGTCTCTCTAAGGAGGTCTAGTCACGTAGAAGGTACTCACACGTGCGTGCCCACACACACGCACACACGCACGCACACAACACACACACTAGTCACATAGTGGGCTGCAGAGCGAGACAGGGGAGGTTACTAAGTGTTCTTCTGTAAGACTTTCTGCAGGAGAGGAGTGTAGCAGATGAAGCTACATTTTAGGACATGGAGTGATAACATCCAGGTCACCATTCTGACATGAGACTGTGATAGCTTGTTTAGTGATAAAGACTGTCCAAGATATTCTACATGTGAGAGCATCAGCTACTGTACGCCACCAACAACTCTCTCACTGCTCCAAAGTAGCTATATGTGACAGGGACTTAGTGAAGAGGAGTAAAACACGCCCCAAAAACGTCAATAGTGTGCTCACAGACACACTCATTGTGTCAATGTGTGTTCACCAAAGTTACTGTGGGATTTATCTCCAAACGTATCTTATTTGTTTTTTTTTACCCCTTTTTCTCCCCAATTACGTGATATCCAATTGCAAACTTGCCTCATCGCTGCAACTCTGACGGTGTTGAGAGCCGTTTCTAAACAGGCAATAAAGGGGGGAGGACAAAGAGACAAAACATTAGAGACGTACAGACTTATCAGAGGTCTGAACAATCTTCATACGCCTTACAGGAGACCATGTGCTGGCCAAGACATAGCTTATCATTAGCAGAGGCACAGTCAAGTCCCAGTTTCCATGAAGAAACTATGTATTTAATTTGCATTTCAACAACAGCTGGCTAAATGTGTATTATGTGAAAGTCTTTGTGCAGGGTGCAACTCCCCAACGGGCTCGGGAGAGGAGAAGGTTGAGTCATGCGTCCTCCGAAACATGACCCTCCAAGCTGCGATTCTTAACACACCGCTCACTTAACCTGGAAGCCAGCTGCACCAATGTCTCGGAGCAAAACTGACGTCAGTCTGCAGGTGCCCGGTCCCGCACCTTCATCAAGGAGTCACTAGAGCGCGATGAGCCAAGTAAAGCCTCCCGGCCAAACCCTCCCCGAACACCCGGACGACGCTGGGCCAATTGTGCACCGCCCTATCGGACTCCCGGTCGTGACACAGCCTGGGATCGAACCCCAGGCTGTAGTGGACGCCTCAACACGGTGATGCAGTACCTTAGACACCTGCACCACTCGGGAGGCCCAAAATGTAATGTTTTAACAATGCTCATGAGAACACAGAGATTATTTATGCAGTTGAAGTAACCAATGCAAAAATGTGTTGCATGTGATGGGTAAGTATTCCAAACTATTTTTAGTTAAAGTTCAAGTTCTGTAGATAAAGTCTAAAACCTAGTCATTATACAAACTTTGGTCCTGGCCTTGCTGTGTTGACTAGTTGACTAGTGCTGCAGGCAGATTGTTTGACAGGAGAGGAAGACAGTGTTTCTTTTATAGTTCAAAGTACTGACGGCCTCTCTCTGTGTCCCTGACTGCACCTGCGCTGTTAATGCCAGACACACACCGTTCCGTCTTGTCCACACCCTCTGACAGATCAGTGACCTTGTTTTAAGCCTGTGGCAGGGTGTGTGCATGTGTGTTCATGTCTGTGTGTGCATGTGTTGCTCACTAAAGAGCTTGTCGGAAGATTTTTATGACCTTGTTTACCTTTTTGAAGGAATTTTGTCACAACATCTGAGATGGAGGAATGGGTTGGAGGGGCAGACAGGGAGGGAGAGGGTGTATGAAAGGGTAGAAAGAGAGAGTGGTGGACACCTACACTCATCTGCAAAGAATGCTAGTTTTCACCAGACCCTACACAGGCCTTAACCCTTAATGCTGAGGGGAGGTATGTGAGAGAGAGAGAGAGAGAGAGAGAGAGAGACGAGAGAGAGAGAGAGAGAGGAGAGAGAGAGAGAGAGAGGAGAGAGAGAGAGAGAGAGAGAGAGAGAGAGAGAGAAGAGAGAGAGAGAGAGAGAGAGAGAGAGAGAGAGAGAGAGAGAGAGAGAGAAGAGAAAAAAAAAAAAGATATTGCCTGGGGACATATAGAAGGAGGAACACTTAGCTGACTCTCACACAGTACTTTCATCATCAAAGGCACTGCAATACAACCTACCCAATACACACACAGATGTCTTTGTGACATACAGATATAGAGTACCAGTCAAAAGTTTGGACACACTTACTCATTCAAGGGTTTTTCTTTATTTTTACTATTTTCTACATAATAGAATAATAGTGAAGACATCAAAACTATGAAATAACACATATGGAATCCTGTAGTTACCTTTTTTAAAAAAACAAATCCAAATATATTTTACATTTGAGATTCTTCAAAGTAGCCAACCTTTGCCTTGATGACAGATTTGCACACGCTTGGCATTCTCTCAACCAGCTTCACCTGGAATGCTTTTTCCAACAGTCTTGAAGGAGTTCCCACATATGCTGAGGACTTATTGGCTGCTTTTCCTTCACTCTGTGGTCCAACTCATTCCAAACCTCCTCAATTGGGTTGAGCTCCGGTGATTGTGGAGGCCAGGTCATCTGACACAGCACTCCATCACTCTTCTTTTTGGTCAAATAGCCCTTACACAGCCCTGGAGGTGTGTTGGATCATTGTCCTGTTGAAAAACAAATAATAGTCCCATTAAGTGCAAACCAGATGGGATGGCGTATCGCTGCGGTAGCCATGCTGGTTAAGTGTGCCTTGAATTCAAAACAAATCACTGACAGCGTCACCAGCAAAGCACCCTACACCATCACACCTCCTCCTCCATGCTTCATGGTGGGAACCACACATGCAGTAATCATCCCATCACCTACTCTGTGTCTCACAAAGGTACTGCGGTTGGAATCAAAAATCTCAAATATGGACTCGTCAGACCAAAGGACAGATGTCCACCGGTCTAATGTCCATTGCTTGTGTTTCTTGACCCCAGTCCTTCTTCTTATTGGTGTCCTTTAGTAGTGGTTTCTTTGCAGCAATTCGACCATGAACAGTTGCTGTTGAGATGTGTTACTTGAACTCTGTGAAGCATTTATTTCCTTTCCTGTGGTGGTCCTCATGAGAGCCAGTTTCATCATAGTGCTTGATGGGACTGCACTTGAAGAAACTTCAAAAGTTCTTGAAATTTTTCATATTGACCATCCTTCATGTCTTAAAGTAATGATGGGGGTGGCAGGTTGCCTAGTGGTTAGAGCGTTGGACTAGTAACCCAAAGGTTGCAAGATCAAATCCCTGAGCTGACAAGGTAAAAATCTGTTGTTCTGCCCCTGAACAAGGCAGTTAACCCACTGTTCCTAGGCTGTCATTGAAAATAAGAAATTGTTCTTAACTGACTTGCCTTGGTAAATAAAAAATAAAATATGGACTGTCATTTCTCTTTGTGTATTTGAGCTGTTCTTGCCATAATATGGACTTAGTCTTTTACCAAATAGGGCCATCTTCTGTATACCACCCCTGCCTTGTCACAACACAACTGATTGGCTCAAACGCATTAAGAAGGAAAGAAATTCCACAAATTAACTTTTAACAAGGCACACCTGTTAATTGAAATGCATTCCAGGTGACTACCTCATGAACCTGGTTGAGAGAATGCCAAGAGTGTGCAAAGCTGTCATCAAGGCAAAGGGTGGCTTCTTTGAAGAATCTCAAATATAAAATATATTTTTTTGGTTACTACAGGATTCCGTATGTGTTATTTTATAGTTTTGATGTCTTCACTAGTATTCCACAATGTAGAAAATAGTCAAATAAAGACAAACCCTGGAATGAGTAGGTGTGTCCAAACTTTTGACTGGTACTGTATATACACCGATCTACACATTAAGACCATTTCTTTGTCCATATTTGTCTTCCTCTCTGATCCCTCGCTCCATCTCTCCTCTTTCAGTATCACTATTAGTCTTTGCACGCTGATGCCAGCTTGCTGTGGGGTGGCAATAAATCATCTTAGCCAATGCAGAACCGTTCACAGTACCACGTACACCCCCCACCACGTAAGTGTGTTGTGTGTGCTAATCATTTTCAGCTTGTATGCTTGGTGGTGGGAAGAATATGTCTCTGTGCTCATTGTCTGTAGTGCAGGTGCACTTTCTCCTCCACATCTGAATTCTCTGACACACATCCATAGATGAATGTCAATGGGAGAATATCTCTGCTGAAATTGAAGTTACAGCTTTCTATCCACAGTAACTCATGACTTCTCTTTCTTTCTCCTTTGCTATGGGCAGGGAAGGCGCTCGCTCTGTCCAGAGTAACTCGATCTGTGACTTTATCTGTGTGTCTGATGGTATCGTTACAGGTTGTGTTGTCCAGCCTGCTCCTGTGGTCAATAATGGGGATTAAAACTGATCACGACAACAGATAGCACCTTTACTCACATCTCTAATTCACTCACACATTGTCTCAATTGTCAGATATGGTCAGTGTGTGCGTGTGTAATATTTTACTTGCTGCCAGTAAGGAATGGATCACCCATTTGCAGTTAAAATCTGCTAGGGTTTTTGAATAGAGATAAGCTGAAAGCTGGGTTAGTCGGTTTACTACAGTGAGAAGACCAATAGGGAACTGCATTAGAGTCCAAACCTCCCCATGCTCTTGTCTTGTACTCACCTGAAACACTCCTCTTTGGACGAAACACAGACCTTAAAGCACCAGCTACAACTATAACTGGTCGTTCCAGCAATTGGTTGCCTTTTGAGTAGTGTAACTTGTAAGATTTAAAAAATGCTTCTAATTTTAACATTCTGTCATAAAGATCACATGTTCAACTTAATTAAAAATGTTTTCCCATCTAAAAAAAAAGACAATACTAAGCGCCAATTAATGTAACCGTAACAGGGTTGATGATTTAATCTTAAATCAGTCATAAATCCCCTTGTGACAGGGGCAATTGAATGCTAGCTTCACAAACAAAATGCAATTCTTAAACATTTCTGTCCTGTCTATGGGTAACAGTTTTCCACCACAAAACACCAGAAAATGGCCAAAAAGAGTAGAACCAGCTCACCTGCTTTTACTTCTTTTGGAAATAATATTTAAAAAGGAATAGTTTCACCATATTAAAATGAGAGTTCAGTTCACGTAACAAGGTGGACCTTAAAATGAGGGACAGGATTTGTTAACCTTAAAATGATTCACTCATCACATAATAATCGCCAGAAATAACTTAGTCAAAGAAACATTATAACTAGGGCTTTACAATGATGGTGAAAACGTGGAGAAATGTTTGGGTTACTAGAAGTCACAGAGGGACATGTCAATATGCTGAATTCTGGCACTTTAGTTTGTCTTATATTCATATTAAAAATCATATTTATTGAATTTTCCATGTGGTCTATATTAAATAATATAACAGGCTTGTAAAATTCCACATGAACAATTTCTACTTAAAATATCAAAGGGATGCAAAAGGCACTTATTTCGTGGAACAACCCAACTGTCACACACACAAGCACGCGCACGCACACACACGCACGCACGCACACACGCACGCACACACACACACACACACACACACACACGCTCACAGAGAGCATGTAAGAGCATCACTCTCCCATCACTATCCCCTTCCTGTCCTCTCCTCTCTCCTGAAGTGGGAGTGAGAGAAACAGGCAGGTGGATTATCATCAACAGCTCCTCCATCCAGCATCACCCCTAAGAGAGCATGGGACCACAACTGGTGTGTGTGTGTGTGTGTGTGTGTGTGTGTGTGCTCACACCTCATCCATTACATCCTGAGCCAGGCATCAGCACATTAGCACCAGAGCTGGCCTAGAGAGAGAGAGACAAAGAGGGAGAGAGTGACAGAGATAGAGAGAGGGAGGGAAAGAGAGTGACAGATAGCGAGAGAGAGGGAAAGAGGGAGAGAGTGACAGAGATAGAGAGAGGGAGGGAAAGAGAGTGACAGATAGCGAGAGAGAGGGAAAGAGGGAGAGAGTGACAGAGATAGAGAGAGAGAGGGAAAGAGGGAGAGAGTGACAGAGATAGAGAGAGGGAAGTTGTATAGTACGGTGAGAAAGTGACCGCCTTTTCCACTTCACTTCAGAGTCCAGTGCCATACTAATTAGAGTGGGCTTTAAGACGAAACATTTGACCCAAGTTAAACAATTTAAAGGCAATGCTACCAATTACTAATTGAGTGTATGTGAACTTCTGACCCACTGGGAATGTGATGAAAGAAATAAAAGCTGAAATAAATAATTTTCTCTACTATTATTCTGACATATCACATTCTTAAAATAAAGTGGTATTCCTAACTGACCAAAGACAGGGAATTTTTACTGGGACTGAATGTCAGGAATTGTGAAAAACTGAGTTTGAATGTATTTGGCTATGGTGTATGTAAACTTCTATTTATCTTAAATGACCGTGTTTTTATGCATTTGATGATATAATCTTGAAGCCCATTCGAAACAATATGGGACTGGATACAGAAGTAAGGTGGAAAAGGCGATCACTTTCCCACTGTATTAAGCAGTAAGACACAAGAGGCTGTGCATTTGGAAACTATTTAGACCCCTTCGCTTTTTGTTACATTACAAAAATTACAAAAGTGTTTTCCCCTCATCAATCTACACACAATACCACATAATGACAAAGCAAAAATAGTTTTTTGGAAATGTTTGCAAATATATAAAAGAATTCAAACTGAAATATCACATTTACGTAAGTATTCAGACCCTTCACTCAGTACTTTGTTAAAGCACCTTTGTCAGGGGCTCCCGAGTGGCACAGCAGTCTAAGGCTCTGCATCGCAGTGCTAGAGGCATCACTACAAAAAATATAGAATAAAAACGCCCCTTTGGCAGTGATTACAGCCTTGAGTCTTCTTGGGTATGACGCTACAAGTTTGGCACACCTGCGGGCTGCACACCTGGGGCGGCAGGGTAGCCTAGTGGTTAGAGCATTGGACTAGTAACTGAAAGGTTGCAAGATTGAATCCCTGAGCTGACAAGGTACAAATCTGTCGTTCTGCCCCCGAACAAGGCAGTTAACCCACTGTTCCTAGGCTGTCATTGACAATAAGAATTTGTTCTTAACTGACTTGCCTAGTTAAATAAAGGTCAAATAAAAAAATACAATTTGGAGAGTTTCTCCCATTCTTCTCTGCATATCCTCTCAAGCTCTGTCAGGTTGGATGGGGACTGTTGCTGCACAGCTATTTTCAGGTCTCTCCAGAGATGTTCAATCAGGTTCATGTCCAGGCTCTGGCTGGGCCACAGAAGGACATTCAGAGACTTGTTCCGAAGCCACTCCTGCGCTGTCTTGGATGTATGCCTTCAACCTAGTCTGAGGTCCTGAGCGCTCTGGAGCAGGTTTTCATTAAGGATCTCTCTGTACTTTGCTCCCTTCATCTTTCCCTCGATCCTGATTAGGCAACCCAGTACCTGCTGCTGAAAAACATCCCCACAGTATGATGCTGCCACCACCATGCTTCACCATAATGCGCCTTTTACTGAGGAGTGGCTTCCGTCTGGTCACTCTACCATAAAGGCCTGATTGGTGGAGTGCTGCAGAGATGGTTGTCCTTCTGGAAGGTTCTCCCATCTCCACAGAGGAACTCTGGAGCGCTGTCAGAGTGACCATCGGGTTCTTGGTTACCTCTCTGACCAAGACCCTTCTCCCCCGATTGCTCAGTTTGGCCGGGCGGCCAGCTCTAAGAAGAGTCTTGGTGGTTCCAAACTTCCTTCATTTAAGAATGATAGAGGCCACTGTCTTCTTGGGGACCTTCAATGCTGCAGAAATGTTTTGGTACCCTTCCACAGATTTGTGCTTCGACACAATCCTGTCTTGGAGCTCTATGGACAATTCCTTCGACCTCATGGCTTGGTTTTTGCTGTTAACTATGGGACCCTATATAGACAGATGTGTGCCTTTCCAAATCATGTCCGACCAATTGAATTTACCACAGGTGGACTCCAATTAAGTTGTAGAAACATCTCAAGGATGATCAATGGAAACAGGATGCACCTGAACTCAATTTGCAGTCTCATAGCAAAGGGTCTGAATACTTATGTAAATAAGGTATTTCCGTTTTTTATTTTTTATAAATTTTCAAAAATTTCTACAAACCCGTTTTCACTTTGTCATTATGGGGTATTGTGTGTAGATTGGTGAGGGGGAAAAACAATTTGATCCATTTTAGAATAAGGCTGTAACGTAACAAAATGTGGAAAAAGGGAAGTGGTCTGAAGACTTTTCAAATTCGTTGATGTCACAGTTAAATTACGTTGTTTGGCCAGATGTGTTGGAGAGGAACAGCTTCTGTAGACGAAACACCATACATTAGGCACACTGTCAGCTACCATTATTACAGCTGTCCAGTAATCTTTGTGTTCATCATTACTACTGCTGTCCAGTAGTCTGTGTTCATCGTTTACATACCAAATACAGTCATGTTAGATAAGAGAGGCAAAACGTTAATTTGTTTTCAAACTAGTTACAAAGACACGCACACCCACAGACCAACATGTCTTAGCTCCAGACTAAATAGTTTATATTAGGATAGGAAATGGTGTCAGAGGGACTGTCCCCCCCACACACACCCAGTCAGGCTCTCATGAGGAGCATCACCAGAGGCATGGGTGAGCCAGCTACACCAGACAGGAAGAGATATGCAGGGCCAAACACAGTGAGAAACAGATAGACACACACACACAGACGGTTCATTATAACTCGCTGTTTGAACAGGTGTCTGGCTGACAAGAGACAGTGTTGTGTGTGTGTGTGTGAGTGAGATGAGTCAGTGAGACATCACTCTACACCTGAACCTGTGAAAGCCGATTCTTTCTAAAGCTGCTTGTCCAAAACATCACTGTCTTAGCTAACCAGAGGACACCATGCTTTAGGCTACTTCTCCTCGTTCTGTTCAAACAATTAAGACAACACACACACATAAGAACCTAACAAGGGGAAGTACTGGGAGAAATCACTTTCTAACATTAAAATGCTAATGGATTTATTTTATTATCAGCAGGCTATCCAGGAAGTACATTCCCCTGCCATGTGCTTTACAATGACAACGGAGATACAGTTGAAGTCGGAGGTTTACATACACCTTAGCCAAATACATTTAAACTCAGCTGTTCACAATTCCTGACATTTAATCTTAGTAAAAATTCCCTGTCTTAGGTCAGTTAGGATCACCACTTTATTTTAAGAACGTGAAATGTCAGAATAATAGTTGAGAGAATGATTTATTTCATTTCTTTCATCACATTCCCAGTGGGTCAGAAGTTTACGTACACTCAATTAGTATTTGGTAGCATTGTCTTAAAATTGTTTAACTTGGGTCAAACGTTTTGGGTAGCCTTCCACAAGCTTCCCACAATAAGTTGGGTGAATTTTGGCCCATTCCTCCTGACAGAGCTGGTGTAACTGAGTCAGGTTTGTACAGTCGTGGCCAACAGTTTTGATAATGACACAAATATTAATTTTCACAAAGTTTGCTGCTTCAGTGTCTTTAGATATTTTTGTCAGATGTTACTATGGAATACTGAAGTATAATTACAAGCATCTCATAAGTGTCAAAGGCTTTTATTGACAATTATATGAAGTTGATGCAAAGGGTCAATATTTGCAGTGTTGACCCTTCTTTTCAAGACCACTGCAATCCGCCCAGGCATGCTGTCAATTAACTTCTGGGCCACATCTTGACTGATGGCAGCCCATTCTTGCATAATCAATGCTTGGAGTTGCCCTGAATTTGTGAGTTTTTGTTTGTCCCCCCTCCTCTTGAGGGTTGACCACAAGTTCTCAATGGGATTAAGGTCTGGGGAGTTTCCTGGCCATGGACCCAAATTATCAATGCTTTGTTCCCCAAGCCACTTAGATATCACTTTTGCCTTATGGCAAGGTGCTCTATCATGCTGGAAAAGGCATTGTTCGTTACCAAACTGTTCCTGGATGGTTGGGAGAAGTTGCTCTCGGAGGATGTGTTGGTACCATTCTTTATTCATGGCTGTGTTCTTAGGCAAATTGTGAGGGAGCAAACTCCCCTGGCTGAGGAGCAACCCCACACATGAATGGTCTCAGGATGCTTTACTGTTGGCATGACACAGGACTGATGGTAGCGCTCACCTTGTCTTCTCCGGACAAGCTTTTTTTCCGGATGCCCCAAACAATCGAAAAGGGAATTCATCAGAGAAAATGACTTTACCCCAGTCCTCAGCAGTCCAATCCCTGTACCTTTTGCAGAATATCAGTCTGTCCCAGATGCTTTTCCTGGAGAGAAGTGGCTTTTTTGCTGCCCTTCTTGACACTAGGCCATCCTCCAAAAGTCTTCGCCTCACTGTACATGCAGATGCACTCACACCTGCCTGCTGCCATTCCTGAGCAAGCTCTGTACTGGTGGTGCTCCGATCCCACAGCTGAATCAACTTTAGGAGACGGTCCTGGCGCTTGCTGGACTTTCTTGCGCGCCCTGAAGCCTTCTTCACAACAATTGAACCGCTCTCCTTGAAGTTCTTGATGATCCGATAAACGGTTGATTTAGGTGCAATCTTACTGGCAGCAATATCCTTGCCTGTGAAGCCCTTTTTGTGCAAAACAATGATGACGGCACGTGTTTCCTTACATGTAACCATGGCTGACAGAGGAAGAACAATGATTCCAAGCACCACCCTCCTTTTGAAGCTTCCAGTCTGTTATTCAAACTCAATCAGCATGACAGAGTGATCTCCAGCCTTGTCCTCGTCAACACTCACACCTGTGTTAACGAGAGAATCACTGACATGATGTCAGCTGACCCTTTTGTGGTAGGGCTGAAATGCAGTGGAAATGTTATTTTGGGATTCAGTTCATTTGCATGGCAAAGAGGGACTTTGCAATTAATTGTAATTCATCTGATCACTCTCCATAACATTCTGGAGTATATACAAATTGCCATCATACAAACTGAGGCAACAGACTTTGTGAAAATTAATATTTGTGTCATTCTCAAAACTTTTGACCACGACTGTAGGCCTCCTTGCTCGCACACGCTTTTTCAGTTCTGCCCACAAATCTTCAATAGGATTGAGGTCAGAGCTTTGTAATGGCCACTCCAATACATTGACTTTGTTGTCCTTAAGCCATTTTGCTACCGCTTTGGAAGTATTATTATTAGTTTTTTTATTTAACCTTTATTTAACCAGGTAGGCAAGTTGAGAACAAGTTCTCATTTACAATTGCGACCTGGCCAAGATAAAGCAAAGCAGTTCGACACATACAACAACACAGAGTTACACATGGAGTAAAACATACATACAGTCAATAATACAGTAGAAAAATAAGTCTATATACAATGTGAGCAAATGAGGTGAGATAAGGGAGGTAAAGGCAAAAAAGGCCATGGTGGCAAAGTAAATACAATATAGCAAGTAAAACACTGGAATGGTAGATTTGTAGTGGAAGAAAGTGCAAAGTAGAAATAGAAAAAATGTATGTACAGGTACAGTGATCTGTGAGCTGCTCTGACAGCTGGTGCTTAAAGCTAGTGAGGGAGATTTGTTTCCAGTTTCATTTTTTAAAAACATTTTTAGTCATTTAGCAGACGCTCTTATCCAGAGCGACTTACAGTAGTGAATGCATACATTTCATGCATTTATTTAGAGATTTTTGTATTTCTTTCCAGTCATTGGCAGCAGAGAACTGGAAGGAGAGACGGCCAAAGGAGGAATTGGCTTTGGGGGTGGCCAGAGAGATATACCTGCTGGAGCGCGTGCTACAGGTGGGTGCTGCTATGGTGACCAGTGAGCTGAGATAAGTGGGGACTTTACCTAGCAAGGTCTTGTAGATGACCTGGAGCCAATGGGTTTGGCGACGAGTATGAAGCGAGGGCCAGCCAACGAGAGCGTACAGGTCGCAGTGGTGGGTAGTATATGGGGCTTTGGTGACAAAATGGATGGCACTGTGATAGACTGCATCCAGTTGTAGTTGTCCACATATTCTAAGTCAGAACCGTCCAGAGTAGTGATACTGGACGGGCGGGCAGGTGCAGGCAGCGATCGGTTGAAGAGCATGCATTTAGTTTTACTTATATTTAAGAGCAGTTGGAGGCCAAGGAAGGAAAGTTGTATGGCATTGAAGCTCGTCTGGAGGGTTGTTAACACAGTGCCCAAAGAAGGGCCAGAAGTATACAGAATGGGGTTGTCTGCGTAGAGGTGGATCAGAGACTCACCAGCAGCAAGAGCGACATCATTGATGTATACAGAGAAAAGAGTCGGCCCAAGAAATGAACCCTGTGGCACCCCCATAGAGACTGCCAGAGGCCCGGACAACAGGCCATCCAATTTGACACATTGAACTCTATCAGAGAAGTAGTTGGTGAACTAGGCGAGGCAATCATTTGAGAAACCAAGGCTATTGAGTCTGCCGATGAGGATGTGGTGATTGACAGAGTCGAAAGCCTTGGCCAGGTCGATGAATACGGCAGCACAGTATTGTTTCTTATCGATGGCGGTTACGATATCGTTTAGGACCTTGAGCGTAGCTGAGGTGCACCCATGACCAGCTCTGAAACCAGATTGCATTGCGGAGAAGATGCCGTGGGATTCCAAATGGTTGGTAATCTGTTTGTTGACTTGGCTTGCAACAATTTCGGCAGATAATTTTAGAAAGAAAGGGTCCAGATTGTCTAGCCCGGCTGATTTGTAGGGGTCCAGCTTTGCAGCTCTTTCAGAACATCAGCTGACTGGATTTGGGAGAAGGAGAAATGGGGAAGGCTTGGGCGAGTAGCTGTGGGGGGTGCAGTGCTGTTGACCGCGGTAGGGGTAGCCAGGTGGAAAGCATGGCCAGCCGTAGAAAAATGCTTATTGAAATTCTCAATTATAGTGGATTTATCGGTGGTGACAGAGTTTCCTATCCTCAGTGCAGTGAGCAGCTGGGAGGAGGTGTTCTTATTCTCCATGGACTTTACAGTGTCGCAGAACTTTTTTGAGTTTGTGTTGCAGGAAGCAAATTTCTGCTTGAAAAAGCTAGCCTTGTCTTTTCTAACTGCCTGTGTATATTGGTTTCTAACTTCCCTAAAAAGTTGCATATCACGGGGGCTGTTCGATGCTAATGCAGAACACCACAGGATGTTTTTGTGTTGGTTAAGGGCAGTCAGGTCTGGAGAGAACCAAGGGCTGTATCTGTTACTGGTTCTACATTTCTTGAATGGGGCATGCTTATTTAAGATGGTGAGGAAGGCATTTAAAAAAAATAACTAGGCATCCTCTACTGATGGGATGAGGTCAATATCCTTCCAGGATACCCGGGCCAGGTCGATTAGAAAGGCTTGCTCGCTGAAGTGTTTCAGGGAGCGTTTGACAGTGATGAGTGGAGGTCGTTTGACCGCTGACCCATTATGGATGCAGGCAATGAGGCAGTGATCGCTGAAATCTTGGTTGAAAACAGCAGAGGTGTATTTAGAAGGCAAGTATGCTTGGGGTCATTGTCCATTTGGAAGACCCATTTGCGACCAAGCTTTAACTTCCTGACTGATGTCTTGAGATGTTGCTTCAATATATCCACATAATTTTCCATCCTCATGATGCCATCTATTTAGTGAAGTGCACCAGTCCCTCCTGCAGCAAAGCACCCGAACAACATGAAGCTGCCACCCCCGTGCTTCACGGTTGGGATGGTGTTCTTCAGCTTGCAAGCCTCCCCCTTTGTCCTCCAAACATAACGATGGTCACTATGGCCAAACAGTTCTATTTTTGTTTCACCAGACCAGAGGACATTTCTCCAAAAAGTACGATATTTGTCCCCATGTGCAGTTGCAAACTGTAGTCTGGCTTTTTTTTATGGCGGTTTTGGAGCAGTGGCTTCTTCCTTGCTGAGCGGCCTTTCAGGTTCTGTCGATATAGGACTTGTTTTATTGTGGATATAGATACTTGTATACCTGTTTCCTCCAGCATCTTCACATGGTCCTTTGCTGTTGTTCTGGGATTGATTTGCACTTTTCGCACTAAAGTACGTTCATCTCTAGGAGACAGAACGCGTCTCGTTCCTGAGTGGTATGATGGCTGCATGGTCCCATGGTGTTTATACTTGCATACTATTGTTTGTACAGATGAACGTGGTATCTTCAGGCGTTTGAAAATTGCTCCCAAGGATGAACCAGACTTGTGGAGGTCTACACATTTTTTTCTGAGGTCTTGGCTGATTTATTTTGATTTTCCCATGATGTCAAGCAAAGAGGCACTGAGTTGGAGGGTAGGCCTTGAAATACATCCACAGGTACACCTCCAATTGACTCAAATGATGTCAATTAGCCTATCAAGAAGCTTCTAAAGCCATAACATCATTTTCTGGAATTTTCCAAGCTGTTTAAAGGCACAGTCAACTTAGTGTATGTAAACTTCTGACCCACTTGAATTGTGATACAGTGAATTATAAGTGAAATAATCTGTCTGTTAACAATTGTTGGAAAAATTACTTGTGTCATGCACAAAGTAGATGTCCTAACCGACTTGCCAAAACTGTAGTTTTTTAACAAGAAATTTGTGGAGTGGTTGAAAAACAAGTTTTAATGACTCCAACCTAAGTGTATGTACTGTAGATGACACAAACTGCTGTTTAAACTTTTGATTTTTGTTTTGATAAGAGAGGAAAGGTGTGTGTGTATGAAAACAATCAATGCAAACAGGTGTACCAGCATCTGTGGGCAGCTTGAAGGAGTCTTCTGCTCTGTTTATTGATCTGACAGGATTACAGGTTATAGTCAGAGATCTTTAAGACTAATCAGCTCCATTCATCATCCACACCCTCAGTGTCAAGGTCCCTAATCAATCAATCAACCAACCAACCAATCAATACATTTGTGTGATTGATAATATACAACAGAGTAGAACAATGTTACACCCCTAGATTTGGGGAGGAAGCTAATCATAGATCTACACTATATATATACAGAGGTATGTGGACACCCCTTCAAATTAATGGATTTGGATATTTCAGCCACACCCATTGCTGACAGGTGTATTTTATTGAGCACACAGCCATGCAATCTCCATAGACAAACATTGACAGTAGAATGGCCTGATACTGAAGAGCTCAGTGATTTTCAACGTGGCACCATCATAGGATGCCACCTTTCCAACAAGTCAGTTTGTCAAATTTTTGCCCTTATAGAGCTGCCCCAGTCAACTGTAAGTGCTGTTATGGTGAAGTGGAAACGTCTAGGAGCAACAATGGCTCATCCGCGAATTGGTAGGCCACACAAGCTCACAGAACGAGACCGCCGAATGCTGAAGCGTGTAAAATCGTCTGTCCTCGGTTGCAACACTCATTACTGAGTTCCAAACTGCCTCTGGAAGCAATGTCAGCACAAGAACTGTTAGTCGGGAGCTTCATGAAATGGGTTTCCATGGCCGAGCAGCCGCACACAAGCCTAAGATCATGTGCAATGCCAAGCGTCGGCTTAAATGGTGTAAAGCTCGCCACCATTGGGCTCTGGAGCAGTGGAAACATGTTCTCTGGAGTGATGAATCACGCTTCATCATCTGGAAATCCGACGGACAAATTTGGATTTTGCGGATGCCAGGAGAACGCTACCTGCCCGAATGCATAGTGCCAACTGTAAAGTTTGGTGGAAGAAGAATATTGGTCTGGGGCTGTTTTTCATGGTTCGAGCTAGGCCCCTTAGTTCCAGTGAAGGGAAATCTTTACGCTACAGCATACAATGACATTCTAGATGACTCTGTGCTTCCAACTTTGTGGCAACAGTTTGGGGAAGGCCCTTTCCTGTTTCAGCATGACAATGCCCCCATGCACAAAGCGAGATCCATACAGAAATTGTTTTTTGAGATTGGTGTGGAAGAACTTGACTGGCTTGCACAGAGCCCTGACCTCAACCCCATCGAATGCCTTTGGGATGAATTGGAACTCCGACAGCGAGCCAATCCTAATCGCCCAACATCAGTGCCCAACCTCACTAATGCTTCTGGCTGAATGGAAGCAAGTCCCTGCAGAAATGTTCCAACGTCTAGTGGAAAGCCTTTCCAGAAGAGTGGAGGGTGTTATAGCAGCAAAGGGGAGACCAACTCCATATTAATGCCCATGATTTTGGAATGAGATGTTCGACGAGCAGGTGTCCACATACTTTTGGTCATGTAGTGTATGTGTCTAAGGGTAACTTCTACCTTTAGTCTTTAGAACAGCTTATTAAACAAATGTGGCATGTTCAGAAACCTTTAAATGGACCACTGAAAGTTCTGCAACATGAGCTCATTCCTTCTTGACCCTTTAGTTAGTCAGGGCCAAACCCTAACATGAGTAGGGCTGGCACAATTATTGTATAATCATGTAACCGACAATTATGGACAGTAACCGTAAACTAAAATATTGTCCTAATAAATTCATTTTAGAAGGGAGGATTCAACTTTATATTCAAGTAGATATACAGTATCTACAGTACAATTTCAAAGATTTTACTGAGTTACAGTTCGTATAAGGAAATCAGTCAATTGAAATAAATAAATTAGGCCCTATTGTATGGATTTCACAACTGGGCAGGGATGCAGACATGGGTGGGCCTTGTAGGGCATAGGCCCACCCACTCCGGAGCCAGGCCCAGCCAAACAGATTAGTTTTTCCCCATAAAAGGGCTTTATTACAGACAGAAATGCTCCTCAGCACTGGTCCCCCCCTCAGGCAATCCAGCAGGTGAAGAAGCTTGTTGTGGAGGTCCTTGCCTGGCATGGTTACATGTGGTCTGGGGTTGTGAGGCCAGTTTGACGTACTGCCAAATTCTCTAAAACGACACTGAAGGCAGCTTATGATAGAGAAATTAATATTCAATTGTCTGACAACAGCTCTGGTGGACATTCCCTGAGAATTGCACTCCCCCAAAACTTGAGACATCTGTGGCATTACGTTGTGACAAAACTGCACATTTTAAAGTGGCCTTTTATTGTCCCCAGCACAAGGTACACATGGGTAATGATCATGCTGTGTAATTAGCTTATTGATATGTCATACCTGTCATGTGGATGGATTATCTTGGCAAAGGAGAACAGGGAAGTAAACAAATTTGTGCACAACATGAGAAATAATATTTTTTAAAGAACATTTCTGGAATTTTTTATTTCAGCTCATGTAACATGGGGGCACACGTATATATGTTTGTGTTCCATGGTTACCCAATAGCAGTTTTACAAGAAATGGGTAATGTTGGTAATAATTTTAAGAGCAGCACGGCACGGTCGGGAGGAGAACCTTAAATTTACAAAAGATGCATGCGGTCAAAATCATTTATTTTTTTGACAGAAGCGTATTGTATTCATGGTCATAGCCAACGTTTAAAGATTACAAGATCAAAACTTTTTTCAACAAAAATGACAATGACAACCGTGGCTATTTCCATGACAATTAATCGTTACCCAACATTCCATAATCGTCCCTAAACATGAAGACGGTGTGTAAACATCAATATTTTATGTAAACCATGCCAATAGGAGATTCTCATGAAATTCCGTCATGTAAACATGGTTCTGGAGTTTGGATTTGGCTGTTAATGCATGGGAATCCATATCCTGTGTGTGCCTGTTGGTCTCTGCTTTAGCCAACCTGTCCTGTCTAAACCTTTGTGTACTTGTTAATACTGGGACAGTCAGGCAGGCAGCCAGTCTAGGTAAAACAAGGGTGTGACTGTAAACCAACAGAAAATTTAAGTGTGTGTGTAGGTTATCCCATCCAAGAATTTGATCTCCTCAAAACAAAAATACAACGTGAGATCTGGGAAAACAACATCTCCTTACATCGGTACCAATCAGAAGACAGGATGGAGTTTATTGGCCAATGAAATGGCAATTATTTCTAGAAGCCAATCATGTCGCTTTGGATCTAGAACAGTGGTGTCAGCCAACTAAAGGCTAGTACTTTGTGTTCTGGAATCAATACAAAAATAACTCTCAATAGTTCCTCAGAATAGAGCTAACGTGCTTTACAAAATACTGAAAGCAATAAATTAAGTCTATTTCAGCATTTTACATAAAATCTGATCCGATTAAAAAAAAAATTGTCATTTAAATTCACATATATAGTATGCAACCATTTTGAGAGCAATTCCTGATTTCAAACCTTGAGAGGACTCCCTTTGTGTCTCTACCATTTCTGAAGCGATAAGGTAGAAGTTGCTCCTAACCATTGGTCGAGGATTAGATATTCTTTCATACCCTCAACAGTTAAGATTTGAGAAACGACAAACTGATCCTAGAGCTGGGGTTAAGGCCAACTTGTACCTGAAGCCTATAAACTATTGCCTAGGTTTACAAAGCAACACTAACGCCCCCTAAAGGCAGACTGTCACTCACACCTCATCATATTTTATTACTCCAGCTTTATTGGGAGGGGGACAGTGGCCCCTGGTGGGGCTTACAGTGAACAACATTCTCATCCACATACAGTTAACGCCATAATTAACTTTACATGTACTCCGTAATATAACATCATACAAAGCTGGGACACTTCCTGCTTACACACATCAACAAAAACCGAATCCAAATCTAATGGCTCTTTTCAATCTGCGCCTCAATAAGGGAATTTTGTTAATTTCTATCAGCAGGAATTGGCCCAGGTGTGTAGAATGATGTTATATTGCTGAGTCTGTCTTTAACACGGACAGATAGGACAGCGGTTGTCAAATTCATCACAACAATACTTATGAAAGAGATTGGAAACTCATTAGCAAAATATTTAACAAAACTCACTGGAGACTAGCAAAACAGAATCAACAATTGTTCTGGTTAGCATTTATGTGCGTTGATAACGTAGTGTCAATACATGACATTCACTTTCATAGGAAATTGTACATTTTCAGTTGCAAACAGTTTAGCATGGATGTTATTAGTTGAACCACATCTGGAAGTCTCTTTGTTATTGGCTGTCTGAACAGGGGTAAAGAGGGTATTGGTTGGTTTATGTGCGTATCGATTCTTCCTCTCCACTGTTCCTCTCAATTCTCCCTTGCTCTGAACACCTGCTTGCTCCGAAGGGCAAAGGAAGGGGGTTGATAGAGAGAAAACAGAAGAGACGGCAAAGAGAGATGGCTGAAAGAAGAGGATTTTCTTTATTTTTCCTTCTCTACTTCTCTCCCTGCGCTATCCTCTTCTCGTACTGGTGCTTGGTGATTCCGTACTTGAAGAACTCATAGACGGACCAGCTGATGGCTGTGGAGGGCATCTGATAGATCACCCTGGCCTGGACTCCTTTGAAGAACCCAGGCAGGCCGCCCAGCCTGTACACTGTCCGGAAGGCATGGGCCAGGCCTGTAATGTGTCTGTGTGTCCCCTGACCTCCACCCTGGCCTGCAGCGGGGAGCCCCACCAGGGACTCCTGGGTGTTGAGCAGGGTCTTGCAGACATCCAGAGGGGTGGTGGCTGCAGCAGCAATGGCCCCGGCCAGGGCTCCAGACACCATGTGTGAGGAGGGGTTGTACTGTCTGTGGGGGTTGAGGAGCTCCTGGAGGGACTCGTAGGTCATGAAGTGGAGCACCTGGAAAGGCACGTTCATGGTGAGCTGGGTGGTGTAGGAGCGGTAAAAGGCTGCGGCGCCCTCTCTCTGCCACACGGCACGCACACAGTCCATCACGCCGCGGTACGGAGAGTTATACATCTGCAAACGCTGCTTCACCACTGGACAGGGAGGGAGAAAAACAGATGGAAGGAGAGACAGGAATAGCCAGAAGAGAGCGTAAGAGAGAATGCAGGCAGTAGAGATGAGGAATGGGGGAAAGAGAGCGATGAGAGCAGTATAAAAGAAAAAACAAGGCATAGTGAGGCAGAGAGGAAGGAAGGGATAGGTGAGTAAAGAGGGGGAGCAGAGGGGAGGATTGGAGGGATGCAAGGTAGGATTGCCAGGTGTGTTTTCATCATTAGGGACCAGGAAAATAGCCCGGAGGATAAAAAAGAAAGACAAATTATTGACCAGATATTTATTTTTTTGAAAATGCAGTCATAACATCCTCCAAGGCTGAGGAGGGCATTAGGATGTTCAGATTAATTAAGACATTAACAGAGATTTTTATTTAGACTGCTGAAGTTCAAAGCAGTGACCCAGGCGTTACCTTGGAATCTGAGACTAGCACCTATGTCCCTCGCCTCCACCCTACACAGCTGCCTGAGGATCACCTGTCCAGGCATTTCAGTGGAAGGATACCCATCAAAGTCCGCTGTAGTCTACAGATGGTGGTTGAGTTAAATACAAAGGCGACAGGACACAAGGGAGCATCTTTCTCCACGTCTCCCCCCTCCCTCAACCCTGCTCGCTCCCTCAATCTCTATCCCAGTCTCTATTCCAATTTCATTCTTGGCCCTGCTCCTCCCCATCACCCTACCCTCTTTCTCTCTGTCTCCCCCTCCACCTTGCCCTCCCGTCCCTAGCGAGCAGTGCAGAGTAAACAGGCTAGGCCCTTGATGCAGTAGGAGCTACAGCTGCAGAGGGAGCTCTGCTACAGCCATTTATCTGCAGCAAAGAACGTCTCAGTCACCTGAATACACGCCATGTGTGAGATCGAGAGAGCAGGTTTAAGAGAGGGAAAGATATATTTATAGATGGATAGATTTACCTTCAGATGGGTTCATGGCTGCATCATGAAGCAATGTGGCCACACACCCCGCCGTACCTGTAACACATACACACTCAATGGTTAAACACACACACAGAGAGAGAGAGAGTGAGAGAGACAGACAGACAGAGACAGAGAGAGAGACAGAGAGACAGAAAAGACCAGAGATATAAAAGGAGAAGGAAAGAGTAGAGGAGAGACGAGGAGAGAGGAGAGGCCAGATGACAGAAAATGCTCTAGCTATCCCTTGCGGTAAAACAGGCCATCACCACTCCTGCTGGACCAGAGTCAAACATCCCCTTCCACTACTGGGCAGGTCTTACCCTGCCTCTCCCCTGACCTGGAAACCAGGGAGGAGGGAAAAACAGAGACAGACAGCTGACCTGGGAAGAAGGGAAGAGAAAGAGAGCAGAGAACATGTACAGGGATAAAAAGAGCAAGTATCTCTAGTACTAGATTTGTCTGAGCAAACTTAAAAAATGTTCTTGTCGTGCAAATTAGGGATGTGCAAAGTTATTTGAATATTCAAATGTCGGAACGGACGTTAGAATTCGAATACTTGTGATTATTCATGTGCGAGAGCGAAAAAACTATAGGCCTATTTTAACAATGAAAAAGCCTTTTCTCAATTAAATTAAAATATCCAATTTGGAATTGTTATATACAAGGATATACACTCACTGGACAGTTTTAGGTACACCACCACTTTCATGAAAATGGGTCGCTCCTACAGAGAGTGAGTCATATGGCCATGGCTTGTTTTATAAAGCAGGCAGAGAGGCAGAGGCATTCAGTTACTGTTCGATTGAACGTTAGCATAGGCAAAACGAGTGACCGAGTTTCGGTGTAAGGATCGTCGGTGCCAGGCACGCCGGATCTAGCATCTCAGAAAGGACTGACCACCTGGGCATTTCACACATGGTAGGGTCTAGGGTTTACCAAGAATGGTGCATAAAAAAAACATCCAGTAACGGCAGTCTTCTGGGCGATGAGCGAGGTACAGTTAAAGTCGGAAGTTTACATACACCTTAGCCAAATACATTCAAACTCAGTTTCACAATTCCTGACATTTAATCCTAGTAAAAATTCCCTGTCTTAGGTCAGTTAGGATCACCACTTTATTTTAAGAATGAAATGCCAGAATAATAGTTGACAGAATTATTTATTTCAGCTTTTATTTCTTTCATCACATTCCCAGTGGGTCAGAAGTTTACGTACACTCAATTAGTATTTGGTAGCATTGTCTTTAAATTGTTTCACTTGGGTCAAACGTTTTGGGTAGCCTTCCACAAAACGTTGGGTGAATTTTGGCCCATTCCTCCTGACAGAGCTGGTGTAACCGAGTCAGTTTGGTAGGCCTCCTTGCTCGCACACGCCTTTTCAGTTCTGCCCACAAATTTTCTATAGGCTTGAGGTCAGGGCTTTGTGATGGCCACTCCAATACCTTGACTTTGTTGTCCTTAAGCCATTTTGCCACAACATTGGAAGTATGCTTGGGGTCATTGTCCATTTGGAATACCCATTTGCGATCAAGCTTTAACTTCCTGACTGATGTCTTGAGATGTTGCTTCAAAATATCCACATAATTTTTCATCCCATGATGCCATCTATTTTGTGAAGTGCACCAGACCCTCATGCAGCAAAGCACCCCTACAACATGATGCTGCCACCCCAATGCCTCACGGTTTTGATGGTGTTCTTCGGCTTGCAAGCATCCCCCATTGTCCTCCAAACATAACGATGGTCATTATGGCCAAACAGTTCTATTTTTGTTTCATCAGACCAGAGGACATTTCTCCAAAAAGTACGATTTTTGTCCCCACGTGCAGTTGCAAACCGTAGTCTGCCTTTTTTATGGCGGTTTTGGAGCAGTGGCTTCTTCCTTGCTGAGCGGCGTTTCAGGTTATGTCGATATAGGACTCGTTTTATTGTGGATATAGATACTTTTGTACCCGTTTCCTCCAGCATCTTCACAAGGTCCTTTGCTGTTGTTCTGGGATTGATTTGCACCAATATATGTTAATCTCTAGGAGACAGAATGCGTCTCCTTCCTGAGCGGTATGACGGCTGGGTGGTCCCATGGTGTTTATACTTGCATACTATTGTTTTTACAGATCAACGTGGTACTTTCAGGCATTTGGAAATTGCTCCCAAGGATGAACCAGACTGTCAGAAGCTTCTAAAGTCATGACATAACTTTCTGGAATTTTCCAAGCTGTTTAAAAGGCACAGTCAACTTAGTGTATGTAAACTTCTGGACCACTGGAATTGTGATACAGTGAAATAATTAGTCTGTAAACAATTGTTGGAAAAATTACTTGTGTCATGCACAAAGTAGATGTCCTAACCTACTTGCCAAAACTACAGTTTGTTAACAAGACATTTGTGGAGTGGTTGAAAAACAAGTTTTAATGACTCCAACCTAAGTGTATGTAAACTTCAGACTTCAACTGTATGTGCAGGCATAAGCTATGGTCAACGAAGACAATTGCATTTAATCGATGGTAATTTGAATACCGTGACGAGATCCGGAGGCTCATTGTCATGCAATTCATCCTCCGCCGTCACCTCATGTTTTATCATGATAATGACACAAGGATCTGTACACAATTCCTGGAAGCTGAAAATGCCACAGTTCTTCCATGGCTTGCATACTCACTAGACAGGTCACTCAATGAGCATGTTTGGGATGCTCTGGAACGACGTGTACAACAGAGTGTTCCAGTACCAGGCAATATCCAGAAACTTCACACAGCCATTGAAGAGGAGTGGGACAACATTCCACAATCAACAGTCTGATTAACTATGTGTGAAGGAGATGTGTTGCGCTGAGTGAGGCAAAATGGTGGTCATACCAGATACTGACTGGTTTTCTAATTCGCACCGCCATCTTCTTTTTTTTAAAGACATCTGTGACCAACAGACGCATATCTGTATTCCCAGTCATGTGAAATCATAGATTAGGGCCCAATTTATTTAAATTGACCAATTTCCTTATATGAACTTGAAATTGTTGCATGTTGCATTTATATTTTTGTTCAGTATAATAAAATAAACTTTTCAATGTTGCTTTTATGACATTCACCCTTCACATGTGTAGCTTGTTTATGTTGGCCAATCAAAGCTTATGCAATGAGAGTACACTAATGCAATGCAAGTTGGAATAAAATTACAGAATTAAAAGTGAGAATGACTAGGCTACAACGAGCAACCAACAAGTAGGCTGTTGTTTTATCTGAATGGGGTTGGGGAGAAAGCGTAGCATGTGGCCTCAATTAGCCTAGCCAGCTATAGTAAGTCACAGCCGAAGATTAACATTTTATCTTTATCCAATGTCTGATATGTATTTGGATGACGTCGTCGCTGCTCCCTGTGTGCACTGAGTGCTAGTGCGCATGTGAAGTTGGGCATGTAAACCGGATGCAACCCGGATATAGACAGTCCATAAATCGGCGTATGTAAACACGAGCAGATTATGTTGAAAACAACGGACGCAGTCCCCACTTCTTTTATACCTCAATGGCTCGCTCCCATCTCTCACACTCTGCCCCATCCTCAGCTGCAGCAATATTGCCAGCCTCGCTCCTCACATAGCAGTGCTCAGGTTAAAAACTTTTCTCTGACGCATGTCTGTAGCGTGGACCCGGACACCATAGCATGGCATGTAGTCAGTCAGAGGCCCTGGTCTATTTGTGGACCTGGCTGACTCTGCAGAACTCTGACCTCATAGAGAGAATACAGACAATGTCAGATCAGCTCCATGGCCAGAAAGATACCCCTCCTGCTGGGACGGAAATAGCCCCGGACAACAGCTGATCCACCACCTGAGCGGCTGGTGATGTTTATCACACTGGCAGGTGGCCCAACAAGTTAGATTCAGTCAAATCAAATGTATTTTATAAAGCCCTTTTTACATCAGTAGTTGTCACAAAGTGCTATACAGATACCCAGCCTAAAAACCCAAAGAGTAAGCAATGGAGAAGCACAGCAGCTAGGAAAAACTCCCTAGAGGGCAGGAGCCTAGGAAGAAACCTAGAGAGGAACCAGGTTCTTAGGGCCTGCTTACTGTACTGGGTATGAGAGAGCCTGAAGTATAGCGCAGGCATTTGTCCCCTCTACTGTCCAGGGGATGGGGGTAATAAGGGTGTGGCACCACCACTCTCCCGCCACTCTGCTCCAGCTGTTAGAACTGGCAGGCTGACTCACCCACACACATAACTCAGTGTCTGAGAGAAAGGTTCATCTAGGTTAGTCCGAGCAGCATCCACTTAGTGTCCAGGGGAGAAGGGGGTCTTCTCTCCCTCTCTCTCTGCAGTGTTACAGAGATGATCTCTACAGGACTACAGCAACATAGCTGTAAAAATACAGCAAAATAGTTTAATTGAATCTTCATCACTACTTGCTTGAGTTGCTAAAAATAGAATATTGGAAAAACCAAATGAACTGCTAGCATTTACTAGAAAAAACAATGTCATATAGTTATATTTCCAGGAAGTCAACAAGTAATCCAAAGAGTGGTTGCAGAGAAGTATAGGATTGGTGTGTGCATATGCTAGTGTGTGTGTGTTTTCCTGGTATACCGTTGGCCAGATGGCTGTTAGCCCCGGGGTGGATGATGTCACCCAGACTCTTCTTCAGTTTCTCGTAGCAGGCGAAGTAGAGAGCGTGCGCCGGACCCGCCCCCACGGCCGTGGCATTCAGCCCTCTCATTGGTCGCCAGACACCCTCGGTGGTTATGATTCGCCGAAGAGCGTCCATCACATTCCGGTAACGGGCAGCAGGCTCAGGCTGTAGGCTCTGCATACGCGTCTACACAGGGAAGAGAGGTTAGAGGTCACACACCTACTGGTTACCCTAGTCATAACCTAACCATACACTTCCCGCCATACCTAACCTTACTGCAACCATAACATTTAACTTAAAATTTGAGAACTACCATGTTAGCAACCAATGAAATCTGAGCAGAGGTGGGATGAATACACTGCTAACCAATCAAAACACAGTAAGTAATAGTCAGTGCTTATACCTTCCACCCGCTAAATATTTTGAAAATGTTGAGTAGTCATGCCCACGCCCAGTTGAATAGAAGTGTTGAATAACGAGACCCAGGGTCAGAGGGACAAAAGCTGACTTCCTGTAAGCATCTGTCCCACTAGCAACACTCCAAAAACCTGACTCCACACACAAACACAATCCTTATCATTGGGCCAGTGTCAGGATTCATCCTCTCACAGTAAGTCTAGTGCTGTGAGAGCCAGAGGGTCTTCTAATAATGACCACATCACCACAAGCAAAGGAGGCCCTGGGCTCTCACATGCCGATTGTTTTCTGCACTGGTGTGTGCACGCTTTCCAGGAAGTATAAACAGGGCCTCGGGCCACCGTTATAGGCTATGTGGAACTCTAGGCCTGTAAGAGATTGATAAGGGAATTTATATGTTTAAAAGGTAATGACTAAACAATTCCACCCTGAAACGTAATTATGACATTATGTAACATATATAATGAATAATTAGACAAACGTAACTATTAGATTCTGTAACATGTATAATGAATTAGAATGATAAACTTCAGTCTAATAAGGTTTGGTCGAGACAAGTAGAAATGTTTGTGCGACTAAGAAAATACAGAGAACAATTGAACTGTGTATGACCTGACTGGAACTCTGAGAAACTTACGGCAGGAAAGGGAGTCCCATCAAGGTCCCTCTAATCTCGGGGGAATGGAACTGCCAGCTTGGTAGTGATAAACAGTGGTGAGAACTACGGGGAAGGATACATCCCACCTACTGTTCGTGTGTATGTATGTGCATAGGCTATTTACTGTTTGTGTGTAGGTATGTGTGTAAGTAGGGAGGGAGTAAGTTATAAAATGACATGTTCTTTGTATTTTGACTTTAGAACGTTCTCGTGAATAAACTTTACGGACCTTTTGCATAAGCTGAGTCTTTACCTAATTATTATTAAACCCAGGGTCTTACAAACCTTGGGGATTGGTCAAAGCTTATTGATTGGTAGTTATTATCATTGGGATTGAAAATTCTCGTGACAGCTTGCTCCTTTCGAGCCGGATCTCAATACCTGCTTCTGTCGGTCCAGGGAGACACCAAAACCGTGCACAGGCGGATGAAAGATCCGTAGATTAACCTCTCTGGGGTATGTGGGACGGTAGCGTCCCACTCGTGAACAGCCAGTGAAATAGCAGAGCGACAAATTCAAAACAACAATAATCTCATAATTCAAATTTCTCACACATACAAGTATTATACAACATTTTATAGATAAACTTCTCGTTAATCCAACCAAAGTGTCCGATTTCAAAAAGGCTTTACGGCGAACACATACCATTAGATTATGTTAGGACAGTACCTAGACAAGAAAAAACACATCCATTTTCCAAGCAAGGAGAGGCGTCACAAAAAAACAGAAATACAGCTAAAATGAATCACTAACCTTTGATGATCTTCATCAGATGGCACTCATACGACTTCATGTTACACAATACATGTATGTTTTGCTCGATAAAGTTCATATTTATATCCAAAAACCCCATTTTACATTGGTGTGTAATGTTCAGAAATGTTTTGCCTCGAAAACTGACGGTGAATGAGCACATCAATTTACAGAAATACTCACCATATACGTTGATAAAATATATAACTGTTAATCATAGAATTAAAGATAAACTTCTCCTTAACTTCTATGGGCTAGGTGGGACGTTAGCGTCCTCTATTCAACAGCCAGTGGAATCGCGTGGCGCGAAATACAAATTACTCAAAAATGCAATAATTTCAATATTTCAAACATACGACTATTTTACACCATTTGAAAGATAAGACTCTCGTTAATCTAACCACATTGTCCGATTTCAAAAAGGCTTTACAGCGAAAGCAAAACATTAGATTATGTTAGGAGAGTACATAGACACAAATAACCACACAGCCATTTTTATAGCAAGCATATATGTCAAAAACCAAAAACACAGCTAAATGCAGCACTAACCTTTGATGATCTTCATCAGATGACACTCCTAGGACATTATGTTATACAATACATGCATGTTTTGTTCAATCAAGTTCATATTTATTTCAAAAAACTGCTTTTTACATTAGCATGTGATGTTCAGAACTAGCATTCCCACCAAAAACTTCCAGTGAATTTACTAAATTACTCATGATAAACGTTGACAAAATACATAACGATTATTTTAAGAATTATAGATACAGAACTCCTTTATGCAATCGCTATGTCAGATTTTAAAATAGCTTTTCGGCGAAAGCACATTTTGCAATATTCTGAGTACATAGCTCAGCCATCACGGCTAGCTAATTTGACACCCGCCAAGTTCGACGCAACCTAAACTCAGAATTACTATTAGAAAAATTGGATTACCTTTGCTGTTCTTCGTCAGAATTCACTCCCAGGACTGCTACTTCCACAACAAATGTTGTTTATGTTCCAAATAATCCATAGTTATGTGCAAATACCCCCGTTTTGATCGTGCGTTCAGGTCACTATCCAAAGGGTAACGCGCGGGCGCATTGAGACAAAAAATTTGAAAATGTTCCTTTATCGTACTTAGAAGCATGTCAAACGCTGTTTAAAATCAATTTTTATGGTATTTTTCTCATAAAATAGCGATAATATTCCAACCGGACAATGCTGTATTTATTCAAAAAGGAAGAGAAAAAATGGCGAGGTCTCGTGAATGCACATTTCCTATCTCTTAGCCACCAGGCAGTCCAATGACAAACTGTGCTCCTGTTATCTGCCCGGAGACAGGAGACGCGTCAATCCGCTTTCTGAACGCTTTAGAGAGCCAATGGAAGCCTTAGAAAGTCCTACATAACTACAGTGCCCGTGGGGTTTCGATAGAGAAGCAAAGGGAGAACTAGAAATTCGCCAACAGGCCACTTCCTCCATGGAATTCTCTCAGGTTTTTGCCTGCCATATGAGTTCTGTTATACTCACAGACACCATTCAAACCGTCCAGACGAAAAGTCAAAAGTTCTATTAGAGTTTGTAGAAACAGGTCAAACGATGTGTAGAATCAATCTTTAGGATCTTTTTATCATAAATCTTCAAAAATATTCCAACCGGACAATTCGTTTGTCTTCATAAAGGAAAGAGAACCGAGCTCGTGCTCATGGCCGCGCGCGTGACTAAACTAATGGCCTACTGCCAGACACCTGATACAAACAGCTCTTATTCGCCCCCCATTCACAGTAGAAGCCTGAAACAACGTTCTAAAGACTGTTGACATCTAGTGGAAGCCTTAGGAAGTGCAATATGACCCCATAGACACTGTGTATTGGATAGGCAATCAATTGAAAAACTACAAACCTCAGATTTCCACACTTCCTGGTTGGATTCTTTTTCTCAGGTTTTTGCCTGCCATATGAGTTCTGTTATACTCACAGACATCATTCAAACAGTTTTAGAAACTTCAGAGTGTTGTCTATCCAAATCTACTAATTATATGCAATGTTTTAAAGGGAACCAAGTATTCTGTGCAAATGGAAGATGGGAATTGGGTATAAATTCAACCAGGAGGAAGGGGGGTCCGTAATGACTCCAGGTATCTGTGGCCACTACCAATATAAACTAGCTAAATGGTGAGACCTAAAACGTAAAATTGGTTAAAAGACATTGGAGAAAAACGTAAATTGGGAGGCAAAATATAATAGAATTATGAGAGAGGTCAGAGACATGATTATATTAATATAGGTCACCTGTCTAAATACGCTTAGAAGGGGATAGTCAGATCTTTCGGATAATCTAAGTCTGATTATCCAGTGAAGAAGGGAAACCTAATATAGCGGTGTGAGATACGAGATATTAATCAGTCAAAAGTCACAACGGAAAAATGGGCTCTTAACGAGGACTTTACAACCCTTGGGAAATAGCTTATAGTTGTATACGTGTGAGACCTAATGTCCGATCGAAAGACACCTCTATAGATAAAGTTTCAAGAAAGGAAAAGCACACACATAGATTGTGAGAAGAGATACACATAGAAATAATTGAATCAGAGTTTAAAATTACTTAATCCTATCCCAGGTATTCCTTAAAGAGGTGGGGTTTCGGGTGTCTCCGGAAGGTGGTGATTGACTCCGCTGTCCTGGCGTCGTGAGGGAGCTTGTTCCACGATAGGGATGCCAGAGCAGCGAACAGTTTTGACTGGGCTGAGCGGGAACTGTGCTTCCTCAGAGGTAGGGGGGCCAGCAGGCCAGAGGTGGATGAGCGCAGTGCTCTCGTTTGGGTGTAGGGACTGATCAGAGCCTGAAGGTACAGAGGTGCCGTTCCCTTCACGGCTCCGTAGGCAAGCACCATGGTCTTGTAGCGGATGCGAGCTTCAACTGGAAGCCAGTGGAGTGTGCGGAGGAGCGGGGTGACGTGAGAGAACTTGGGAAGGTTGAACACCAGACGGGCTGCGGTGTTCTGGATGAGTTGTAGGGGTTTAATGGCACAGGCAGGGAGCCCAGCCAACAGCGAGTTGCAGTAATCCAGACGGGAGATGACAAGTGCCTGGATTAGGACCTGCGCCGCTTCCTGTGTGAGGCAGGGTCGTACTCTGCGAATGTTGTAGAGCATGAACCTACAGGATCGGGTCACCGCCTTGATGTTAGTGGAGAACGACAGGGTGTTGTCCAGGGTCACGCCAAGGTTCTTAGCACACACATAGAGAGTAATAGCACACACACATAGATTGTGAGAAGAAGCATAATAACAACAATAGTAATTGAATAAACATGGGTAGTAAATCCTCTAAGGGGATTCCGGAATTAACCGGAGATGAGAGATATAATGCAGGGCAAGGATTTAAAAAAAAATCTATTTTGGCCCGAAAAGGAGAAAAAAGTACAAATTTGATGGATGTTTAAATATAGAAAAACTAGAATGAATGATCAGGCAGATGCATAAGGTATGTGGGGATAAGGCAGAGAAGCAACAGACTGAAGGGCTTGACACCGCTAGGGTGTGGCTGTCTGAAGCCCGGAAAAGAAGGCAAGTGTAGAGAAAGATTCAAGAAGGAAATCAACAGGGGAAAAATTATGTGCGTATGAGACCTAATAACTTATCAAAAGTCACAATAGTAATTATTCCTAAATTCTGAGTAGGAGATAGAGAGAGTGACAAAAGTTAAGAGAGGAAATGAAAAGAGAAGATAAGGGGACATACAGAAAGATAGAGGGAGAAAGAGAGAGACAACGAGAGTAATGAGAATCATCGCCGGAGAAATGCTTGGACCTTTAAATTAGGGCTATTTTCTGTGAATTGTCTCAGTAGTACGTGCCTGATTTTACGACTACAGACAATTATAAATAGGGTTATTTGCGAGGAGTCTTCGTCATTTCAATAGCTTTGGTGGTTCAGTTGTATAATTCTCGCCGGCCACACGGGACACTCGGGTTCGTTTCCCAGCCTAGGCACCAATTGACTAAAATCTGGGTTTCTGATTGTAATTCAACTATTGGTATGTTTTGCCTGGAAAGATACAGTCGTTAGTGTTTGTTTAAGATATAAACTGAACATTTTAATAGGCTTGTTTAGGTTAAATTGAAAGACTAATTCATTCAAAATAATAGCGAGGCGATTTCGATGTAATACATTGTCTGTTGCCTAAATGGTCTGCTGAAAATAACATATTGAGAAGGGAGTCGTATTTAAAATAACTGAATCAAAGAAGAGACAGTTCCCTAAATCTAATTGATTCTAATAATAAGCGGATAGGTAAGGGCGACAGAGTTGTGCCCACCGAAATGTTTATTTTTTTTATTCTAAAGGGTTGACTGATGTATGTTATAAATTTGGCGATTTACATGTTCCTTTTAAGTCTTGGACATTTCATAAGTATGAAGCTGAAAGAGAAGAGAAAGTTGTAAAATGTGCTTTTAATCTTACAATAGAGGTAAGGCAGAACGTTGTTTGAGTAGGGGGTATATTTTTGCCTACTGGTAAGAATAAGGGAGTTAGTTACAGTTGAATTATAAAAGTTGTGATAGTTTCTGATGATTGTTGCTTGGTGAATTTGAGCAGGAAGTTTAATGTATCCTAACATTATAATCTGTTTCCATTACGTGGAACAATGTCCAGTCATTACTAAGTGGAGGGGGAGCCTGGACATTTAGAATCTTGAATACAAGACATGCGTCAGTGTACTGCAAAATAAAATAAAATCCAACTCAGGAGCTCATGCTTTCTGAGAATGTAACTGATGATGGCTATTGGGTTTCCTATCAAGCACTTCGAGAGACTTTTTGCAGACAGACTGAATGGGTTTTAATGTTGTAAAGCAAGCTTGGTCCAAACTACTCAAGTAGTATTTTAAGTAGGGGAGTATCATAGATTTGAAGTACAGTTTGTTACCTCTGCAGTCAAACAATTTCATATGTTTTGGAAGTTAGCTAGGTTGAATTTGGTTATTTGAGTTACCTTTTTCACTTGCTTTTTAAAAGAGGTTGGAATCAAGTATGATGCCGTGGTACTTAAAAATCAGATACCACCTGGAGCTTCTCCCCTGATACATAGATATCTGTCTCAGGGGCATCAGTTGTTTTCTTTGTAGTGAGTTCTTGTGAAGCTTGTTGTTTACTATTTGCATGCATTTATCACTGTATCATCTGCATACATTGGGACTTCAGACTCTGTAAAGACAGAAGGAGTGCCACGGTTTCTTAAGAGATTTCCATTTTTCTTAGTGCCACGATATCTTAAAGGGGCACGCGCACACATGGAATTTTAGAAGTTTTATTTTCTGAGTTTTAATTAAACATGTGAATTCTTTTGATAAAGGAATGTTCTGGGAACCTGGGATACAGCATGTAGAAAAAGTTTGATGGTTTTTCTTTAATTTGTCTAATATAGTAAGAAGCACTTCTTTGAAGGGGTGGTATGACTTTTGACCTCTACCATGGCTTTCCTTTGCGGTCTGATCAGCCTCATTGGAAAGCCATTTGGATAAAGAATTTAAGGTAATTTGTAATACTGATTTTCAGGTAATTTGTGTAATTGATAATTATGGAGTTTTTGGTTCAAATTACAAATATGTCTAAGAACTAATGAGAAGAAAGGGCATAGTCTTTGACTAAGGGTAGGCTTCCTTAAGTCTATTTTCCTATGACCATAAGGGTACAATCATTTCTTTGTGGAGTTGTTCAGATTAGTGATTTTGATCTGATTATGTTATTTGAATATCTTTTGACCAGTAGTAATATTTTTATACATTACCTAGCTAGGTTTTATTTTCCCTTAGGTAGTCAGCTGTTGTCGTACGCAGTGTAAGAAATTTAACACAACACGGCTGTGAAATAGATATATTATATTGTTGAATAAGATTAGAAAGTTAGCAAAAATAAGTTTAATAATGGTAGACTTATGTTAAGTATTTAGGACATATTCTAAGCAAACAGGACAGGGATATATGACGACATCTGTGGTGATCCAGTATCATTGAGAGTATCGAGATAAACTTAATCAACTATGTAATAATCTTAGAGATTACTACCATAGACATGTTGATTTTTCTCAAATCCATGAGTGCAAACAGGGAGACAGTGAGACATTTAGTCAATATTTGGAAACAGAAACCATATTTGATACTGTCTGTTATGAGAAAGAGCGACAGACAGATAGAAGGAAGGGCAGATGGAGAAGTCCTCCCCCACACTGCTGAGACATTGATGGTTTAGGAGTAGCAGGAGGAGAACAAGATAGAGAGCAGATGGTTAGAATCTCATAATAAGCCAGGATTGAGAGAAGATAGAAGTGACACAGAATGGGTAGATAACAGTTACTGAGTGGAGACCAGAATATGTTTAGTAAATTCGTTAGGAAGAGATATGATGATTTTGTTGCACGTAGTTGTTACCCTAACTAAAAGGGGAATGAAAGCAGTTGGTTTCAGGAACTAAGGTGTTAGAAAATGAACCATTGCCCAGAAATTATTCTGCACAGCAGGCCAAAATAGTAGCATTGACTAGAGCCTGTGAAATAAGAAAGGAGAGAAAGGCTAGAGTTGGTTTACTAGGATCTATTTCTTTAAATAATGGATTACATTTCAGCTAATCAGGTAGACCATATAGAAATGCCAGAGTCAGGGAGACCAGAACAGGTAGGCATAGAAGTTGAAGATATACTAGCAGAACACATGAGAAGACTGTTTGTTAACCAAACCCGTATGTCCAAGATTTTGTGTCCAACAGGTGAATTAAAGGAGAAGGTGATTCACTCAATCCAACCAGGAGAAATGGGTGAGGATCCAGTCCCTGAGGAGGAAAGACTGAAAGCAGCCCCGTTGGGAAGGCCCATACCAGGTTCTGTTAGACCACCGCCTTTGCCATTAGAATAGCTGAGCGAGTCACTTGGGTCCATGTTACCCACTGCAAAAAGGTATGTACACATACAAGCCCTGCTGATCACACAGAGTTAAGAGAAGAACCGAGTACCAACAGGGTCCGGGGGTTACCTCCTTAACCTCTTGGGGCTAGGTGGGACGCTAGCGTGCCACCCGTGGTGCACTCCATCAACAGCAGGTGCATTTCAAGAGCGGCAAATTTGAATCCAAATAAATGTCAAAATTCAAATTTTTAAAAAATACAACTATTTTACACCATTTGAAAGATAAACATCTCCTTAATCTAACCACGTTTTACGATTTCAAAAAGGTTTTACGGCGAAAGCATAAATTTAGAGTATGTTAGGACAGTACATTTACAAGAGTTGTGTGTAATGTTTTGTCAAGTCAAAGACAGGGTCACCAAAACCATAAAACCAGCTAAAATGATGCACTAACCTTTTACAATCTCCATCAGATGACACTCCTAGGACATTATGTTAGACAATGCATGCATTTTTAGTTCTATCAAGTTCATATTTATATCCAAAAACAGCGTTTTACTATGGCATTGATGTTGAGGAAATCGTTTCCCTCCAATAACCGGCAGTCAAGTCAGCGTAACAAATTAAATAATTAAAATTAGAAAACATTGGTAAAATATTATATTGTCATTTAAAGAATTATAGATTTACATCTCTTGAACGCAATCAACTTGCCAGATTTAAAAATAACCTTACTGGGAAATCACACTTTGCAATAATCTGAGCACTGCGCCCAGAAAAATACGCGTTGCGATACAGACTAGACGTCATGTTGGGGAGATCTAAAATCGAAAATACTATGTAAATAATCCATTACCTTTGATTCTCTTCATCAGATGTCACTTCCAGGTATCACAGGTCCATAACGAATGTAGTTTTGTTCAAAAAAGCTCATCATTTATGTCCAAAAATCTCCGTCTCGTTAGCACATGATGTAAGCCAGCCGGACTTCTCGTCATGAACGAGGGGAAAAAATATATTTCCGTTCGTTCAAACATGTCAAACGTTGTATAGCATAAATCATTAGGGCCTTTTTTAACCAGAACATGAATAATATTCAAGGTGGACGAATGCATACTCTTTTATAACGTATTGGAACGAGGGTACCCAACATGAACTCGCGCGCCAGGTGTCTAATGGGACATCATCGTTCCATGGCTCTTGTTCGGTCAGATCTCCCTCCAGAAGACTCAAAACACTTTGTAAAGGCTGGTGACATCTAGTGGAAGCAATAGGAAGTGCCAAAATATTCCTAAACCCCTGTGTTTTTCAATGGGATAGGTTTAAAGTCAATACAACACATCAGGTATCCACTTCCTGTCAGAAAATGTCTCAGGGTTTTGCCTGCCAAATGAGTTCTGTTATACTCACAGACACCATTCAAACAGTTTTGGAAACTTTAGAGTGTTTTCTATCCATATATAATAAGTATATGCATATTCTAGTTACTGGGTAGGATTAGTAACCAGATTAAATTGGGTACATTTTTTTTATCCAGACGTGCAAATGCTGCCCCCTAGACCCAACAGGTTAACGAAGATTCCCTATCCCGACCGTTCATCACTGTGTGTGCTCCTAGAGGTGTGAGTATGGGGTGGTACCTAGCAGACCGACTAAGGGCAGGAGAGGGTTGGCGGTTTTTGGGAATATTAGGGACTCTGAGCTGCATCATAGTCTTGGTAATCTTTCTGATACATTCAGATCCACCACCTTCCGGTACTAATTATTCAATGCTGTTGTCATTGATAAGTAAGAGATAAACTATATAATACACTCACCATCCAGGAGGAGTGACTTACAGAATAAGGAATCAAAGAAAGGTCAAGATGTAGGATTTAAGGTAAACAAACAATTTCCTAGGGAAGCAGACAACTGTACAGGGATTGGGTTGGCCAGATTGAAGTACTCGGCCAACCCACCTCGGATCACTTTAACTCCTGATGAGTACCAGTGTGATAGATACAAGAATGTCACCGAGAACTTAGGTGATTTTAATGGCTGTAAGGCAATTGTTAAATGTGACCGACTTAGGTTTGGAAGTACAGGAAAAAATTCTTAACCTCACAGCACCTATAACTGATGTATGGTGGGCTTGTACCAGCAAAGGACGCATACGATAGACACTACCAAAAGGGTGGTTAGGAACTTGCGCCCCGGTGTTATTGGTCCAACCAGTTCAAGTTAGTCATCAGAGACCAGTTATAGGAGGCTAAAGTAGGCACAGGAGGAGTTTTGACCAGGATGGGAGTAGCTTTGTCTAGATTAATGATATTGGCATCCCCAGGGAAGTTCCAGATGAATACAAAGCTATGAATCAAATAGGTGAAGGCTTTACCACTACGTTCTTTTGGTGGTTGACAATAAATAAATAAAAAAAATGTGGATTGGATTAATTACATCTATTATAATCAACAGAGATTCATGAATGAAACCGGGGATGCAGTAAAGGGGTTCTCTGACCAATTATCCGCCACCTCCCTCATGACCTGGCAAAATAGGATGCTCTCGATATGTTATTGGCAAAAAATTACGGGGCATGTAGAATGATAGGGGTTCATTGCTGTACGTTTATTCTGAATAACACAGCTCCAGATGGATCAGTGACCAAGGCCCTGGCTGTTTTAACCACATTGGCTAACGAGTTAGCGGCGAACTCTGGGGTGGATACATCACTGACTGGGTGGTTCGATAGTATGTTTGGATTTTTTTTTTGTTGTTGTTGTAATTACCGTATAGTGGGCTGCTTTCACCTGTATGAGTGTGTTGGTGTTGTGTGGATACTGTTTGGTCCCTCGTGTGAGAGGTTTAATCACCAGAACTCTAGATCGATGACGCAACAGATGGTGAGATATGGACCGATTCCGAGCTCCGACCAGTGGGATGACGAATACAGGCCTCGTAGATGGCTCCGTTTCTTTCAACCACGAGAAGCATAACACATCTCCCCCATACCACGAGGGGCCCATGATGGATGAGACTATCTTCAATGTTTAGACAGACTTCTTTTAATGAAGGTTATAATGAAAAACCTAAAAAGAAGAGTTGTAATTGGATATAGGCCTAGAACAGTCATTGATGAGCATCTGATGTAAATACATGTATTGGTTTTGTGTAACATTTATGATTCCATATGGCGATTGATGTATCAGTGTGTATGATTTAGTCATGGGGTGGATTGATATGGGAATGTATATGTCTAAAGGTAATGACTAAACAATTCCACCCTGAAACGTAATTATGACATTATGTAACATATATAATGAATAATTAGACAAACGTAACTATTAGATTCTGTAACATGTATAATGAATTAGAATGATAAACTTCAGTCTAATAAGGTTTGGTCGAGACAAGTAGAAATGTTTGTGCGACTAAGGAAATACAGAGAACAATTGAACTGTATGACCTGACTAGAACTCTGAGAAACCTACGGCAGGAAAGGGAGTCCCATCAAGGTCCCTCTAATCTCGGGGGAATGGAACTGCCAGCTTGGTAGTGATAAACAGTGGTGAGAACTATGGGGAAGGATACATCCCACCTACTGTCCGTGTGTCTGTATGTGCGTAGGCTATCTACTGTTTGTGTGTAGGTATGTGTGTAAGTAGGGAGGGAGTAAGTTATAAAATGACATGTTCTTTGTATTTTGACTTTAGAACGTTATCGTGAATAAACTTTACGGAGCTTTTGCATAAGATGAGTCTTTGCCTAATTATTATTAAACCCAGGGTCTTACAAACATTGGGGATAGGTCAAAGCTTATTGATTGGTAGTTATTATCATTGGGATTGAAAATTCTTGTGACAGAGAGTTACATGTATCTTTGCAGATTGCTGCCATCTTGAAAAGGTTTTTCCTGCAATATATTTGATGTCAACGTCCCAATGTGACTAATCTCTGAATAAAAGTTAAATTAAATGAAAACAGTTCCCTCGGCCCTGACAAGTATATACAGTACCAGTCAAAAGTTGACGCCTACTCATTCAAGGGTTTTTCATTATCTTTACTATTTTCTACATTGTAGAATATCAGTGAAGACATCAACACTATGTAATAACACAGCCCTGACAAAAAAAAGTGTTAAACAAATCAAAATATATTTTACATTTTAGATTCTTCAAAGCAGCCACCCTTTGCCTTGAGAGCTTTGCACACGCTTGGCATTCACTCAACCAGCTTCACCTGGAATGCTTTTCCAACAGTACTGAAGAAGTTCCCACATATGCTGAGCACTTGTTGGCTACTTTTCCTTCACTCTGTGGTCCAACTCATCCCAATTGGGTTGAGGTCGGGTGATAGTGGAGGCCAGGTCATCTGACGCAGCACTCCATCACTCTCCTTCTTGGTTAAATAGCCCTTACACAGCCTGGAGATGTGTTGGGTCATTGTCTTGTTGTAAAAACGAATGATAGTCCCACTAAGTGCAAACCAGATGGGATATCGCTGCAGAGTGCATGCTGGTTAAGTGTGCCTTGAATTCTAAATAAATCACTGACAGTGTCACCAGCAAAGCACCTCCACCATGCTTCATGGTGGGAACTACATGCGGAAATCATCCATTCCCCTACTCTGCGTCTCACAAAGACACAGCGGTTGGAACCAAAAATCTCAAATTTGGACTCATCAGCCCAAAGGACAGATTTCCACCGCTCTAATGTCCATTGCTCGTGTTTCTTGGGCCAAGAAAGTATTTTCTTATTGGTGTCCTTTAGTAGTGGTTTCTTAGCAGCAATTGGACCATGAAGGCCTGATTCACACAGTCTCCTAAGAACAGATGGTGTTGAGACATGTCTGTTACTTGAAGTCTGTGATGCATTTAAACTCAGCAAAAAAAAGAATTGTTCCTTTTTCAGGACCCTGAATTTCAAAGATAATTGGATTTTTACGAATTAAACACTGCTTCCCATGCTTGTTCAATGAACCATAAACGATTAATGAACATGCACCTGTGGAACGGTCGTTAAGACACTAACAGCTTACAGACGGTTGGCAATTAATGTCACAGTTATGAAAACTTAGGACACTAAAGAGGCCTTTCTACTGACTCTGAAAAACACCAAAACAAAGATGCCCAGGGTCACTGCTCATCTGCATGAACTTACCTTAGGCATGCTGCAGGAGGCATGAGGACTGCAGATGTGGCCAGGGCAATAAACTGCAATGTCCGTACTGTGAGATGCCTTAGACAGCGCTACAGGGAGACAGGGCAGACAGCTGATCGTCCTCACAGTGGCAGACCCCGTGGAACAACACCTGCACAGGATCGGTACATCCGAACATCACACCTGCGGGACAGGTACAGGATGGCAACAACAACTGCCTGAGTTACACCAGGAACGCACAATCCCTCCATCAGTGCTCAGACTGTTCGCAATAGGCTGAGAGAGGCTGGATTGAGGGCTTGTAGGCCTATTGTAAGGCAGGTCCTCACCAGACATCACTGGCAACAATGTCGCCTATGGGCACAAACCCACCGTCGCTGGACCAGACAGGACAGGCAAAAAGTGCTCTTCACTGACAAGTCTCGGTTCGGTCTCACCAGGGGTGATGGTCGGATTTGCGTTTATCGTCGAAGGAATGAGCGTTACACCGAGGCCTGTACTCTGGAGCGGAATCGATTTGGAGGTGGAGGGTCCGTCATGGTCTGGGGTGGTGTGTCACAGCGTCATCGTACTGAGCTTGTTGTCATTACAGGCAATCTAAATGCTGGGCATTACAGGGAAGACATCCTCCTCCCTCATGTGGTACTCTTCCTGCAGGCTCATTCTGACATCACCCTCCAGCATGACAATGCCACCAGCCATACTGCTCGTTCTGTGTGTGATTTTCCGCAAGACATGAGTGTCAGTGTTCTGCCATGGCAAGCGAAGAGCCCGGATCTGAATCTCACTGAGCACGTCTGGGACCTGTTGGATCGGACGGTGAGGGCTCGGGCCATTCCCCCCCAGAAATGTCCGGGAACTTGCCGGTGTCTTGGTGGAAGAGTGGGGTAACATCTCACAGCAAGAACTGGCAAATCTGGTGCAGTCCATGAGGAGGAGATGCACTGCAGTACTTAATGCAGCTGGTGGCCACACCAAATACTGACTTACTTTTGATTTTGACCCCCCCTCCCCCCTTTGTTCAGGGACACATTATTCAATTTCTGTTAGTCACATGTCTGTGGAACTTGTTCAGTTTATGCCTCAGCTGTTGAATTGTGTTATGTCCATACAAATATTTACACATGTTAAGTTTGCTGAAAATAAATGCAGTTGACAGTGAGAGGACGTTTCTTGTTTCGCTCAGTTTATTTGGGCTGCAATTTCTGAGGCTGGAAACACTATTGAACGTATTCTCTGCAGCAGAGGTAACTCTGGGTCTTCCTTTCCTGTGGTGGTCCTCATGATAGCCAGTTTCATCATAGCGCTTGATGGTTTTTGCGACTGCACTTGAAGAAAGTTATTGAAATTTTCCAGATTGACTGACCTTCATGTCTTAACCTCTTACATCTAGACGTTCCGCTAGCGGAACACCTGCTCCAATATCCAATGATAGGCGTGGCGCGAATTACAAATTCCTCAAAAATACAAAAACTTCAATTTTTCAAACATATGACTATTTAACAGCATTTTAAAGACAAGACTCTCCTTTATCTAACCACACTGTCCGATTTCAAAAAGGCTTTACAGCGAAAGCAAAACATTAGATTATGTCAGCAGAGTACCAAGCCAGAAATAATCAGACACCCATTTTTCAAGCTAGCATATAATGTCACAAAACCACAGCTAAATGCAGCACTAACCTTTGATGATCTTCATCAGATGACAACCCTAGGACATTATGTTATACAATGCATGCATGTTTTGTTCAATCAAGTTCATATTTATATCAAAAACCAGCTTTTTACATTAGCATGTGACGTTCAGAACTAGCATACCCCCCGCAAACATCCGGTAAATTTACTAAATTACTCACGATAAACGTTCACAAAAAACATAATTATTTTAAGAATTATAGATACAGAACTCCTCTATGCACTCGATATGTCCGATTTTAAAATAGCTTTTCGGTGAAAGCACATTTTGCAATATTCTCAGTAGATAGCCCAGCCATCACGGCTAGCCATTTAGACACCGACCAAGTTTAGCCCTGATCAAACTCCGATTTACTATTACAAAAGTTTCATTACCTTTGTTGTCTTCGTCAGAATGCACTCCCAGGACTGCTACTTCAATAACAAATGTTGGTTTGGTCCAAAATAATCCATTGTTATAGCCGAATAGCGGCGTTTTGTTCGTGCGTTCCAGACACTATCCGAAATGGTAAAGAAGGGTCGCGCACATGGCGCAATTCGTGACAAAAAAAAATTCTAAATATTCCATTACCGTACTTCGAAGCATGTCAACCGCTGTTTAAAATCAATTTTTATGCCATTTTTCTCGTAGAAAAGCGATAATATTCCGACCGGGAATCTCCTTTTCGGCAAACAGAGGGAAAAAAAAATCACAAAGACGGGGGCGGCCAGGTCACGCGCCTAAGCCCACAGTCCCTTGATCCGCCACTTGAGAAAGGCGATAATGTGTTTCAGCCTGGGGCTGGGATGACGACATTCAGGTTTTTCCCGGGCTCTGAGCGCCTATGGACGACGTGACACTTCCTACGTTAGAGCACAGATCCTTAGTAAAAGATAGAGATGGCAAAGACGTACCAGAAATGGTCAGACAGGCCACTTCCTGTAAAGGAATCTCTCAGGTTTTGACCTGCCATTTGAGTTCTGTTATACTCACAGACACCATTCAAACAGTTTTAGAAACTTTAGGGTATTTTCTATCCATATATAATAAGTATATGCATATTCTAGTTATTGGGTAGGATTAGCAACCAGATTAAATCGGGTACGTTTTTTATCCAGACGTGAAAATCCTGCCCCCTAGCCATAAGAGGTTAAAGTAATGATGGACTGTTGTTTCTCTTTGCTTATTTGAGCTGTTCTTGTCATAATATGGACTTGGTCTTTTACCAAATAGGGCTATTATCTGTATACCACCACCACCACTACCTTGTCACAACACAACTGATTGGCTCAAATGCATTAAGGAGGAAAGAAATTACACAAATTCCCTTTTAACAAGGCACACCAGTTAATTGAAATGTATTCCAGGTGACTACCTCATGAAGCTGGTTGAGAGAATGCCAAGAGTGTGCAAAACGCATCACCGGGGGCAAACTACCTGCCCTCCAGGACACCTATAGCACCCGATGTCACAGGAAGGCCAAAAAGATAATCAAGGACAACAACCACCCGAGCGACTGCCTGTTCACCCTGCTACCATCCAGAAGGCGAGGTCAATACAGGTGCATCAAAGCTGGGACTGAGAGACTGAAAAATAACTTCTATCTCAAGGCCATCAGCGCAACATAGCTTCAGTGTGTAAATCAGCTAGAAAGATGTGTCGGCATCAAGTAATTTTCTCTGGCCACCTCCCAGTTAGGGGGAGTGATGAGCTCTACAGCAAAGTCTCACAACTCAATCGCAGGTTAAAAACGGTTTTCTGCCCCTCCCAAAAGATAGAATTGTAGATAATTGGCCCTCTTTCTGGGACTCACACACAAACAGGACCAAGCCTGGCCTGCTGAGGAGTGATGGACTCCATCCTAGCTGGAGGGATGCTCTCATCTTATCTACGAACATAGACAGGGCTCCAACTCCTCTAGCTCCACAATGAGATAGGGTGCAGGCCAGGCAGCAGGCTGTTAGCCAGCCTGCCAGCTTAGTCGAGTCTGCCACTAGCACAGTCAGTGTAGTCAGCTCAGTTATCCCCATTGAGACTGTCTGTGCCTCGATCTAGGTTGGGCAAAACTAAACATGGCAGTGCTCACCTTAGCAATCTCACTGGAATAAAGACCTCTTCCATTCCTGTCATTATTGAAAGAGATAACATCTCAAAATAGGAATACTTAATGTTAGATCACTCACTTCCAAGGCAGTTATAGTCAATTAACTAATCACTGATCATAATCTTGATGTGATTGGCCTGACTGAAACATGGCTTAAGCCTGATGAATTTACTGTGTTAAATGAGGCCTCACCTCCTGGTTACACTAGTGACCATATTCCACGCGCATCCCGCAAAGGCAGAGGTGTTGCTAACATTTACGATAGCAAATTTCAATTTACAAAAAAAACAACTGTCTTTTGAGCTTCTAGTCATGGAATCCATGCAGGCTACTCAATCACTTTTCATAGCTACTGTTTACAGGCTGTTTACGTTTGCAATCACAACAAATAATCTGCTCAGACCCCAACCAAGGATCATCAAAAGACGTGCTATAAATTCTCAGACAACCCAAAGATTTCTAGATGCCCTTCCAGACTCCCTCCACCTACCCAAGGATATCAGAGTACAACAATCAGTTAACCACCTAACTGAGGAACTCAATTTCACTTTGCGCAATACCCTAGATTCAGTCGCACACCTAAAAACATTTGTCATAAGAAACTAGCTCCCTTGTATAGAGAAAATACCTGTGCTCTGAAGCAAGCTTCCAGAAAATTAGAACGGAAATGGAGCTACACCAAACTGGAAGTCCTCCAACTAGCTTGGAAAGACAGTACCGTGCAGTATCGAAGAGCCCTCACTGCTGCTCGATCATCCTTTTTTTCCAACTTAATTGAGGGAAATAAGAACAATCCTACATTTATATTTGATACTATCACAAAGCTCACTAAAAAGTGTGATAAATTCATTAACTTCTTTGAGGAAAAGATCATGATCATTAGAAAGCAAATTACGTACTCCTCTTTAAATCTGCGCATTTCTCCAAAGCTGAGTTGTCCTGAGTCTGCACAACTCTGCCAGGACCTAGGATCAAGGGAGACACTCAAGTGTTTTAGTACTATATCTCTTGACACAATGATGAAAATAATCATGACCTCTAAACCTTCAAGCTGCATACTGGACCCGATTCCAACTAAACTACTGAAAGAGCTGCTTCCTGTGCTTGGCCCTCCTATGTTGAACATAATAAATGGCTCTCTATCCACCGGATGTGTAACAAACTCACTAAAAGTGGCAGTAATAAAGCCTTTCTTGAAAAAGCCAAACCTTAACCAAGAAAATAAACAAAACTATGGGCCAATATCAAATCTCCCATTCCTCTCAACAACAAAAAAAGCTGTTGTGCAGCAACACACTGCCTTCCTGAAAACAAACAATGTAGAACAAAACGCTTCAGTCTGGTTTTAGACCCCATCATAGCGCTGAGACTGGACTTGTGAAGGTGGTAAACTACCCTTTAATGGCGTCAGACCGAGGCTCTGCATCTGTCCTCGTGCTCCTAGACCTTAGTGCTGCTTTTGATACCACCGATCATCACATTATTTTGGAGAGATGGGAAACTCAAATTGGTCTACATGGACAAGTTCTGGCCTCGTTTAGATCTTATCTGTCGGAAAGATATCAGTTTGTCTCTGTAGATGGTTTGTCCTCTGACAAATCAAAAGTAAATTTCAGTCTTCCTCAAGGCTCCATTTTAGGACCATTATTGTTTTCTATATATATTTTACCTCTAAGTGAAAACATTACATACGCTATTGTCACAAGACGCAGGCCTCCTTACTGTCCCTAGAACTTCTAAGCAAACAGCTGGAGGCAGGGCTTTCTCCTATAGAGCTCAATTTTTATGGAATGGTCTGCCTATCCATGTGAGAGACGCAGACTCAGTCTCAACCTTTAAGTCTTTATTGATTATTATTATTTGACCCTGCTGGTCATCTATGAACATTTGAACATCTTGGCCATGTGCTGTTATAATCTCCACCCGGCATAGCCAGAAGAGGACTGGTCACCCCTCATAGCCTGGTTCCTCTCTAGGTTTCTTCCTAGGTTCTGGCCTTTCTAGGGAGTTTTTTCTAGCCACCGTGCTTCTACACCTGCATTGCTTGCTGTTTGGGGTTTTAGGCTGGGTTTCTGTACAGCACTTTGTGACATCAGCTGATGTAAGAAGGGCTTCATAAATACATTTGATTGATTAACAGCCATCCCTAACACAGAGAGGCTGCTGCATACATTCAGACTTGAAATCATTGGCCACTAACAAATGGATCACTTGTCACTTTTTTAATTACACTTTAATAATAATGTTTACATATCTTGCATTACTCATCCCATATGTATATACTGTATTTCATACCATCTATTGTATTTTGCCTATGCCGGTCGGTCATTGCTCATCCATACATTTATACGTACATATTCTTAATCCATCCCTTTACTTAGATTTGTGTGTATTAAGGTAGTTGTGGAATTATTAGATTACTTGTTAGATATTGCCGCTCTGTCGGAACTAGAAGCACAAGCATTTTTGCTACACTCACAATAACATTTGCTAACCATGTGTATGTGACCAATAACATTTGATTTTAAGCTGTCATCAAGGCAAAGTGTGGATACTTTGAAGAATCTCAAAGATGTTTGATTTGTTTAACACTTTCTTGGCTACTACATGATTCCATATGTTATTTCATAGTGTTGTCTTCACTATTATTCAACAATGTAGAAAATAGTAAAAATAAAGAAAATCCCTTGAATGAGTGTCCAAACTTTTGACTGGGACTGAATATAGACACTCTTACTGACATTTGTGGCTGCTTTGTGTGATGTATTGTTGTCTCTACCTTCTTGCTCTTTGTGCTGTTGTCTGCTACAATGTTGTGCTGCTGCCATGTTGTGTTTCTACCATGTGGTTGTCATGTGTTGCTGCCATGCTAAGTTGTCTTAGGTCTCTCTTTATGTAGAGTCTCCATTGTCGTGATGTGCATTTTGTCCTATATTTTTAATCCCAGCAGGAGGCCTTTTGGTAGGCTGTCATTGTAAATAAGAATTTATTCTTAACTGACTTGCCTAGTTATATAACGGTTAAATTTTAAAAAATGTAGCCTTTGGTATGGTTTTGTATTGCAGAGAGCTTGCCTGGAAAGAGCATGCCTAATCTCAACCTGGATTGAGTGTAAACAACAAGTTACGACATTATCTCTACTGTGCAATCTGCCACAACCATTGCAAGCTATTTTACAAGGATTTTTAACTGTGTTTGTGTCAGTGCTAGTCCACTGGGGTCAGCTGTCAGCTTGAGCTAAGTCTCCTCCATCTGTACAGATCTGGTAATGTGTTTATGAGTAGGGCCAGTTAACGCCATGTTGTTTGACAGGTGACATGATTTATAGATCAGTGAGTCTGTGTAGCATCTAGCTCAGGCTGCCCTTCCTCAGCAGGCAGACAATTTCACTGTCTGGGCTGCACCTCAACACTCTAAAGATACATCCTCGCCTCCTCTCCTTCGTCTGTACGGATCTGAAAACACAGTATATGTGAAAGCAACATGGTGGCTGGATGCACACTGGGAACATGCTTTGTTTCAACTGTCCTTTCATGTCATTGAAAAGAAAGGAGACAGGGAGAGGAAGCCACTTCTGACTATTGAGACACAGCCCGAGTTGTTTGAGCAGCACCTGGAGCAGAGGTGGGAACTACAGCTGGGAAAGAAGATGAATCTCTGCTTTGTTCTGAGAGCCCTGCTCTCCCACCTGACACAAACTGTTGACTCCTCTCCCTACCTACCATACCACTCTCACTCTGTTGATCTGTATCTGCATAGCAGTAAACTATCATTTCAATCAAGGACCAACTCATGACTATCTCTACAGCAGGGGTCTCCAACCCTGTTCCTGGAAAACTACCGTCCTGTAAATTCACTCCAACCCTAATCTAGCACATCCGATTCTAATAATTAGCTGGTTGATAAGGTGAAACAGGTTAGTTACAACTGGGGTTGGAGCTAAACAATACATGAGGGTAGCTCTCCAGGAACAGGGTTGGAGACCCCAGGGACCACAAGATGGGAAGAAACCAGACATTGACATGGCTCATGTGCTACAGCCCTTTACAGAGTAGATCTAAATCCTTGAGTGGGCCTGTCAAAACTGCACAGGCCAATGTAATTTATCATCTCTTGTTTACATAACACCCAAGTCATCCCAGCTAAGTACATAATCCAAAACTAATGTATAGTCAGTCTTATGATAACTTTTCTTAAAAGTGTGCAGTGGTAGAGCCAATTTGTCAGCCTAATTCTGCAGAATTAGCACAACATAGTAGCATTGTAAACTTAATCCCAGAACATCCAGCCCTGTATTTTCCGTAAACAATGAACATTTCCACCCCACCTAAATCCTGCTAGCCAGGCAGCAGTTAAAATTGCCTTAGAAGACCACACCAGCGTCAATGCATTCTCTGCCTAGTTAAAAGCTACTTGTAGCTCGGCTATGTTTTTGGTGCTGAAAAGTGTAGAGACTATTTTGACAGGTGTTTTCTCCCACCCATGGGTTCTCTTCTTGAATAGGGGGAACGTTCGGAAATACAGGGAAGTAGTTAATAGTAGTATGTACTAGTATGTAAATAGCGCTATCCCGGCTATCAATGCGTTGTACATTGGTATGCCTTGGCTTGTATGTACAGGAGGGGCACACGTGCTGCTTCGTGCTAACTCGGTCTCCTTCCCCAAAGCAAATATCACAACTTCTCGTTTCATTTTCGAAGTATTAAAATAGCTTCCAAAATCTGCTCATGAAAATACGGAATAAAGTAGCTAGCTAACATTCATTGTCAAACTGATAAGCCTAACCTATTTTCTAGTAGGCACTAGCTCGCTTGCTACTAGCTAATCAACATTGACCCCAGGCTCGAGCTGATGCACAGGCCGACCTTGTTGGGTTGGTTAGTTAGCTAACGTTAGCTGAAATGGCTTTTTAACTAGCATATGATGCTAACAACTGCAACATAACTTTTAGCGAACAGTGTTTCATATTCACTCCAATTAAATCCTGTACACCAAAGTCATTAACCTACTACAGAAATTATGCCGAGTAAATAATTCGCAGTGGATGGGAGTTAATTAGCATGTTCAATTAGTTTCCTAGCTGAAATGCAAGCCTGTCCGGTTCGACCTTGATTCGTCTGTGTTGTGACCTGCCAAACTTATTGACAAGTTGAAGCCACATGTCATGACGACCCAAAGGAATGTCCAACCCTCATGTGCCCAATTTCCAATATCAGTCTGTTACAACTAGTTTGCGTTTAAACGCTATCCCAGCATAGCCTACCACGTTACCTTGACACAGTCGATGGGGAACATCAGGCAATGCTCCATGATCCCAGCCACTGCTCCTGCAACCATGTGGGTGCTGGTCGAAGCGCCCTGCGGCAAACCTTCATAGTCGGGTTCCGAAGTATCTGCGAACGTTACTTCAGGGGGCCCCCCACTGAACTGAATTACAGTCTTAATCTCGGTCTCGCCTCCGATCCTGGGAGACAAACTCCCAACGAGGCTTTCCGACACTCCCCAGATCCTTCCCCCGAGCCATCGGACCTCTGCGCCGGCTGAGGCTCCAGCAACCCCGGAGTCCCCGCCTGCTCTCTCTGCTGTCATCCGACGTCTTCTCAAGAAACCATCCGCTTCCATTAGAAACCCGATGGACAGTCTTTATGCCCAAATGGCACTCCGTTTAAAGCGATTTCGTGTTCCCGTTTGTAGTTCGTTTTTTTACATTCCCGTCCCAGATGTTTACCGGTCGTAGTTTCCACTCCTGGCCTCAGTCCCCAGGGCGGACAACACCACGCAGTGTTTGGGACACACACTAACCGTTTGACGCTGGAGGAAATGGGAGCCCATTGGCAGAATTTCAACCTTCTGATATATTATAGATTTTTCTCAAATATAAATGATTTGTGTGTGATTTGATATGGCTCATAACAAATATTGTTCTAATACATGCTATTTTGTTAATCAATGTATATTACAAGTTGACAGGTTTCAAAAGTTATGTTCTTGGATAACAACATCTAAAGAAGGCGGGAACCGAATAAAAAACGATGTTATGATTGGATAACTCGGGTGACGCCGTTGTTTCCCCCCCCCCCCCCCCCCCCTCTGAGGCGGAGTAGCCTCCCCATTGTATGAGGCTGGAAAAGCTTGTCAAGGACAATAGGTCATGACTGGGTTGCAACTTCTGCTCAAAAACAAATACGGCCAGATGGAATGTATAATACCGGTAGTCAACACAACCAAAGGCAACCTTATTTACTCTCCTTTTCCCATGTCTCCTTTGTTGTGATATAAGGCTTTATCTTGGGTTTATTGAGATGCAACAGATGGCAACGTTTCTTATTATTCATTCAATAGTGCTAGCGTAATTGTATGTATTTCCACTTACCTTTCTTTTCATGGATGTAATTTAGTTTATTTATATACTGTTATATAAACGCAACATGCAACAATTTCAACGATTTTACTGAGTTACAGTTCATAATAAGAAATCAGTTAATTGAAATTAATTCATTAGACCCTAATCTATGGATTTCACATGACTGGGCAGGGGCGTAGCCATGGATGGGCCTGGGAGGGAGCCAGACCCAGCCAATCAGAATGAGTTCTACCTCACAAAAGGGCTTTATTACTTACAGAAATACTCCTCAATTTCATCAGCTGTCTGGGTAGCTGGTCTCAGATGATCCCGCAGGTGAAGAAGCGGATGTTGGCACGTCGTCTGCGGTTTGAGGCCAGTTGGACGTACTGCCAAATTCTCTAAAATTAAGTTGGAAGCGGCTTATGGTAGAGAAATGAACATGAAATTATCTGGCAACAGCTCTGGTGGACATTGCTGCAGTTAGCATGCCAATTGCACACACCCTCAAAACTTGAGACATCTGAGGCATTGTGTTGTGTGACAAAACTGCACATTTTAGAGTGGCCTTTTATTGTCCCAAGCACAAAGGTGCACCTGTGTAATGAAAATGCTATTTAATCAGCTTCTTGATAAGCCACACATGTCAGGTGGATGGACTATCTTGGCAATGGAGAAATGTTCACTAACAGTGATGTAAACAAATTTGTGAACATAATTTGAGAGAAATACACTTTTTGTGCGAATTGAAAAATTTGGGGAATCTTTTATTTTGCCTCATGAAACATGGGATCAACACTTTACATGTTGCGGTTATATATTTGTTCAATATACAAACATACACATTTTTCATTATAGCTTGATCCCTAAAGACCAACCAAGGCTTACTACCACATTTCACATGAGGGAAATTCCACAGTAATTAAATATCTGCTCCGAATTAAGATTGAAAGATGTCTGCAAAAATAATGGGTTGTCAGCTATGACATTACCAAATCTATTTTGGGTATTGAACTACAATATGTGAAGTGCGTTTACACCCGGTAACATAATTGCCGTAATGGAATATCATCATGGATCCCTGATCTATACTACACAGAAATGCATCAATAATGATATGAATTTCATTCTCTTCACGGTGATGTATCCTAAATAGGTACACTGCATTGTAGTGTACTCATTTCTAGCGGGCTCTATTGTCTACTGTACATAACTCTACTACATTCTACTGTACAGGATTGTACTGAACTATTATTTTCTTTACTATACTGTACTGAACTACACTCTACTTTTCTGTACTGTACTGTAATGTACTGTACTGTGCTGTCCAAACTTGTTAAACATAGACGTCTATGATTGGTTCAGATTGACAAATCATTAACGTCTATGTTTGGGTAACCTCGTCCCCAGGCTATTGCGTACAGCACATATATAGTGCATTCAGAGACCATTCAGACCCCTTCACTTTTTCCACATTTTGTTACATTAGAGCCATATTCTAAAACTGATTAAATATTTTTTTTCTCCTCATCAATATGCACACAATACCCGATAATGACAAAGCAAAACAGATTTAAAACTTTTGGGGCTAATCTATCTGGCAGAAATACCTTATTTACACAAGTATTCAGACACTTTGCTATAAGACTCAACATTGAGCTCAGGTTCATCCTGTTTCCATTGATCATCCTTGAGTTAAATAAAGGTTAAATAAACATAAATAAAAATATTTCTACAACTTCATTGGAGTCTACCTGTGGTAAATTCAATTGATTGGACATGATTTGGAAAGGTACACATGGTCTATATAAGGTCCCACAGTTGACAATGCATGTCAGAGCAAAAACCAAGCCATGAGGATGAAGGAATTGTCTGTAGAGCTTTGAGACAGGATTGAGTTGAGGCACAGATCTGTGGAAGGGTACCAAAAGGTTTCTGCAGCATTGAAGATCCCGAAGAACAGCGGCCTCCATCATTCTTAAATGGAAGAAGTCTGGAACTTCCAAGACTCTTCCTAGAGCTGGCCGCCCGGCCAAACTGAGCAAAAGGGGGAGAAGGGTCTTGGTCAGGGAAGTAACCAAGAACCCGATGGTCACTCTGACAGCGCTCCAGAGTTCCTCTGTGGAGACGGGAGAACCTTCCAGAAGGACAACCATCTCTGCAGCACTCCACCAATCAGGCCTTTGTGGTAGAGTTGCCAGACAGAAGCCACTCCTCAGTAAAAGCCACACGACAGAGTTTGCCAAAAGGCACCTAAAGGACTGTCAGACCATGAGAAACAAGATTCTCTGATCTGATGACACCAAGATTGAACTCCCTGTTCTGAATGCCAGGCTTCACATCTAGAGGAAACCAGGCACCACTCATCACCTGGCCAATACCATCCCTACGGTGAAGCATGGTGGTGGCAGCATCACACTGTGGGGACTGGGGCAAAGGTTCACCTTCCAACAGGACAACAACCCTAAGCACACAGCCAAGACAATGCAGGAGTGGCTTTGGGTCAAGTCTCTGAATGTCCTTGAATGGCCCAGCCAGAGCCTGGACTTGAACCCGATCAATCATCTCTGGAGAGACCTGAAAATAGCTATGCAGCGACGCTCCCCATCCAACCTGACAGAGCTTGAGACGATCTGCAGAGAAGAATGGGAGAAACTCCCCAAATACAGGTGTGCCAAGCTTGTAGCGTCATACCCAAGATGACTCAAGGCTGTAATCGCTGCCAAAGGTGCTTCAACAAAGTACTGAGTAAAGGGTCTGAATAATTATGCAAATGTGATATTTCAGTTATTTTTTTTTTATACATTTGCAAAACAAAATTACCTGTTTTTTGCTTTGTCATTACGTAGCAAAATGTGGAAAAAGACTGAATGCTTTCTGAATGCACTGTATGTGTAGCCAAGGTATTTTTACGAAAAGTGTACTAAGTGTGAAGAGGCTCTCTTTCGCCACTCCGCTTCTCAGACTCTCCATCTCTCGTTGTCACGTTCTGACCAGTATGAGGGTTATTTTGTTAGTGTAGGCTGGTCAGGACGTGGCAGAGGGTATTTGGTTTATGTGGTTCGGGGTGTGTGTATTATGTAGAGGGTAGTTGATTTATGTATTCCGGGGTTTTTTGGTCACTGCTCTGTTAGTCTATGTTCTTTCTAGTTAGTCTGTTTCTATGTTTAGTTAATTGGGGTGTGGACTCTCAATTGAAGGCAGGTGTTGTCTAGTTGCCTTTGATTGAGAGTCCTATATATTAGGGTGTGTTTGTAATTTGTGGGAGGTTGTCACTTGAATTGCTGTTGTTTGCCTTTAAGGCTGTAGTCGTCGTCGTCGTCGTCCATCGTTTTGTTTTGTTTAGTATAAGTGTTTTCATTAAAAAGTGAATTATGAGCACTCAACCCGCTGCGCCTTGGTCCATTCCTGACGACCGTCGTTACACTCGTAGTGGGAATAGGGCCTAATACATTTATATTTCCTCTAGTCAGAAGTACCCCGCATTGCGTGGACAACATTCCTTTACTCCACTAAATGAACCAAACAATATTTGCCAGTCTTCCAGTCTCAGGCCATGACTCATGAGCAACTGATCTACCATCAGGGAGACAATAGGCCTACTTTGGCCCTTGGCCCTTTTAGTATATTATGGATATCCCCTAGAGAAGGATGTGCATCTATGTTATCAGGTTCATCGCAGCAGCAACATCAGCAGATTCTTCAGGCGGTTAAAAACAGGCTTCGTGTTGCAGATATTTTGTTAACTGTATAATAGAAAATGCATAATGCTCTTTTCATGGGGAGCTGGCCTAGGGAACAATGTCCTTTCTAGGCTTAACAGGGTACTTCTATAGTCACTGTTCTGGATAAGCTCTGAACACTCCCCAGGTTAGTTTGTTAGAATAAGGCTCCTGCTATAAAATACTTATTACCTAAGTCATTTTCATGACCATGATTAACCTTTTGTTTATCAATCAGCTGTGAGCTTTTCTGGGTAAGTCTCTAAGAGCTATGCACACCTGGACTGTACAATATTTTTCAGTGACGCCAACCATGACACAGGGCTCAAGTAACTTGTTAGCTACAGGGATGGTGGTCTTTAGACGTCTGGACAAAAAGCGTTGCGCTGGGCTGCTGTTTTTGGTGGGTGTGTTCCTCCACTGTAAGATGGCTTTCCAGGGGTTGTTGCTGTTACAGTTTTTTTGCAATCTTGACAACTGACTCTGCCTTGCCATTTGCATTTGGGTGCCTTGGAGAGGAGGTCATGTGGTCAAACTTCCATTCTGAGGTGAAACACTTGAACTGTGCAGTGAATTGTGGACCATTGTCCGTGATGACCTTGTCAGGCTGGCCTTGCCTTGCAAACTGTGCCTTGCAGCGCTTTATGACCGTCTCTGCAGACAAGTCAGGGAGCAGTTCAATTTCCCAAAACTCAGAGTAGTGTTCAACGATGAGAAGTTAGTCCTTTTGTCTGTGGCTGAATAAATCCATGCTGACGATTTGCCAGGCCCTTGTGGGAAGTTTGTGCAACATCATGGTTTCCTTTTGCTGTTCATGAGCGTACTCGTTGCATGTGGTACAGCTGCTGACAAAGTCTTTAATTTCTGCTTGCATGTTTGGTCAGTATAATGTTTTGTGTGCCTGGCAGTAGCATGCGTCACATCCAACGTGACTGGAATGTATGCGGGTAAGCATCTCTGGATGTAGGGATTTGGGAATCATGACCTTCTGACGTCTGAACAAGATGCCGTTTTGTTTACTTATCTCATCTTGAAAGGTCCAGTATTCTCTCACTGTGAAAGGTGTTTCTTCTTTTAGGTACGGCCAACCTGTGAGAACCATGAACTTCAGTGACTGTAGGTGTTCGTCCTTGTCAGTGTGTTGCCTGATCTAAGCTAGGCGGTGATCTGTGACTTTTAAGTAGTCCACCTGATTGATCTGTTGAACATCTTGTGGTTCCTGCTGTAGCGAACAGATGGCATGCCGCTGATAGGCAGTGCTTCTGCCTGTACATTGTGCTGTTTCCCTGCTTAGTGTGTTGCTGATGTGCATCTCTGGTCCTGGCTTGTAAACAACCTTCAGGCTGTAGTTTTGTAGATTCAGGAGCACGCTTTGAAGCCTATTGGGCACATTGAGGAGAGGTTTACTGAATATGGCAATGAGTGGTTTGTGGTCAGTTTCAGCGGTGACCAGCTCTCGACCATACAAGTAGTGATGGAAGTGCTGGTAGGAGAAGACGATGTTGAGGCACTCTTTCTAAATTTGTGCATAAGTTTGTTTGGTGGGGGTGAGCGCTCTCGAGGCAAATGCAACGGGCTGGCCTTCCTGCATAAGGCAGCATCCAAGTCCACTTTGGCTGGAGTCACTCTGGATTGTGACAGGATTCGTAACGTTGTAGTAGTGCAACACTGGCATGAATGAAGCCAGAGATTTCATCTCCTGCACCGCTGCCTCGTGTTTGGGTAGCCAGTGCCATGGTGTGTCTTTGTCCAGAAGCCAGCACAGAGGCTCATAGACTGCTGATAGGTGTGGATTGAACTTTGCAAGATAGTTTGCAAAGCTGATGAGACCCTGCACTCCTTTTGCATCAGACGGATTTGGCATGTCGAGGATCGCTCTGATCTGGGTCCGGCTTCAGGCCTTTGGCCGAGAGAATGTGGTCATGGAAGTGGGCGTCTTTCATATTGAACTGATCAGCAGTGCTCCATCAGTGCTAGGAGCTTCACATCGTGGTCACGTTCTGCTTCTTTGTCTGTGTCACCACAGCCTACGATCAGGACATCATCAGCTATAGGTTCAATGCCCTTGAGTCCAGCGAGTAACTCATGCTGCTGGCGTTGGTATACCTCCGGCGCCACAGACACACCAAACGGGAGTTTGAGCCAGCGTTTCCGACCCCAGGGTGTCCAGAAGGTAGTCATGAAGCTGCTTTCTTTGTCCAGCTTGCATTGCAGGAATGCATCTCGGGTGTCCATCAATGGGAAAATCCTGTCCTTGGGAAGCTTGTAGAGGACATCCTCCAGTGTCGGCATGATGTAGTGGGAGCATTTCAGTGCTTGGTTCAGATTCTTTGGGTCGATGCAGACCCTAATCTTCTCTGGCTTTTTCACTATGACCATATTTTTGATTCAGTCACAGATGTCATGTGGCCATCAGCCTCAAACTTGTCCCGCTGGGCCTTCACAGCTGGGCCTTCATTGCAATGGGCACATTGCGAGGAGCACACTGGACTGCAGTGACGCTCTCATCCAATTCAAAGTGTACCTCCCCAGGTACGGATTCAGCAGACCCGTTGAATACATCGTCATATCTGCTGAGTAGTTGTTCTTTGGACAGGGGTCCATGCTGGACATGCTCCACGATTTGCAGGTAATTTGATACAGTGCACTGCATCAGTCCCAGGCGTTCACATGTAGAGCCTGAGAAGAGGATGTTGACTGAATGTTGACAGACACAAATGTCAAGTTCAATAGCCATGTTCAAGCATTGTACAAGTCCCTACATACAGGGTCCGTGGAACAGCCCAGCTAGTCGATTACCTATCAACTAGACTTCGTAACAGATGCCTCTATCTTTGTAGTGACTGGGTGTATTGATACACCATCCAAAGTGTAATTAATAACTTCACCATGCTCAAAGGGATATTCAATGTCTGTTTTTTTCCATCTACCAATAGGTGCCCTTCTTTGCAAGGCATTGGAAAACCCCCCTGGTCTTTGTAGTTGAATTTGCATTTTAAATTCACTGCTCAACCGAGGGACCTTACAGATAATTGTATGTGTGGGGTAGAGATGAGGTAGTCATCTCTGACTTGCTAAGCAAATGTTTACTCCTTAACTTATTTAGGCTTGCCATAACAAAGGGGTTGAATACTTGACTCAAGACATTTCAGATTTACATTTTAACCTGATTTGTAAAAAAATTCTAAAAACATCCTTCCACTTTGACATTATAGGCCAGTGACAAACAACAAAATGTGGAAAAAGTCAAGGGGTGTGAATACTTTCTGAAGGCACTGGTAAGGTAAGGCAAAGATGTAATGTGAATTGAAAAGTAGAAATCGCTTTCGTCACCCCACTCCTCATATTCCTTCATATCTCGTATTGGGAATAAGGCCAGACATTTCTACATTTCAATTCAAATTACAACCTTGTTGTGGCTGGCAACGCAACAGTCTTGGTCCGCAGCTCAAATTGACAGTAAATATCACAGTAGCCACACTAGCCTGTAAGCACAAACTATTTAACAACTTTTTTTCTAAAACTTATTACACTATTGAATGCAACCAAACCATATTACTCTTGAATAATGCAACAACTCACAAGCATGCGCAGATAATTAAAGGGTTTATTTTCTCGTCCGTACATATTAAATTAGCTTACAATCCACATCTAACTCCAGCCAGCTAGCATGCTTCATGATCAAGTAACATTAGCATATCAATGAACGTTTACCCCTCTGTTACAAATACAGTGCCTTGCAAAACTATTCATCCCCCTTGGAGTTTTTCCTATTTTGTCCAAATTGGTGAAGTGAAATAAAAAAAATAGACTTGCAGCTGTAATTGCTGCAAAAGGTGGCTCTACAATGTATTGATTTTGGGGGGGTGAATAGTTATGCACGCTCAAGTTCTGTTTTTTTTGTGTTATTTCTTGTTTGTTTCACAAGGAAAAAATATTTTGCATCTTCAAAGTGGTAGGCATGTTGTGTAAATCAAATGATACAACCCCCCCAAAATCCATTTTCATTCCAGGTTGTAAGGCAACAAAATAGGAAAAATGCAAAAGGGAGGAATATTTTCGCAAGCCACTGTATGAATTTAATGTAACATTATCATACTGTACATAATATAAAATAGGCTACACTGCTAGGTAACATTAGCTAGATAAACACAAGTCCTGCATCCTCACAATATGCTGGCGTTTAGCTGAACCATTGCCAGAAAGGAGCATTTAGGCCTACACTAGCAAATTAAAGTTATTAGAACAAACCAGGATTAATTTGATCAATATCATAGAAGTCATTATGAGGTAAACAGCTAATTGAGACTGAAAACGTTGATAATTCGCTGATGTCAGTGCAGTCAAGCAAAAAAAACTATAGTTGAGATTTAAATTTACGCTGGCAATTTCAGAATGTAATAGGCTTGAAAGGACAATAGCTATGTTAGGTTCAGGACTTTGCTGCCATCATGGCACATTGGTCAGAATGCAATGAGGATTATGTATTGGTATTTATTAGGGATCCCCATTAGCTGCTGCCAAAGCAGCAGATACTCTTCCTGGGGTCCAAACACATTAATGCACTTACATCACACATAAAACAAAAGATAAAACAGTACATCATAACATTATTACACCACTACATATCTACAATACAATATGTATGATACCACCATACAACAATATTACAATGTACAGTACGTGTGTAGAGGGCGTGTGCTAGCGTGTATGCGTATGCCTGTGTCTGTACCTATGCGTGTGTCCCTTTACAGTCCCCGCTGTTTCATAAGGTGTATTTTTATCTGTTTTTTTTATCTGATTCTACTGCTTGCATCAGTTACCTGATGTGGAATAGAGTTCCATGTAGTCAGGGCTCTATGTAGTACTGTGTGCCTCCCATAGTCTGTTCTGGACTTGGGGATGTGAAGAGACCTCTGGTGGTGTCTTGTGGGGTATGCATGTGTGTCCGAGCTGTGTGATTGCAGTTTAAACACAGCTCTGTGCATTCAGCATGTCAACACTTCATACAAAAACAAGTAGTGATGAAGTCAATCTCTCCTCTACCTTGAGGCATGAGAGATTGACATGCATATTATTCATGTTAGCTCTCTGTGTACATTTAAGGGCCAGCCGTGCTGCCCTGTTCTGAGACAATTGTAATTTTCCTAAGTCCCTCTTTGTGGCACCTGACCACACAACTGAACAGTAGTCCAGGTGTGAGAAAACTAGGGCCTGTAGGACCTGCTTTGTTGATAGTGTTGTTAAGAAGGCAGAGCAGTGCTTTATTATGGACAGACTTCTCCCCATCTTAGCTACTGTTGTATCTACATGTTTTGACCGTGACAATTTACAGTCCAGGGTTACTCCAAGCAGTTTAGTCACATCAACTTGCTCAATTTCCACATTATTCAATACAAGATTTAGTTGAGGTTTAGGGTTTAGTGAATGATTTGTCCCAAATACAATGCTTTTAGTGTTTGAAATATTTACGACTAATTTATTCCTTGCCACCCATTCTGAAACTGCAGCTCGGTCAAAAGCCGCACTGAAGTTTAACAAAACAGCTCCAACAAACGTTTTCTCATCAATTTCTCTCAGCCAATCATCAGTAATTTGTGTAAGTGCCATGCTTGTTGAATGTCCTTCCCTATTTGTATTTATTATGGATCCCCATTAGATGCTGCCAAGGTAGCAGCTACTCTTCCTGGGGTCCAGCAAAATGATGGCAGCTGTACAATTTTTAAAACATTACAAAACATTCACAACAGATTTCATAACACATTAAGTGTGTGCCCTGAGGCCTCCTCATTACACACGGCAGCACGACCAGGTGAACTGGGGACAGCAAGGAGTCATCAGGCCAGGTAGTCCTGAGGCATGGTCCTAGGGCTTAGGTCCTCCGAGAGAGAGAGTGAGAGAGAGCGCGAGAGAGTGCGAGTGAGTGCGAGAGAGCGCGAGAGAGAGAGAGAGTATACTTAAATTCACACAGGACAATTGATAAGACAGGAGAAATACTCCAGATATAAACAGACTGACCCTAGCCCCCGACACATTAACTATTGCAGCATAAATACTGGAGGCTGAGACAGGAGGAGTCGGAAGACACTGTGGCCCCCGTTCAACAATACCCCCGGACAGGGCCAAACAGGCAGGATATAACCCCACCCACTTTGCCAAAGCACAGCCCCCACACCACTAGAGGGATATCTCCAACCACCAACTTACCATCCTGAGACAAGGCTGAGTATAGCCCACGAAGATCTCCCCCACGGCACAACCCAAAGGGGGGCGCCAACCTGGACAAGAAGATCACGTCAGTCACTCAACCCACTCAAGTGACGCACCCCTCCTAGGGATGGCATGGAAGAGCACCAGTAAGCCAGTGACTCAGCCCCTGTAATAGGGTTTGAGGCAGAGAATCCCAGTGGAGAGAGGGGAACCGGCCAGGCAGAGACAGCAAGGGTGGTTCATTGCTCCAGTGCCTTTCCGTTCACCTTCACACTCCTGGGCCAGACTACACTCAATCATAGGACCTACTGAAGAGATGAGTCTTCAATAAAGACTTAAAAGGTTGAGACAGAGTCTGCGTCTCTCACATGGATAGGCAGACCATTCTGTAAAAAATTTAGCTCTATAGGAGAAAGCCCTGCCTCCTGCTGTTTGCTTAGAAATTCTAGAGACAGTAAGGAGGCCTGCGTCTTGTGACTGTAGCGTACGTGTAGGTATGTACAGCAAGACCAAATCGTAAAGATAGGTAGGAGCAAGGCCATGTAATGCTGTGTAGGTTAGCAGTAAAACCTTGAAATCAGCCCTTGCCTTAACAGGAAGCCAGTGTAGAGGCTAGCACTGGAGTAATATGATTACATTTTTTGGTTCTAGTCAAGATTCTAGCAGCCGTTTAGCACTAACTGAAGTTCATTTTTTGCTTTATCCAGGTAGCCAGAAAGTAGAGCGTTGCAGTAGTCTAACCTAGAAGTGACAAAAGCAATGATACATTTTTTTGCATCATTTTTGGACAGAAAGTTTCTGATTTTTGCAATGTTACATAGATGGAAAAAATCTGTCCTTGAAACAGTCTTGATATGTTCGTCAAAAGAGAGAGCAGGGTCCAGAGTAACGCTAAGGTCCTTCACAGTTTTATTTGAGAGGACTGTACAACCATCAAGATGAATTCTCAGATTCAACAGAAGATCTCTTTGTTTCTTGGGACCTAGAACTAGCATCTCTGTTTTGTCCGAGTTTAAAAGTAGAACATTTGCCGCCATCCACTTCCTTATGCCTGAAACAAAGGTTTCCAGGTAGGGCAATTTTGGGGCTTCACCATGTTTCATCGAAATGTACAGCTGTGTGTCATCCAAATAGCAGTGAAAGTTAACATTATGTTTCCGAATGACATCACCAAGAGGTAAAATATATAGACAAAACAAAAGTGGTCATAAAACGGAGCCTTGAGGAAGAATGAAATTTACAGTTGATTTGTCAGAGGACAAACCCTCCACAAAGACAAACTGATATCTTTCCGACAGATAAGATCTAAACGAGGCCATAACTTTTGGGTTTCCAATCTCTCCAAAAGAATGTGGTGATCGATGGTATCAAAAGCAGCACGAAGGTCTAGGAGCATGAGGACAGATGCAGATCCTCGGTCTGATGCCATTAAAAGGTAATTTACCACCTTCACAAGGGCAGTCTCAGTGCTACGATGGGGTCTAAAACCAGACTGAAGCGTTTCGTATACATTGTTCATCTTCAGGAAGGCAGTGAGTTGCTGCACAACAGCTTTTTCCCCCAAAAATTGAGAGGAATGGGAAATTCGATATATAGAGAGCCATTTATTATGTTCAACATAGGAGGGCCAAGCACAGGAAGCAGCTCTTTCAGTAGTTTAGTTGGAATAAGGTCCAGTATGCAGATTAAAGGTTTAGAGGCCATGATTATTTTCATCAATTTGTCAAGAGATATAGTATTATAACAAACTTGAGTGTCTCCCTTGATCCTAGGTCCTGGCAGAGTTGTGCAGACTCTGTCAGGTTGGTGTGTTTAGCTGGTGTATAAAGTCAAGATGAGTGAAACAACACACTTTACTCGACAGCACAAAGTAAACAATTTACGAAGTGCAAAAAGAACGGTTGCCACAAAGCATGGGTGATAAAAAGCACCCGGTACAAACCAGCCGGAATATACCGTCCTGAACAAATAAGAATCACACACAAAGACATGGGGAAACAGACGGTTAAATACATTAACAGTAATTGGAAAATGAAAACCAGGTGTGTGGGAAAACGAGACAAACCAAATGGAAAATGGATCGAAATGGCTAGAAGACCGATGACGTCGACCGCCGAACACCACCCGAACAAGGAGTGGCATCAACTTCGGCCGATTCTTGGGGAATGCTGCTTTTTGGTTAGCTTTGCAACAGTATCAAAAATACATTTTGGATTGTTCTTATTTTCCTCAATTAAGTTGGAAAGAAATAGGATGATTAAGCAGAATGGGAGTGGAATGAGCGGAATGGGAGATTTGATATAGGCCCATAGTTTTGTATATTTTCCGGGTTAAGGTTTGGCTTTTTCAAGAGAGGCTTTATTACTGCCACGTTTAGTGAGTTTGTTACACATCTGGTGGATAGAGAGCCGTTTAGTATGTTCAACATAGGAGGGCCAAGCACAGGAAGCAGCTCTTTCAGTAGTTTAATTGGAATCGGGTCCAGTATGCAGCTTGAAGGTTTAGAGGCCATGATTATTTTCATCATTCTGTCAAGAGATATAGTACTAAAACACTTGAGTGTCTCCCTTGATCCTAGGTCCTGGCAGAGTTGTGCAGACTCAGGACAACTCAGCTTTGGAGAAATGCGCAGATTTAAAGAGGAGTCCGTAATTTGCTTTCTAATGATCATGATCTTTTCCTCAAAGAAGTTAATGAATTTATCACTCCTGAAGTGAAAGCCATCGTCTCTTTTGGAATGCTGCTTTTTAGTTAGCTTTGTGACAGTATCAAAAATAAATGTAGGATTGTTCTTATTTTCCTCAATTAAGTTGGAAAAAAAGGATGATCGAGCAGCAGTGAGGGCTCTTCGATACTACACAGTACTGTCTTTCCAAGCTAGTCGGAAGACTTCCAGTTTGGTGTAGCGCCATTTCCATTCCAATTTTCTGGAAGCTTGCTTCAGAGCACGGGTATTTTCTCTATACAAGGGAGCTAGTTTCTTATGACAAATGTTTTTAGGTGTGCGACTGAATCTAGGGTATTGCGCAAGGTGAAATTGAGTTCCTTAGTTAGGTGGTTGACTGATTGTTGTACTCTGATGTCCTTGGGTAGGTGGAGGGAGTCTGGAAGGCCATCAAGGAATGTTTGGGTTGTCTGAGAATTTATAGCACGTCTTTTGATGATCCTTGGTTGGGGTCTGAGCAGATTATTTGTTGCGATTGCAAACGTAATAAAATGGTGGGCCGATAGTCCAGGATTATGAGGAAAAACATTAAGATCCACAACATTTATTCCACAGGACAAAACTAGGTCCAGAGTATGACTGTGGTAGTGAGTAGGTCCGGAGACATGTTGGACAAAACCCACTGAGTTGATGATGGCTCTGAAAACCTTTTGGAGTGGGTCTGTGGACTTTTCCATGTGAATATTAAAGTCACCAAAAATTTGAATATTATCTGCCATGACTACAAGGTCTGATAGGAATTCAGGGAACTCAGTTAGAAACGCTGTATATGGCCCAGGAGGACTGTAAACAGTAGCTATAAAAAGTGATTGACTAGGCTGCATAGATTTCATGACTAGAAGCTCAAAAAGCAAAAACGTCATTTTTTGTTTGTAAATTGAAATTTGCTATCGTGAATGTTAGCAACACCTCCCCCTTTGTGGGATGCGCGGGGAATATGGTCACTAGTGTAACCAGGAGGTGATGCCTCATTTAACACAGTGAATTCATCAGCTTAAGCCATGTTTCAGTCAGGCCAATCACATCAAGACTTTGATCAGTGATTCGTTCATTGACTGTAACTGCCGTGGAAGTAACTGCCTTCATTCCTGTGCTGTTTATAACTACCTTGGTACTGTAGGTTGACTGATAACCTGAACCAGGTTGCAGGCACTGGTTAGAGTTTGAATATTTAAATAACCCAGAAAATATTCCTCTCTGTTGATATCTCATACATTATCAAGCATTTCACACATATTATCAAAATACTGACTGTTAGCACTTGGTGGATTATAGCAGCTTCCCACAAGAATAGGCTTTAGTTGAGGCAGATTAACCTGTAGCCATATTACTTCAAGAGTATTTAACATGACAGTATTTAACATGACATCCTTTCTAAGCAATACTGGAATGTGGTTCTGAATATAGACCGCAACACCGCCCCATTGACATGTCTGTCTTTTCTGGTTATAACCATGTATTGATACCACTGTATCATCAAAGGTATTATCTAAGTGAGTTTCAGAGATAGTCAGAATATGAATGTCATCTGTTACTACCAAGTTATTCATTTCATGAACCTTGTTTCATAGGCTACATATGTTAAATGTGGGCTATTCTTTGCACTTTTCTGGAATGCTTGATTGTTTTTATTGGATTACATGGAAGCTTATCAGAAGTAGACATGCTCATGTTATTTATTTTTGAGCTGATAGTGCAGGGTGAGCTGCACACAGTGAACTTCCTACTAGTGCACACCACCTCAGTGCTAACATTATAACTCTGGTTCATAGGCACATGATTACTGCATAGAATATCTGTAGGATCAACAGAGGTATTCAGGGCAGTTAGAGGAACATAAACAAGGTTACTTACATTGTGTCTGCCAACGCTCCAAGGATAATGTACATTTTCTGCAGCATTATGACAACTCAGCCACACAATGGTAAGGATTAACTGAGCTGGGCTTGGGTCATTGATAAGTCATTGACTCAACGCAGACTTCAAATGTGTGGGCAGAGTCCATTAGCCAAGATGATTTGGATGGACTCTGTCATTCCTGTAGAGCATCTTCTGTTACCAAAAGGTGTCAAAATGATCTATAAAAGTGATTCCAACAGAGCTAATGTAATCTTTTAGCCATGTTCAAATGCCAGTGGCACTACTGTTTAATGCCAGTGGCATTAAATCCCCTTGGCATTTTTCCTATTTTGTTGCCTTACAACCTGGAATTAAAATAGATTTTGGGGGGGTTGGTATCATTTAATTTACACAAAATGCCTACTAATTTGAATATATGTTTTCTTGTGAAACAAACAAGAAATAAAACAAAAAAACTGAACTTGAGCGTGCATAACTATTCACCCTCCCAAAGTCAATACTTTGTAGAGCCACCTTTTGCAGCAATTACAGCTGCAAGTATATTGGGGTATGTCTCTATAAGCTTGGCACATCTAGCCACTGGAATTTTTGCCCATTCTTCAAGGCAAAACTGCTCCAGCTCCTTCAAGTTGGATGGGTTTCGCTGGTATACAGCAATCAAAGTCATACCACAGATTCTCAATTGGATTGAGGTCTGGGCTTTGACTAGGCCATTCCAAGACATTTAAATGTTTCCCTTTAACCACTCAAGTGTTGCTTTAGCAGTATGCTTAGGGTCATTGTCCTGCTGGAAGGCGAACCTCCGTCCCAGTCACAAATCTCTGGAAGACTGAAACAGGTTTCCCTCAAGAATTTCCCTGTATTTAGCGCCATCCATCATTCCTTCAATTCTGACCAGTTTCCCAGTCCCTGCCGATGAAAAACATCCCCACAGCATGATGCTGCCCCCACCATGCTTCACTGTGGGGATTGTGTTCTTGGGGTGTTGGAAGGTGTTGGGTTTGCACCAGACATATATTGTTTTCCTTGATGGCCAAAAAGCTCAATTTTAGTCTCATCTGACCAGAGTACCTTCTTCCATATGCTTGAGGAGTCTCCCACGTCTTTTCTTGTTTTTTCTTTAAGCAATGGCTTTTTTCTGGCCACTCTTCCCTAAAGCCCAGCTCTGTGGAGTGTACGGCTTAAAGTGGTCCTATGGACATATACGCCAATCTCTGCTGTGGACCTTTGCAGCTCCTTCAGGGTTATCTTTGGTCTCTTTGTTGCCTCTCTGATGAATGCCCTCCTTGCCTGGTCTGTGAGTTTTGGTGGGCAGCCCTCTCTTGGCAGGTTTGTTGTGATGCTATATTCGTTCCACTTTTTAATAATGGATTTAATGGTGATCTGTGGGATGTTCAAAGTTTCAGATGTTTTTATAACCCAATCCCAATCTGTACTTCTCCACAACTTTGTCCCTGACCTGTTTGGAGATCTCCTTGGTCTTCATGGTGCCCCTTGCTTAGTGGTGTTGCAGACTGGGGCCTTTCAGAACAGGTGTATATATACTGAGATCATTTGACAGATCATGTGACACTTGATTGCACACAGGTGGACTTTATTTAACTAATTATGTGTCTTCTGAAGGTAATTGGTTGCACCAGATCTTATTTAGGGGCTTCTTAGCAAAAGGGGTGAATACATATGCTCGCACCACTTTTCAGTTTGTTTTTTTTTAGATTTTTTTTTAAATAAGTAATTTTTTTTTGTTTCACTTCGCCAATTTGGACTATTTTATGTATATCCATTACATAAAATCCAAATAAAAATCAATTTAAATTACAGGTTGTAGTGCAACAAAATAGGAAAAATTCCAATTGGGATGAATACTTTTGCAAGGCACTGTATTATACAATACAGAGGCACATGGGGCGAGGGTTTGGATGGAGTTGAATATGGAGGTTTGGAGTTGGGCTTGTAAGGCCTCTAGGTGTGATATGAAAGATGTGGTGGTCTGGAAGGGAGATACAAAAGGGAAAACATTAGGAACACATCAACATAAAGGTGCAGACATGACAAAGTAGTGAACTAGTGCTCAGAGAGAAGCATGCTGCTTATATGGGGAAACAGAGGTGTGAAAAAGGCAAGAGAGGTGATTAAGGGAGTGGGAACAGGTGTGAAGGGAAAAGGGATGCCTAGTCAATTGCACAACGGAATTAATTCAATGAAAATGTGTCTTGCGCATTTAACCCAACCCCTTTGCATCAGAGAGGTGCGGGGGGCTGCCTTAATCAACGTCCACGTCATCGGCACCCAGGGAGCAGTTGTTGTTGGGGGTTAACTGCCTTGCTCAAGGGCAGAACGGCAGATTTTTCTACCTTGCCAGCTTGGGGATTCAAACCAGCAACCTTTTGTTTACTGGCCCAATGCTCTTAACCAGCTTGGCGGGCTGCCATGACCCTTCACAACAAGACTGACACTCAAATTTCTGGTAAAATTTCTATAAAACTAGTACAAAAAAGAAGACATTTTAGCTGTGAAATTGCTCCGCTAATAATTGTTTTTACTGTAACAGTGTTGGCTCAACAAGATAATACACTGCCCTGCTTAGAGGGGGGTAACTGTCGGGCTGGTGGCATGCGCTATCTCCAGAGGTAGTGGTCGAGACTTGAGAAGTTCGCAAGTTTACTTTGCAGTAATAATGTGTAGCCGAGGGTATTTTTGTGAAAAGTCTAGTCAGTGTGAAGACCCTCTTAATTGCATAGTGATGAGTATTACTTTCATTTCTTTTCAATTGGTTATCTAGTGGGCCACATGCCACATCGAGATTAGAAAAGGGTTGGTCACTAAAATAAAAAAAATATGGAGGCAAGGTCTATGTGAAGCAGAGTATGTGAGTGGAGCTGAGCAGTCTGAAATCCCGCTCATCACTCACCGAGTGGTGCTTGCTGCTCCCGGCACCATGTCCTTTCCAACCGCTCCACTAAAAAACACTCTTCACTCTCAGGAAAAAAAAACTGCCGCTCCAAATGAGCTCCATTAATTAAAATCTCAATTTAGCCAACACCCATCTATTTTTTGACTACCTGGACCTACCATTTGGTTTTGAAGTATTGAAACCAAACCATATGATTTGAATTAAAAAAGTATTTTAATAAACAATATGAAAAAGGTGACTAACAAGCACTCATCATTTCAAATAACCTACATGTAGTATTAAAACAGCATATACACGCTAAATAGGTCAGGCGAAGGAAAGAAAATGTATTATTTCAGCCAGGTCACCCTTGATACAAGTCAGTATTCGATGTCCATCCATGTCTGAGGATGTCGGAAGATTATACAATAAGCGATCATTGATTTTTTCCATAGACAGGGTTATTTTGCCTAAAAACCTTTCAAAATGGGAAAACTCTTTGAAAGACGTACTATGTCAGGCATATTGGGCAAAAATCAATTATCAAATCAAATTGTATTTGTCAAATGCTCCAAATACAACAGGTGTAGATCTTACCGTGAGATACTTTCTTACAAGCCCTTAACCAACAATGCAGTTCAAGAAAGAGGTAAGAAAATATTTACTAAATAAACTGAAGCCAAAATAGTAAAATAAAAAGTAAGACAAAAATAACGAGGCAATATACAAGAGGTACCGGTACTGAGTCAATGTGCGGGGGTACAGGTTAGTCAAGTTATTTTGTACATGTAGGTATGCATAGGTGACTATGCATAGATAATAAACAGCGAGTAGCAGCAGTGTAAAAACAAGGGGGGGGGGGGGGGGGCGTCAATGTAAATAGTCCGGGTGGCCATTTGATTAATTGTTCAGCAGTCTTATGGCTTGGGGGTAGAAGTTGTTAAGGAGCCTTTTGGTCCTAGACTTGGCGCTCCGGTACAGCTTGCCATGCGGTAGCAGAGAGAACAGTCTATGACTTCGGTGACTGGAGTCTTTGACAATTGTTTGGGCCTTCCTTTGACACAGCCTAGTATATAGGTCCAGGATGGTAGGAAGCTTTGTGCCAATGATGTACTGGGCCATACGCACTAACCTCTATACCGCCTTACGGTCAGATGCCGAGCAGTTGCCATATCAGGCGGTGATACAACCTGTCAGGATGCTCTCGATGATGCAGCTGTAGAACTTTTTTAGGATCTGGGGACCCATGCCAAATCCTGAGGGGAAAAAGGTGTCGTGCCCTCTTCACGATTGTCTTGGTGTGTTATGACCATGATACTTCATTGGTGATTTGGACACCAAAGAACTTGAAACTGTTGACCCGCTCCACTACAGCCCCGGCGATGTTAATGGGGGCCTGTTCGGCCCGCCTTTTCCGGCAGTCCACGATCAGCTCCATTGTCTTGCTGACGTTGAGGGAGAGGTTGTTGTCCTGGCACCACACTTCCCGGTCTCTGACCTCCTCCTTATAGGCTGTCTCATCATTGTCGGTGATCAGCCCTACCACTGTTGTGTCGTCAGCAAACTTAATGATGGTGTTGGAGTCGTGTTTGGCCACTCAGTTGTGGGTGAACAGGGAGTACAGGAGGGGACTAAGCACACACCCATGGGGCCCTGATGTTGAGGATCAGTGTGGCAGATGCGTTGTTGCCTACCCTTACCACCTGGGGGGGCCCATCAGGAAGTCCAGGATCCAGTTGCAGAGGGAGGTGTTTAGTCCCAGGGTCCTTAGCTTAGTGATGAGCTTCGTGGGCACTATGGTGTTGAACGCTGAGCTGTAGTCAATGAACAGCATTCTCACATAGATGTTCCTTTTGTCCAGGTGGGAAAAGGCCGTGTGGAGTCTGATTGAGATTGCATCATCTTTGGATCTCTAAGGGCAGTATGCGAATTGGAGTGGGTCTAGGGTTTCCGGGATGATGGTGTTGATGTGAGCCATGACCAGCCTTTCAAAGCACTTCGTGGCTACAGACGTGAGTGCTACCTTCGCTTCCTTGGGCACAGGGACTATTGTATAGATAATAGAACAAAGATGAACAAAACTTTTAAGAGATCAGATTTTTTGCCTTTGGGAAACTCGCTCTGCACTCAAATTGAGCACGCTCCACTCCTCACTCCGCTCCACTCACATACTCTGGTGTGAATGAGAGTGAAGGTCGCCCCCACCCCCCATGTTCACTCAGTGTCATGACACCTTGTGAATTGACTAAAGCCTGCTTATAAGAATCCTGATGACCCAACAGTTAGGAATGCTTCTCTCTCAGAGATCGCTTAGATCAATGGCTACAGGCCACACATCATCTCATCCACCAGACGTCTCTCTGCCATCAACTAGCTGAATTGTCCAGACAACAAGCTAATCGTGTTTCAGTTTGGAGCTGTTTTAACACTATTATCTCCTCTACTCCCTGGGAGGATCTTCAAGGCATTGCCGTGTTGAATTTCTGCCGACCAAGGTGAATGAAGTGTTAATTTCTGCTTATAAGAGCAAAGGCCCTGGTCCTGATCGGGTTAGGGTTGATTGTGTGTTGTCCAGAGGCACTCCTTAAATGAAAGCCAAGCAAAAGGAGGAGAATGGTCATCCTTCTTGTTTGACCCTAATGTCTCTCTAACACACTCTAACATGTCCTGGGAGAGATGTTTTACAGGAGGCTAGCAGGAAACCTTAGATCACTAATAACACAGTACCATCAGAACACACACAAACGCACAAGGAGAGAAATCCTCGATCACTAATAACACACTACTTCATTCCCTCTCCTGTGGGATGACAGGAGTTATTTTACACAGCATAAGCAAAACAAGACAGAAAGTTCACATTATACCGACTGAAAATTAGACGATAAACAGGTTATGTCCTGCTGTGTTTGGTTGTTTTTGCACGTTCAGTGAACACTCTTCCTTGGGTTACAGAACAGATCCCTTCCGTGTGGGCTCTCTGTATTCCCCTGGCTGCTGCATTGCTAGCTGATCTATTGCCTCTTATTGTATTAAACACAGGCACTGGACCACTTAAGATGCTGATGGAGCCCAATCTGACAATGCCAATAGCAGCACTAAGAAACCATCTTCTGTTAAGGAGACTCTCAAGTTGGGCCCTTCACTTAAGATTTCCTTAGTGCTGTTATTGAAACTATCTGTCTGGGCTCTGTCATGATATGTGGTTCTGTATGGCTCAATTGGTAGAGCATGGTGCTTGCAATGCAGGATTCTATGTTTGATTCCTGGGACCACCCATATGTAAAATGTATGCGTGCCTGACTGGAGGTTTCTGTGGATATAACTTTGTGCCCCAGGATTTGTCCAATGTTGTTGAATGTGCTTTAAATATGCTATTATAATAGCAATGGTTAGAAGGGAGTCAGGGCTTCAGTTACCACAAAAATGTCACCTCAACATTGCTGCATCAACATGCCTTTCACTAAAGCCATACACAGTATTTATTTTATACCTATTTTCAACATTGTGAAATCATCTGTATTTAACTAGTATTAAAAGTTGATATTGCTCAGTCTAATTGTGTGTCTAGTCACTGGCTGATTCCAAATTTAATTCAAAATTATTTATAGGAATTTGAGTCAGTGTTATACAATGCTAAAATCAAAACCACACCGTGATAAAGTTCAGTAAATAAGGTGAATTTGGCCTTCATTCATTCCACCTGCAGTAGTGTTCCATTTGCTTATGAGTCTATGACTGCGTTTAGACAGGCAGCCCAATTCTGATCATTTTTCCCCCCACTAATTGGTATTTTGAACAATCACATCAGATCTTTTCAAATCAGATCTTTTTCAGAGCTGATTGGTCAAAAGACCAATTACTGACAAAAAAATATCCGAATTGGGCTGCCTGTCTAAACGCAGCCCTCGAGATGCCTCTGTATTGGGGTCTGTCTGTATTTCGGTTGAGGACACAGTGTCGGTTTTATGTAACAACTGCACCACCATGTGGAAAAGTATGAAATGGCAAGCAAGGATAAAAAAATATGTTTTTTTAAACCTAAGACACGCACACACCAGAAGTTATGGCTTCATAACAGGATGATAGAACTCTTGAAGATGTTGCAGCACAAAGTACAGGAGAGACAGTCAAGGACCGATAGCCGATAGGAAAGTGCTAATATCACCCCAAAATACCATCCCGACCGATTATCGGTCGATCTCTAGATGGCAGCACTTTTTACTGTATTCTTCACACATCTCTAGCTGGCATGGTCAAGTTCCTTATTCTTTACATATAGGTGTGAAGATATGAAAACTATTTCCACTACATAGCAACAGTTCAACCAATGAGGGTGGGGAGGAAGAGAGAATGAATGACTTGTTATTTAGCCATCAAATAACAATATTTTAGTTCACACACATGCAAGAGTACATGTACACAGTCCAAAATTGATCCAATACCTTTATCCTTTCTCGTGAGAACAGCATCTCCACTTCTTAATGTATTCTTACCAGTGGCAATTTTAGCATGTACATCTTGGTGGGGCAAAAAATAAAAAAAATGCCAGAAAAGCCACTACACAACACTAAACAATACATTAATTGCACTTTAACGGTGACAAACGGTACCCACAAACTGTTATGGCCTACATAAAGCTGTCCCAACAGCAGTCCCAACACCTTACCACTGCTACACCTGGCTGTCAGCGGAGCCTTGTCTGGCAGCAAAACTGTTCATTCAGTCTCATTTACTGCCTTTGAAAAATACATAGCTGATATGGCTGACTTGCTTAAACAAATGTGGTTTCTACTGACAATTGAGATGTACAAACTATGGTATAAGGGGACAAGCGGATAAGAGGCAATCCGTAATTTCAATTAAGACATTAATGAGCGTGCTAGGACAGAAGTAACGTTAGTCAATATAACTATTTGTTTAGCACTTTTGAAATGTACAGCGACAGGATTCAGAACATGGGCCATTCTTACAATGTTCTCCCTGTACCCCAAGTCAGAACCGTAGGATAAATAAAGGGGGCAAATAAGCAGAAAATGAAAGCTCTTACAATATTAATTTCTCTAAAACAGGTTATAGGCTACAGTAGAACATTCAGAATGGTAGGCAAAATGAAGAGGGGTAAATAGACCAAATTATTATGGTGAGGCACATGGGCTAATAACATCTTACTACACAACATACAGTTGAAGTCGGAAGTTTACATACACCTAGGTTGGAGTCATTAAAACTAGTTTTTCAACCACTCCACAAATTTCTTGTTAACAAACTATAGTTTTGGCAAGTCGGTTAGGACATCTGCTACGTGCATGACACAAGTAATTTTTCCAACAATTGTTTACAGACAGATTATTTCACTTATAATTCACTGTATCACAATTCCAGTTCGTCAGAGGTTTACATACACGAAGTTGACTGTGCCTTTAAACAGCTTGGAAAATTCCAGAAAATGATGTCATGGCTTTAGAAGCTTCTTATATGCTAATTGACATCAATTGGAGGTGTACCTGTGGATGTATTTCAAGGCCTACCTTCAAACTCAGTGCCTCTTTGCTTGACATCATGGGAAGATCAAAAGGAAATCAGCCAAAATTATAGACCTCCACAAGTCTGGTTCATCCTTGGGAGCAATTTCCAAATGCCTGAAGGTACCACGTTCATCTGTACAAACAATAGTATACAAGTACAAACACCATGGGACCACGCAGCCGTCATACCGCTCAGGAAGGAGACGCGTTCTGTCTCCTAGAGATGAACGTACTTTGGTGCAAAAAGTGCAAATCAATCCCAGAAAAACAGCAAAGGACCTCGTGAAGATGCTGGAGGAAACAGGTACAAAAGTATCTATATCCACAGTAAAACGAGTCCTATATCGACATAACCTGAAAGGCCGCTTACCACTGCTCCAAAACCACCATAAAAAAGCCAGACTACGGTTTGCAACTGCACATGGGGACAAAGATCGTACTTTTTGGAGAAATGTCCTCTGGTCTGATTAAACAAAAATTAAACTGTTTGAACATAATGACCATCGTTATGTTTGGAGGAAAAAGGGGGACATGATGCTTGCTCACTTGAACAGGAAGGTGACGCGTCAGTCCTTGGTGGGAAAATGTTATAAGTCTGACATTCTCTGGATTTATGATGCTTTCAAAACAACTGGAGGCCGGATTTACAATTCCAAGTTGGATGACCATTTAAAACGTATTTTCCCAGTTGGAGCTTGTTTATTCCCAGTTGTCTTGAACTCACTGAAGTGAAGTCAAGTTTTCGCAGTTCCGAGTTGTTTTGAGCGTGGCACAAATCATGCGTCATTGACAGCATGGCTAATGTTAAATGTTTATCATTTTAAACTTGGAAAAGAGCCCCTTAATCCCAGATTTGGGACCACACAGCCACTGTCACTGATTCCTTCCAAACCACTTGTTGAATTTGCAATTTCCAACTTGTGTAATGTTTATGTCCATTGGCCGATGAGCACCGATACGTTTTATCTATAACTTCTCTTCATATGACAAGGATTAAAAAGGATTTGCCAATAGATTGTCGACTTGATTCATGATGACTGCTAGCTAAGATTGTGAAAGTATGTTGACATGATCAGTCCAATCAAAGCTACTGTACATATATGATTTAAAGTAATTTTTTCTGTGGCCAATGACGTTGAGCCTTCTTGGATGGGCACTTCTAATATAACACCCGAAGGGCGAGAATTTTCAAGGTCTCCTCTTACACTTGGCAGTGACGTAAAGTCCCCATGAGTGACAGAACACTGAGCCAATCACGGCGCAACGCTCCGTATTTTCTGCTGGCTTGCCCCACCACCACAGAAAGCACTGCGCTAGGCTGAAACACCTGCATTTTGGAGCTGCCTTACTCAAGAAAACAAAAAGAGGCCATGTTTGTATGTGGCTTTATTAACTCTGATATATATTATTTTTTACATTGTTTGCAAATTGATGTGACACGTATTAATTCCAAAATAACGTGTATATTGTTGTATGTTGAAGAGAGGGAAAGATTGAAGTGTAGGGTCATTGAGGTTGGACGGGATTTTGGGGATGGGGCTATGGATGGATTAGACGTTAGTATGCATCTTTTTTATTTTCTCAGAAGTACTGAGTTTGGTAGGACGATTATGAAATTTAGAGCCAATGTTGTGAACGACCACACACTCCAGCAAAGTAGGTGGCAGCATGCACCTTTAACGTTTGTTTGCGGACTGCCATTATCATATACTGAATAAAAATATAAAACGCAACATGCAACAATTTGAAATCAGTCAATTGAAATTAACATAACATTTTCTGAAAACAGCTCTGGTGGACATAACTGCAGTCAGCATGCCAATTGCACACTCCCTCAAAACTTGAGACATCTGTAGCATTGTGTAGTGTGTAGTGTGACACAACTGCATGTTTTAAGAGTAGCCTTTTAGTGTCCCCAGCACAAAGTACACCTGTGTAATGATCATGCTGTTTACTCAGCTTCTTGATGTGCCACACCTGTCAGGTGGATGGATTATCTTGGCAAAGGAGAAATGCTCACTAACAGGGATGTAAACATTTGTGCACAACATTTGAAAAATACGCTTTTTGTACGTAAGGAACATTTCTGGGATCTTTTATTTCAGCTCATGAAACATGGGACCAACACTTTACACATTGCATTTATAATTTTGTCTTCAGTACAAGTTGTCAAGTCAAATATACTGTATCCATTTTAAGTCTACATTTAGCAAAAATTAATTTTCTTATACATTTTGGGCAGTTAGCTGGCTAACTCATTGGAACAGCGCCCAGTTAAGGCGTTCTCATACATAGGTTCGGTTTGCTCCAAGCAGAACGCGGCTAGGCGAAGTGAACGTCTGCGCTCGCATATTCCATTAGAATACATTCACTTGAAAAACGAGAATATTACTCTTTGTCCCTCTTAAGACACCATAGCCAGTACACTCCTCAAATTAGTCAGAATAAATCTAAGATAACTCAAATGTGTAATTGATTTTCCAGAGGTCTTAGTTGCGCAACTTTTCATCGAAGACGATTGGTACAGTATATCTCAAGTGAAAAAATGTCCATGAACTAGTAGTCTGTCATTGATAGCACAACACACTTCATTGAAGACTCCCTACTGTTGACCAATCACAGATGAAGGGGCATAGACCTCAGCTAGCAAACTTCAGCATGCCACAAGAAAAATCTGGTCGAACAGTCGGGGAAAAAACCTGCCTAATGCTGCTGAACACCAAAATGACCAAAAACGTCAAAAACAATTGTCATATATGCAAACTGTTTAACGTTGGCTGACAAATACAACCAGAGGGGTCGCGAACGGTTATAAAAACAGAAATAACTTCAATTGAGTGCAAACAAAAATAGAAAACAAGTGCAAATAGTAAAATGAATTAATAGAACTGCCTCAGTTTCTGTAGATAGGATTTGTCTTTTGCATTGTGCAACAAAGTGCATGAAAAAAAAAACTACTAATGTAACGTTTCTTCACTTGAAGTGATTTACCTGAGGAAAAAAACACACAGACAGTTGGGTTAATGGCACCCTATTCTCTGGTCAAAAGGGAATAGGGTGCCATTTTGGATTCAGCTTAAGTCTACAGTCTAGATGACAGTTGGTCTAGACCGGTACAATTCGATATGGATGCAGCCGGGTTGTCTTCCGTTGCAGTCTTCTTCTCTGGTTTCTCTCGGCTTCTCTCAGTCTCCCTTCATTCTTCACCCTTCTCCTCCATCTCTGAATCTTTCTCTAAATTGCCTCTCTCCTCAATCTCTCCTTCAGTCTGTCCTTTCCTTCCCTCCTCCACTGCTGCTTCCCTTTTTTCTGTGACCCTCTCCTCCGCCTTGACTTCTGTCCGTTTTTCCTCCATGTCCTCCATCTTTTGTTCCTCACCTGACTCCTCTAACGTAAGTTCCATCCGCTCCTCTTCCAACTCATCCATCTTTAGCAACTTCTCCTCCCCTCCTAGAATCTCCTTCTCCTCCTCCATGGCAAAGTATTTTTCTGGCGTCTCTCCTCTTTCATCCTCCATGGCCAAAGCCTTTTCTGCAATCCTCTCCTCCTCATCCTCCTCTCCTTTCACCACTTTCCCCTCTTCATCCTCCATGGCCAAGTATTTCTCTGGTGTCTCTCGTCTTTCATCCTCCATGGCCAAAGCATTTTCTGCAATCCTCTTCTCGTCTTCTCCTTCCACCACTTCTCCCTCCAACTCCATGACTGTCTCCTCATCCTCTCTCTCCTCTTCTCTCTCCCTTTGGGAGTGTTTGCTCTCCTGGCTGCTGCTCACTGCGTCCTCAGGCAGAGGCTGCCAGTAGTCATACAGTTTACCCTGGAGGGAACAGACATATTACATTACTATAAAAACACATCACATTGATATCAAACATGAATTACTACAGCTTACCCTGGAGGGAACAAACATACATTATTACAACAGTTTCTCTCTGCAATGATAAATACACAGAATTAAACCAAACACAGCTCTGCGACACCATAGTTTACCCTGGCAGTACTTCCCAGTACTATATAACCTCAGCAAAAAAAATAAACGTCCTCTCACTGTCAACTGCGTTTATTTTCAGCAAACTTAACATGTGTAAATATTTGTGCGAACATAAGATACAACAACTGCGACAAACTGAACAAGTTCCAAAGACATGTGACTAACAGAAATGGAATAATGTGTCCCTGAACAAAGGGGGGGGGGGGGGCAAATGAAAAGTAACAGTCAGTATCTGGTGTGGCCACCAGCTGCATTAAGTACTGCAGCGCATATCCTCCTCATGGACTGCACCAGATTTGCCAGTTCTTGCTGTGAGATGTTACCCCACTCTTCCACCAAGGCACCTGCAAGTTCCCGGACATTTCTGGGGGGAATGGCCCTAGCCCACAACGAGCAGTATGGCTGGTGGCATTGTCATGCTGGAGGGTCATGTCAGGATGAGCCTGCAGGAAGGGTACCACATGAGGGAGGAGGATGTCTTCCCTGTAACGCACAGCGTTGAGATTGCCTGCAATGACAACAAGCTCAGTCCGATGATGCTGTGAAACACCGCCCCAGACCATGACGGACCCTCCACCTCCAAATCGATCCCGCTCCAGAGTACAGGCCTCGTGTAACGCTCATTTCTTCGGCAATAAATGCGAATCCGACCATCACCCCTGGTGAGACAAAACCGCGACTCATCAGTGACGAGCACTTTTTGCCAGTCCTGTCTGGTCCAGCGACGGTGGGTTTGTGCCCATAGGCGACGTTGTTGCCAGTGATGTCTGGTGAGGAATTGCCTTACAATAGGCCTACAAGCCCTCAGTCCAGCCTCTCTCAGCCTATTGCGGACAGTCTGAGCACTGATGGAGGGATTGTGCGTTCCTGGTGTAACTCTGGCAGTTGTTGTTTCCATCCTATACCTGTCCCGCAGGTGTGATGTTCAGATGTACCGATCCTGTGCAGGTGTTGTTACACGTGGTCTGCCACTGCGAGGACGATCAGCTGTCCACCCTGTAGCGCTGTCTAAGGCATCTCACAGTACGGACATTGCAGTTTATTGCCCTGGCCACATCTGCAGTCCTCATGCCTCCTTGCAGCATGCCTAAGACACGTTCACACAGATGAGCAGAGACCCTGGGCATCTTTCTTTTGGTGTTTTTCAGAGTCAGTAAAAAGGCCTCTTTAGTGTCCTAAGTTTTCATAACTGTGACATTAATTGCCAACCGTCTGTAAATTGTTAGTGTCTTAACGACCATTCCACAGGTGCATGTTCATTAATTGTTTATGGTTCACTGAACAAGCATGGGAAACAGTGTTTAAACCCTTTACAATGAAGATCTGTGAAGTTATTTTGATTTTTACAAATTTTCTTTGAAGGACAGGGTCCTGAAAAGGGGACGTTTCTTTTTTTGCTGAGTTTAGAACACCTCTAGCTATGTCTTTATGTACTATAGTTATGCCATGGTCTACCTGGAGAGGCCTGGTTCTCTGGACCAGCACTTGCCACTTGGTGTAGATCCTGGCTACAAAGTCCTTCACCTGGAGAGAGGGGGAGGGAGAAAGAGAGGGCGGAGAGAGGAAGTGAGCCAAGGGGGGGGGTTAAGAGCAGTTTAACCAGAGAGATCATATCATTAATGCATTTATGTGGGTTACAGATCCATTGAAATGTCTATATGGAAGGAGTGACCACATACCTTGCTTCTGTACAGCATCTTCTCACTCTCCCTGATGTCACACTTGATGTGTTTCTCCAGCTCAGCACATAGCAACAACAACTGGTTCTTCTGCTCCGGAGGGAAGAACTCAAAGTTGGTGGCTTCATTAGCCAGGGCCAGGAGGCTGTAGCAGAGGTAGTAAGCCTGAAAATAACATGTTCATTAGGCACCAAACAGAAGTAAACTGACTGAACCAGGAGGGACTACTTGGATTATTGTGCCAATAAAAAAATATTTCAGTTGAAATCACTGTTCATTGTCTGACCTAATGAACACAACCCTAATACTCCTGATTTACATGAACAACAGGGGTGTACGAATTAGGAACCAGACGGAAGCAAACAAACCTAAGCTGGGAGGGACAAGCTACTGCACTTGTCCAATAAGAAACTTGTTTTGTTGCATAAACATTTTCCGTTGCAAAATGACCCTTAAATACCCTGGTAAATAACCCTTTGCTGACCTGCTGGTCCAGAGAGGCACAGTCCTCTTCCTCCTCTTCCCTCTCTCTGTGTGGGTTTTGACTCCTTCTGAAGGAGGTGGCCAGGCCCCTGAGGAGTGAGGATGGGCGCATGCGGGGGAGGTACCGACGCAGGTCTGACAGCTGGAACTCTGTGTTGGAGGGCCTGTAAGTGCATCTGATGTTCAGCAGCTTGGAGATGGCCGACAAACTGAGGTGTCTCCTGAGTTGCTTGCCGCGAATGTTGTCTGGCAGTAGCTGGACCAACCAGCGCAGGTTGTGGTGGTTATCACTCAGGTCAATCAGCGACATGCAGATCCTGGGCAGCTACAGGATGAAACAGGAGATAGATCAACATCAGACTGCAGAAAAAAACACAAAAGTGACATGAGTTTACCTAGCAAAGGAAAGAAAGGTCAACCTAGAGAAAGAAGAATAAAATGGTGACATTGTCTTGGTTTAGGAGGGGAATTCCCTTTTCAACCTCATGTATTAAATCGCCAGTGTCTACATTTGTGAAAATGGCGCATGTCTACATTCAGCAGCTAAAAAAGATATGGTCCTAAATAAGTCCTCGAAGATATGATCATAGAGTAGGATAAAAAAAAATGTCAGCGTCCGAAATCGGTCTTGCCTACTACTTACTGAAACTACATGCTGTGTACTTATCATATAACATAGGCTACTACTTACATCGTACTGTGGAGTTAAATTGAAAGCAGTAAGCAACACATATCAACATACGAGGCTCATTCATTCTGAGTTTTCGTCAAATGTGCAATTGCATCGATTCCCGCTATTCGTTTACTTTATTATCAGCTGTTGTCAATTTTTTATTTTACCTTTATTTAACTAAGCAAGTCAGTTAAGAACAAATTCTTATTTACAATGACGATCTAGGAACAGTGGGTTAATTGCCAGAACAACAGAATTTGACCTTGTCAGCTCAGGGATTCGACTTAGCAACCTTTCAGTTATTGGCCCAAAGCTCTAACCACTAGACTACCTGCCGCCCCAATCACACGTGGGTCTGAAAATAATTATATTCCTCCATATTGTGCTCCAAATTCTATTAGATGAAAAGCCGAAATGAGTATGACATCCTGGAATTTAAAGCACTCAAACTTCTAAATTTGACATACGATAAAAACATTCAATCTTTGCATTCCCAAAATGCCTACTATTTATAACGCAAGTACGAGTATTCAGACATGGCCAGTGATTTTCAAAACCTGCAATGTTTTCTAGCCAGAGAGAGGGCATTTCCCTGCTCCCTGTGTAACCACAAGTTTTTAAAAATGTTTTTACTTTTGACCACATCATATTGAACTTTTTAACTTTGGGCTCAATTCAATCCGTAGCGCTGAAGAGCTGCACTACAGCTCGATAGAAATGTAAAGGTAATGTTCCTCACGTTAGCGGAGACGGCAGCCACGGTAAACGATGCATATGTCAGCTCAAATCGGAAATGACCTTTATATTTCGATCGCGCTGTTTCGCTGAACTTCAGCGATACCGATTGATTTTTTTCACATGTATGGCGCTGGAAATAATGAATTAAAGTTTGAAAAGTGGTGGAATTGCCCTTTAAGTATTGTTACGTTTAATTAGACGGCGGACACAGCCAAGTCGGAGATGAAGTTAGAAAGGCTGAGGCAGGGACTGAACCCACAACCATCGGGGTTGTACATGACTGATTTCTACTGGACCACGCAGGAGAAAGAAATTAAAGGTTGACTGACCATGATGTCCCAGTCCCTGATGCTGCTGATCAGGTTGCGCAGTAGGGAGCGGAGGTGCTCAGTGGGCTGGAGGGTGAGCTGCGTGTCCAAGCCCACTCTGCTCACCACCGTCAGGAGTAACAACAATTCTCCGTCACTGTAGGCCCGCGGGCACAACGACGTACACTGAGACAGGTACTTGATGACGCTATCAAAGTTGTGTTCAGGGAAAGTGCTGATCTCCTTCTTACTGGACAGGCTCTCTGTGCTGATCTGTAAGCCCTCTCTACACAGACAAACACACAGGTAGTTATTATCAGTCTATCATCACATTTTTATGAACAAAGTTTTTATTGACACACGCTTACAGCAGGTCTCCCTCGGTGAAGGAGGGTTGTAGGTTCTCCAGGGGGAACAGGGTGACGAAGGGAACCCCCATGTTCATGAAGACCAGGGTCACGTCTCCAACACTGGGCACCCACACCTCAAAGCGCTCATTCTTATTCAGCATCATGTGTTCAGCAGCGGAGCAGGCAATATCTTTGAGGGCCTTTAGTACCTGATGACAGGTCAGCTTGTCTGAGTGGACTGACACCATCTACAGGAGGGAAGGAAAGATAGTCAAAAGTCTCTTTCTTTAATAAGCCATCCTCATTTGATTAACCCCCCTCCCCTAAAAACACATTGCATACCACAAGAGACAGAGAGACAGACAAAAGGAGAAAGACAGATCCATCCATTGATCAACATTTAATTCAAGTAATTATTCAAACAAATCTATTTGTAAAAGGAAGTGTGGAATAGTACCTGGAAGAGCCAACGGGCCACCTGGGGTGGGCAGGGGGAGGAGCGGTAGGCTCTCTGGATCAGCTCGGAACTGACATGGGACCTGAACTGGTCTGGAGTGGACCTTCGAGATACCAAGGGGGAGGGAGAGAGAGAAAATGAGGGTGATGGGAGCAAGAAAGGTTAGAACTAAACATTGAACTGCCTCTCAGCCTGTTCACTCTCTCATACACATACACAAAATGTCTTACCAGAGTAGTGTTTTCTGTGCGGTGTCTCGAGGGGAGACGTTACAGTGTCTCAGCTGCAGTGTGTGTTGATTGAAAAGACGGCCAAAGTTGTCCAGGCTGAACATCGCTTCGCCGGGGTGCAGGTCCCGGATGGCACTGGACACCACCGAGAAACGCTGCAGGAACTCCCTGGGCGGAGAAGAGTGTGGAATTGTGGTCATTTCACCCTTCCCCAGTGGTCTCCCAACTGTTGTTACTTTCGTTTGTGTGAGATGGCCTCTTCTATGTTCTCGGTGCTCTCCTACTCTGCATTTAAGTGTGTGTGTGTGTGTGTTAAGTGTTTGTGCTGTTACCTCTGCTGGTGGGAGATGGCTGTCTCCATGTTCTCTGTGCTCTCATCCTCCTCCTCCTCCTCCGCTAGTCTCAGCAGGTTCTCCTCACAGGACAGACGCAGCTTGGTCTCCATCTCCTTAGACCTTGGGGGAATAACCATGACATTGCACACATTGTTATGACATAGTACTCATACGATATGACATAGAAGTCTTGTTGAAGCAATGCAGAGACCTCTACATCTCCTTAAACAAGGGGGGGTGGAGACAACAAGGACATAACAATGTCATGTCACAACGGCACGTTGTCATTTTAAAGCAATGCAGTGATTTTGCCATCTCCTCGACCCACATGGAGAAAATAGCACTTATAATAGTCAGGTATGATAAAGCAATACCTTTGAATGCTCTCTTTTTCCTTCAGCATCTCGTCCAGGTTGTTCCTGTAACTCGTGGGTTTGGCTTTAGACGTCACAGGCTGCCAGAGAGAACACACAAACGTCATCAACTCACTAAGACAGAGTTCATTCTAGGGTAACACACTGTAGCATTGTTAGTGACGACTTGGGATTCGTTGTCCACTATTTTTCTGCTCCTTTTCTAACCTTCTACTGTAAGTTAACTAAACACAACCAAATGACATGCTAGAAAGTAGCTGCTACACTGTTGCTATTCTGCACATTTAAGCCTACTTCAAAACTGGAAAATTACAATGAGTAAATACACATTTAAACAATAATCTTGAGTCCCAAATGGCACCCCATTCCCCATATAGAGCATTACTTTTGAGCAGGGTCCATAGGGACACCATTTGGAAAACAGCCCTAAGAAAGTAGCATTTTACCAGCTGGCTGTGGTGTCGGGGCCCAACAGGGGTGCTGGGTGCAGTGAAGGTTCCTTTCTCTGGGGTGTCTGGGGGCCGGGCGGTACGGTCCAGGATCTGCTGCAGGGATGGCAGCTCGTCCTCACTGCTGCTGCTGCTGCTGGCCTGGGATAGCTCCAACTCTAGCCCCAGGTCGAGGCCTAGGCCCAGCTCCACATCCAGAGGGTCCTCCTCCAGAAATGTTAGACTTTTCTGGGGATTATCTATCTTGCTTCTTTTTTCTCCTTCCTCAAGGAATGATAAACTCTTCTGGTCTCCTTCCTTCCTCTTTTCACCCTCTCCTTTTCGGTCCAGTCGTGAGGTGGGAGAAGGAAGGAAGGGAGAGCTGGTGCTGGCTTTGAAGACTGCAGTCTCCATGTTAAACGACTCGTCCTTACACAAGGTCTTTGCGGAGGCTGAGAGGGGGATAGTTTTCAGGCCGGAAGACTCATTCTTGAGGTTGGCATGCTCATCCATAGGTGACTCCAACCCTGCTGAAGGAATACCAGGAGATCTGGTTCCTGCCTCTGTCTTAACAGACTTATCCGCAAACAGTCTCACAGCGGGAAAAGTAGGACTCGTTTTCAGTTTGGACGCGACATCCTCCATCGTAACAGACTCATCCTTAGGGGATGAGGGCTTCCCTGAGGAAGTGCTGGTGATGGTCCTGTACGAGGAGGTCTGTAATTTAGTCAAGTCAGTCCCGCACGACTCCAGCCTTAAAAAAGAGGGAGAGTAGATGTTAGGGCCCAGGAGTAGTTTAGAGGGGTCCACTGCCGCTACCTTACAGGGAAAGATATTGGGGCCAGAGATTCGCTCCGAGGGGGAGATTTGGGGGATTTCTCTGGGGCTTGTTACAGAGGTGGGCCGCAGTCTTTTAGAAGCACCACAGCCTGTAGCCGACACACCAGACACAAGAACCTTGTGTACAGAGGGCGACCCGACTCCTCTCTGGGGACTGGGGGAAAAGGTCATCGCTGCTTTAGACAGGCTAGAGGTTATGGGGTCAGGAGTGAAAAGGTCGTGCAGGTCATCCAACAAGGCCGACGTTCCCCGGGGGCGAGTGACGTTTCGGTTCTGTGCCAATCCGAGATGGCGCAGAGAACTAGAGCAGTTGGAGTATGAGCTGTGAGACCTCGAGACAGGTTTGGGGGTTCTTCTGTCGGTGCGACCTGTCGGTTCTCTTCCTCTACTCTCTGGCGCTCTTGCTCTGCCCTCTTTCCCTCTGCTGCATTCTCCTCTACTAGCACTTTTGACAGGCAAGTTCGCTGGGTGACCGGATTGGATACTACCACTATAAACAGATTGAGGGTTGCCAGATTGGTGATTCATTCCACTGTATCTACACTGAGGATTGCTATTCTCCCTCACACTGTTCCTGCATGGTGGTTGTCCTCGGTTGTTAAAGAGCTGCCTCGCAGGCTTGGGTGTGGGGAGTGGAGAGGTAGGGACAATGTCCATCCCTCTCGCCATCCCTCCCTCCGTCTTCTTAGGGGTGAGACGCTCCTTCAAACTCAGAATAGGACCTGAGTTCAGACTGTTTTTCATGAAGACCTTCTTCAGGTAGGATGGGCTGGGGGGGGGGGGGGGGGGGTATTTACAACAGAGCATTTAGCCATCACAAACCAGACTAAATAGACAAAATATCACAATCAGCCAGATTTACAGCTTTTCAATCGTTATTTCAATTGATGATATATTCATTGATTCTTGTAAAAAATAACATAGAAATGCCTTATGTGCCTAGTTAGTACAATTATCTAACTTATCATAACCCAAAATATAAGGTTGGCTTATTCCATTGTCTGTCTTTCTGTAGTAATTTTCAGCAAGTACACTTCATGCAAAGTTAACCCTAATAGTAATTGCCCAAAGGGGACAAATCAAGTTTTTTATTTTATTTCACCTTTATTTAAATAGGCCAGAGGTGAAAATAACTACAATTTAGCATTAATACTGGAGTGATAGATGTGCAGATGATGATGTGCAAGTAGAGATACTGGGGTGCAAAAGAGCAAGAGGGTAAGTAATAATATGGGGATGAGGTAGACGGGTGTGCTATTTACAGATTGGCTGTGCACAGGTACAGAGATCGGTAAGCTGCTCTGACAGCTGATGCTTAAAGTTAGAGAGACTCCAGCTTCAGAGATTTTTGCAATTCGTTCCAGTCATTGGCAGCAGAGAACTGGAAGGAGAAGGGGCAAAAGGAAGTGTTTGCTTTGGGGATGACCAGTGCAATATACCTGCTGGAGCGCATGCTACGGGTGGGTGTTGCTATGGTGACCAGTGAGCTGAGATAAGGCGGGGATTTACCGAGCAAAGACTTATAGATGACCTGGAGCCAGTGGGTTTGGTGACGGATATGTAGTGAGGGCCAGCCAATGAGAGCATACAAGTCACAATGGTGGGTAGTATATGGGGTTTTGGTGATAAAATGGATGGCACTGTGATAGACTACATCCAGTTTGTTGAGTAGAGTGTTGGGGGCTATTTTGTAAATGACATCGCCGAAGTCAAGGATCGGTAGGATAGTCAGTTTTACGAGGGTATGTTTGGCGTCATGTGTGAAGGAGGCTTTGTTGCAAAATAGGAAGCCGATTCTAGATTTAATTTTGGATTGAAGACGCTTAATGTGAGTCTGGAAGGAGAGTTTACAGTCTAACCAGACACCTAGGTATTTGTAGTTGTCCACATAGTCTAGGTCAGAACCGTCCAGAGTAGTGATGCTAGTCAGGCAGGAGGGTGCAGTCAGCAATCGGTTGAAGAGCATGCACTTAGTTTTAGTAGCATTTAAAAGCAGTTGGAGGCAACGGAAGGATTGTTGTATGGCGTTGAAGCTTGTTTGGAGGTTTGTTAGCACAGTGTCCAATGAAGTGCCAGATGTATACAGAATGGTGTCGTCTGCGTAGAGGTGGATCAGAGAATCACCAGCAGCAAGAGCGACATTATTGATATATACAGAGAAAAGGAGTCGGCCCGAGAATTGAACCCTGTGGCACCCCCATAGAGACTGCAAGAGGTCCGGACAACAGGTCCTCCGATTTGACACACTGAATTCTATCTGAGAAGTAGTTGGTGAACCAGGCGAGGCAGTCATTTGAGAAGCCAAGGCTATTGAGTCTGCCGATAAGAATGCGGTGATTGACTAGAGTCGAAAGCCTTGGCCAGGTCGATGAAGACGGCTGCACAGTACTGTCTTTTATCGATGGCGGTTATGATATCGTTTAGTACCTTGAGTGTGTCTGAGGTTCACCCATGACCAGCTCGGAAACCAAATTGCATAGTGGAGAAGGTACGGTGGGATTCAAAATGGTTGGGGATCTGTTTAGAAAGGCAGGGCAGGATGGAAATAGGTCTATAATAGTTTGGGTCTAGAGTGTCTCACCCTTGGAAGAGGGGGATGAGTGCGGCAGCTTTCCAATCTTTGGGGATCTCAGACGATACGAAAGAGGTTGAACAGGCTAGTAATAGGGGTTGCAACAATTTCAGCAGATAATTTTAGAAAGAGGGTCAACGTTGTGTTGAATGTCTACCCTTCTCACCTGGCTGTTCCATAGGGTGGGTGACTGGTACAGATAGGGGCTGGGCCTGAGTCTGGCCTATAGTCCTCCGGACGCAGTTTCTTATTGGCCATTTCCTCCCCTCTCGTTCTCTCCTCCAAGTCTGTGTTTCTACCTCTCTTCTGCGGCAGGGATTTGGTGCCTACTGGTGGGAGAAAGCAGCAGCATCATCATCAACAACTACATTCACAATGATTCGAATAGTTCAAAACGTAAAATACTATAGAATGAGTAGAAGTGGGTTCTAGCAAGGCCCTTCAATAAAATTACATTTTTCATAAAACGAGGGGAAAAAAAGTCCTTTAACACACATTACAATAAAACAGAGACCCACTAGATTACAACTCTATTTTTCCATCAGCAAACTGCAGCACTTCATGCGAAGTTGTCCAGAATTTACATGGTTTACTACTCTCAACAAGTCATTAGTTAAATGACAGAGGGGGCATCAGAAACTACTATACTTGTCTGCATCAGCATTGTTACTGTATAAAAACAGCATTGAAACATCATTTGGAGATGGTTACCCTATTGATTTGTTTACAGACTACATTTACACAGGTTCAGGAATGTATTCAGCAATCTAAACTAAGAGGTCTAGGATGTGCTCGTTATTTTATATAAGTTAGGTATAATTTGTACCTGAAGTGAACAGTTTGCTAGTTTCAGTGGTTCCTCTGTGGTCCAGGGAACCACCACTCTGCGGAAAAACAAACAGAACCAAACATATTAGTCATTTATATTATACAGAGCAACTTACAGGAGTGAGTGCATACATTTTTGTACTGGTCCCCTGTGGGTATCGAACCCACAACCCTGGCGTTGCAAGCACCATGCTCTACCAACTGAGCCAATATCAACATCAGTAGCTGGGTTTCCATCCAAATGGTGACAGATTTCATGCAAATATTCTCAAATCTGCATTAAAAACAATATGCAAATTTTTCCAACAGAGATGTTTCCATTGACTTGTTGCCGATAAAAAGGCTGTGCGTGATGACGTAGTGCACATAAAATAACTTTTGCCGTTAAATAAAATATACAAGTTAAATGGGTTTCCATCGCATTTGTCATAACAAATTTTGAGTTATACAGCAAAGGTGCCCACTCTGGTCTTGATAGGTGCTCTCTAGCCCAGTGGTTCCCAGACTGTGTGGTGGGGGCACAGTGTGTGTCATGAACAGTGCTTGTGCCCATAGAAATAGACGTGGGGTGCTGGATGTTCCCCAATGCTGGAAGGGGGACCTGAGTGAAACATTTTGGGAACCCCTAGCCAACAGCTTACAGATACAGTGCGGGTAGGTTACCTACATGAGATTATTTGTATTTGTCAAACAGCAGCCAAGCATCAATCATCATGTCACCAGAATAAGACATAATATTTATTGGCAAGGAGCATCAAGCTCATCACTGTGCACTTTCACCACCCTGTGAAGTTTATAACTTATTTTATCTGTAGCCTAATAAACTGCATGCTTTCCCAAGTTGTAGTGGGAGAACCAGACAACATGTCATTGCGTGACTCCAAGTTTACTTCAATATGATGGTTATTACATCAATATTAGTGCATAAAGGGGTTTCCACCTCCATTTCACAAAAAGATCCCACCTTGTATAGCGTATTTTGTTTTATCAACATTTGGAAAGTTTACCAACAAATGTGCTGTTTCCATCAGGTCTGTTGTGAATGTTTTTTTTATTCCACATAAAAAAGGTTGGATGGAAACCTGATTATTGAATTGTAATTATTGAACTGTGTGAGGTGAGAGTTTAGATTAAAGTCTGTGTGTTTGTATCTGCTGCTGACACCAAGTTTCGGGATCAATACAGATATTTATCCATCTACCTGCTGTGGATTGACAGGGCTACACATGGTGTGTGACAGTGGGCAACCGTTCCTCATTGTGTCCTTCCTGTCGTCACCTGCTGTGTACTGGGGGGTAGACTGGAGGGGCAAGCCAGCAGTAAACGGAGCACTAGAGCTCCCAACATCACTGTTGCCTGTTCCCGTACCAACCCTAGGGTCAACGGTCATACTCCTAGAGGGGTTAAGGGTCACAGGGCTGTGGGAGGGCTGGGGTTTGAGGGAAGGCTGTATCTTCTTGGTGAGGGGGTTTGTTAAGTTGGCCTTGACATCCTTGGCTTCATCCCCACCTCCACCCCCGGAAGCTTGGTGGTGCACCCCTGGCGGTTGTGGAGGGTGAGGTCCAGGAGAGGGCTTGGCCCTCACTGGGTCCAGTCCTGCGCTGGTCAAGGGTAGCACTCGATTTGGCAGGGGGTGCGTGTTCGGGTTGGACAGGCATCCGCGGGGCTGAGAGGGTTTCATGGGGGTCACCTGGAGGTAGGAGGCGGCCGGGGAGGGTTTGGGACCAGGCAACCCCAGAGGGATGACGTCTTTGACTGCAAACACAGGAGGAAGAATGATACAAGTGTGAGCAAATAAACCAGTAGAGATGGAACCCAGCATCATATGGATGAACCATCCCCTCCCATTGCACCACAAGTTTGCTCAAAAGAAAAAACGCACACTGCATTAATGCAGGTTAACAGCCCGAAAGCATTTCTTGGCCCACCACTATACGAAGGGCAACAAGATACCATAAATTGGTTAATAATAACTCAAATATTTTCAGAATACAGGGCAAGTGAGCAAGTAATAGTTTTGAGTTTGAGCCCAAAATAATCATGTAAGCTATATAGGTCGTTATGGTTATTGTGCCAAGCTGTTAAACAAAATCCACAGCCAGAGAGACAAAGAAACAGACACACCACACAGTAGCAGCCAGGGGTTTGACACAGTTCAAGGGTTAGTGTTAGCATAACACCAAATAACAACAATGAAGCATTATGCTGTAGCCTGTTATTGCTCCAAGCCACAACACAATAAAAACCCAGAAATTCTGTTTCTCACCCGCAATGGTGAAATATTGCCTAAGGCTACTCATCATTCTGTATACAGTTGAAGTCGGAAGTTTACAAACGCCTTAGCCAAATACATTTAAACTCCGTTTTTCACAATTCCTGACATTTACTCCTAGTAAACATTCCCTGTTTTAGATCAATTAGGATCACCACTTTATTTTAAGAATGTGAAATGTCAGAATAATAGTAAAGAATGATTTATTTCAGCTTTTATTTCTTTCATCACATTCCCAGTGGGTCAGAAGTTTACATACACTCAATTAGTATTTGGTAGAATTGCCTTTAAATTGTTTAACTTGGGTCAAACGTTTTGGGTAGCCTTCCACAAGCTTCCCACAATAAGTTGGGTGAATTTTGGCCCATTCCTCCTGACAGAGCTGGTGTAACAGTCAGGTTTGTAGGCCTCCTTGCTCGCACACGCTTTTCAGTTCTGCCCACAAATTTTCTATAGGATTGAGGTCAGGGCTTTGTGATGCCTACTCCAATACCTTGAATTTGTTGTCCTTAAGCCATTTTTCCACAACTTTGGAAGTATGCTTGGGGTCATTGTCACTTTTGGAAGAGCCATTTGCGACCAAGCTTTAACTTCCTGACTGATGTCTTGAGATGTTGCTTCAATATATCCACATCATTTTCCTGCCTCATGATGCCATCTATTTTGTGAAGTGCACCAGTCCCTCCTGCAGCAAAGCACTCCCACAACATTATGCTGCCACCCCCGTGCTTCACGGTTGGGATGGTGTTCTTCGGCTTGCAAGCCTCCCCCTTTTTCCTCCAAACATAACAATGGTCATTATGGCCAAACAGTTCTATTTTTGTTTCATCAGACCAGAGGACATTTCTCCAAAAAGTACGATCTTTGTCCCCATTAACAGTTGCAAACTGTAGTCTGGCTTTTTTAATGGCGGTTTTGGAGCAGTGGCTTCTTCCTTGCTGAGCAGCCTTTCAGGTTATGTCGATATAGGACTTGTTTTACTGTGGATATAGATACTTTTGTACCCGTTTCCTCCAGCATCTTCACAAGGTCCTTTGCTGTTGTTCTGGGATTGATTTGCACTTTTTGCACCAAAGTACGTTCATCTCTACAAGACAGAACGCGTCTCCTTCCTGAGCGGTATGACAGCTGCGTGGTCCCATGGTGTTTATACTTGCGTACTATTGTTTGTACAGATGAACGTGGCACCTTCAGGCGTTTGGAAATTGCTCCCAAGCATGAACCAGACTTGTGGAGGTCTACATTTTTTTTTCTGAGGTCTTGGCTGATTTCTTTTGATTTTCCCATGATGTCAAGCAAAGAGGCACTGAATTTGAAGGTAGGCCTTGAAATACAGCCACAAGTACATCTCCAATTGACTCAAATGATGTCAATTAGCATATCAGAAACTTCTAAAGCCATGACATTTTCTGGAATTTTCCAAGCTGTTTAAAAGGCACAGTCAACTTAGTGTATGTAAACTTCTGACCCACTGGAATTGTGATACAGTGAATGATACGTGAAATAATCTGTCTGTAAACAATTGTTAGAAAAATTACTTGTGTCAAGCACAAAGTAGATGTCCTAACTGACTTGCCAAAACTATAGTTTGTTAACAAGACATTCTTGGAGTGGTTGAAAAACAAGTTTTAATGATTCCAACCTAAGTTTATGTAAACTTCCGACTTCAACTGTAAGTACAATCTCACTCCGTTACATTAGCATGTGACAATGCCTGAGGCAGTCACACGAAGCAGCAGGCACCACAGTTATCTGCGTGTAGTGAAATCACGTGTGTTTGTATATAGATAGGCTCACTGAGTCATAAGTTCAGTGTTGTTTCATCAGTTGTCAAGATCTGAAACTCACCAGTACTGCCTTTTGGAGACAAGTAGTCTGCAATTGATCTGTAACAACAGACAAAAGTCAGTCAAGAAGTTATTCCCCAAAAAGTCAGGTTCAACATTATGCTGTATTTTAGTAAATTAAACATTGAAAATGGCATACAACAAATCATTCATACAATGGAAAGAGCAACCTGACCTTGGCAAAGTATTTCATTTTTTATTTAACTAGGCAAGTCAGTTAAGAACAAAGTCTTATTTACAATGACGGCCTACACTAAAGTAGATGGGTTACACCAGTCAATCATATAGACTGGTTATGTGTACTCGAAACCAGTTAGGCCTAATTGACAATAACACATTTATTAAGTCTACAAAGTAATTTGTCTCACTCGTTAACTTAGTCTTAGCTTAGCATGTTTTAAATCGTCTACAACGCAACACATTTGGGTTGTTAGCTTGCTACTCTAGCAACCAAATATTCTGTCGACTTGTAAAAAAGAGCTATCTACTGTAGCTAGCTAGCACTCCACTAGCTAGGTGACGTTAGATAGCTCCCAATGTTAATTAAACTTCCGCCAGGAACATCTAGCTAGCTAGGTTACACATTTGTATGTGATATGACTAACTTACATAGCTAATAGTTACTAGTTATCACTAACAAGCCAAAAAGATTTGACAACCTCACAATGGTTAGCTTGGTGGCTAGTTTGTTGCACAATACCGTCACAGATATAACAATGAGCCAGATGTTTCACCGGATGTATAAATCTGAAGCATCCGGTTGACGTTTCCACTGAGGAAGCCCAGTGGCCGAAAGTGGGAGAAATTTATTTTGGCCGTCCTTCTACACATTTTTACATTTTAGTCATTTAGCAGACGCTCTTATCCAGAGCGACTTACAGTAGTGAATGCATACATTTTTTTATCCGTACAGGTCCCCCGTGGGAATCGAACCCACAACCCTGGCGTTGCAAACACCATGCTCTACCAACTGAGCCACACATTTTATCAGCGATAAAACATTTGATCTCAATACAGTTTTTCTATAGCCAAAACTACCTGTTACGAACACAATGGGCTATGTTTAGTAGACGCGCACATCAGAGTAGGCGTTCCCTAACGGAAATGTGCAAATACCAGCTAGAAAGCCCCAATAAGATCTCGCTAGCTCGTGCTTGGCTCTGCCCACCTCCTTGCTTGTTCTGCCCACTATCGTTAATGTGCTCCCATTGGAAAGAACAGGTAGTGGTATATCTTTTGTTAGTTATAAACAATCTTAGGTAGCGTTAGCTAGCATTATCTTCTGGAACGCAGTTAGTTTCTTACCTCCCATTTCCTTCAGATTGCATTTTTCTCATTATGACAGAACAAGTTAACATTTAAATTGACTTCGCTATGTATTTGTTTCCGTATCAGACTATCAATAATGATATCTTCCTTGCTTTCACTCTCCCGCCTGCAGTAAAATTATGATACCCGCCATTTTTGTTCATTTACACAACGGGTGGGTCTAAACATGAATGCTGATTGGTTAAAACCGCATTTAAACCAGTTTCTATTCCACAAATTACCACCGGCTAAATCTATTACATTAAAATGCCTATTTACACTGTTCCATCTGACTGCGCAATCCACTGTCTCATCATCCCATCCAGGCAATTTATAAACTTGATCTCCAATGTAAAAACTACGAGCTCACAGAACAAGGCTCCGGGCAGCCGAGCGGAAATGGAGGAAAACTCGCCTCCCTGCGGACCTGGCATCCTTTCACTCACTCCTCTCTACATTCTCCTCTTCTGTCTCTGCTGCTAAAGCCACTTTCTACCACTCTAAATTCCAAGCATCTGCCTCTAACCCTAGGAAGCTCTTTGCTACCTTCTCCTCCCTCCTGAATCCTCCTCCCCCTCCCCCCCCCCCCCCCCACCCCTCCCTCTCTGCGGATGACTTCGTCAACCATTTTGAAAAGAAGGTTGACGATATCCGATCCTCGTTTGCTAAGTCAAACGACACCGCTGGTCCTGCTCACACTGCCCTACCCTGTGCTTTGACCTCTTTCTCCCCTCTCTCTCCAGATGAAATCTCGCGTCTTGTGACGGCCGGCCGCCCAACAACCTGCCCACTTGACCCTATCCCCTCCTCTCTTCTCCAGACCATTTCCGGAGACCTTCTCCCCTTCCTCACCTCGCTCATCAACTCATCCTTGACCGCTGGCTACGTCCCTTCCGTCTTCAAGAGAGCGAGAGTTGCACCCCTTCTGAAAAAACCTACACTCGATCCCTCCGATGTCAACAGCTACAGACCAGTATCCCTTCTTTCTTTTCTCTCCAAAACTCTTGAACGTGCCGTCCTTGGCCAGCTCTCCTGCTATCTCTCTCAGAATGACCTTCTTGATCCTAATCAGTCAGGTTTCAAGACTGGGCATTCAACTGAGACTGCTCTTCTCTGTGTCACGGAGGCTCTCCGCACTGCTAAAGCTAACTCTCTCTCCTCTGCTCTCTTCCTTCTAGACCTATCTGCTGCCTTTGATACTGTGAACCATCAGATCCTCCTCTCCACCCTCTCCGAGTTGGGCATCTCCGGCGCGGCCCACGCTTGGATTGCGTCCTACCTGACAGGTCGCTCCTACCAGGTGGCATGGCGAGAATCTGTCTCCGCACCATGCGCTCTCACCACTGGTGTCCCCCAGGGCTCTGTTCTAGGCCCTCTCCTATTCTCGCTATACACCAAGTCACTTGGCTCTGTCATATCCTCACATGGTCTCTCCTATCATTGCTATGCAGACGACACACAATTAATCTTCTCCTTTCCCCCTTCTGATAACCAGGTGGCGAATCGCATCTCTGCATGTCTGTCAGACATATCAGTGTGGATGACGGATCACCAGCTCAAGCTGAACCTCGGCAAGACGGAGCTGCTCTTCCTCCCGGGGAAGGACTGCCCGTTCCATGATCTCGCCATCACGGTTGACAACTCCCTTGTGTCCTCCTCCCAGAGTGCTAAGAACCTTGGCGTGATCCTGGACAACACCCTGTCGTTCTCCACTAACATCAAGGCGGTGACCCGATCCTGTAGGTTCATGCTCTACAACATTCGCAGAGTACGACCCTGCCTCACACAGGAAGCGGCGCAGGTCCTAATCCAGGCACTTGTCATCTCCCGTCTGGATTACTGCAACTCGCTGTTGGCTGGGCTCCCTGCCTGTGCCATTAAACCCCTACAACTCATCCAGAACGCCGCAGCCCGTCTGGTGTTCAACCTTCCCAAGTTCTCACGTCACCCCGCTCCTCCGCTCTCTCCACTGGCTTCCAGTTGAAGCTCGCATCCGCTACAAGACCATGGTGATTGCCTACGGAGCTGTGAAGGGAACGGCACCTCCATACCTTCAGGCTCTGATCAGGCACTACACCCAAACAAGGGCACTGCGTTCATCCACCACTGGCCTGCTGGCCCCCCTACCTCTGAGGAAGCACAGTTCCCGCTCAGCCCAGTCAAAACTGTTCGCTGCTCTGGCACCCCAATGGTGGAACAAGCTCCCTCACGACGCCAGGACAGCGGAGTCAATCACCACCTTCCGGAGACACCTGAAACCCCACCTCTTTAAGGAATACCTAGGATAGGATAAAGTAATCCTTCTAACCCCCCCCCCCCCCCCCCCCCCCCTTAAAAGATGTAGATGCACTATTGTAAAGTGGTTGTTCCACTGGATATCATGAGGTGAATGCACCATTTTGTAAGTCGCTCTGGATAAGAGCGTCTGCTAAATGACTTAAATGTAAATGTAATGTAAAAAGCATATAGACGTTCTCACATTTCTTTTAGTCTAACATTTCGTTTTCAACCGCGGAGATTTGTATAAAACTTGCTGTCTGTCTCTTGACATTTGCAACATTGTTTCAATATTCAAATTCTCCAGCTGTTGCATAGTAATGAATGTGTCTGGCAGTCGAAATCATGAATCAACATACTTTTTATGGATATATACAATGAAATATCAATAGAAAACAAATAAAACGAAACGAAGTGCAGCTTGTTTGCAGTCTTTCCAGCTTCAGTTTGAAGTGATTGTGTTAGCTGTGTTGTTGGCCAGCTCCTCTAACCAACAGTGTCCTAGTGAGAGAGCACATGTTATATGTCAGGTGAAATCGCGCATTGTTATGGATGTTTCCAAATAAATGTCACTAGGAAACAGTTTAAACAAATGCAGCTACTGTTGTTATTCTGGCTGCACTGTTTGACATGACTGTAAATTCGCCGTAGTTGGCTAGCTAGCAAGCAAGGGATAAGAACGTTGCCAGCCAGTATGGCAATGGAACATTTAGAGCGAACAACTGGGTATTGTCCATTGATACAGAGCAAAAAGACTTGACGACTTGGTCGCGTCTCTAACCGATAGAACGAACGACCAGCTGGCTTGGGTAGCAACCCTAGATTTCTGTCGGGATTATATCTTGTGGAAGGATGCAATATACTGAACAAAAATATAAACGCAACAATTTCAAGAGTTTGTGTTACAGTTCATATAAGGAAATCAGTCAATTGAAATAAATACCGTAGGCCCTATTCTATGGATTTCACATGACTGGGAGCCAGGCCCAACCAAACAATATGAGTTTTCCCCTGACAAAGGGGCTGTATTACAGACATAAACAATTCAGTACCCCACCCTCCCTCTGATGATCCCACAGGTGAAGAAGCCAGAAACTGCGTGCAGGCTTTTGTTTCAGCCCAGCACTAGCACACCTGATCCAACTAATTCTGTTCATGAACAGTTGATGATTTCAAAACAGGTGTATTAGTGAAAGGCTGTAACAAAAGCCTGCACACCCTGTGGCTCTCCAGAGATCACGGTTCTAGGTCCTGGGATGGCGTGGTTACACGTGGTCTGTGGTTGTGATGCCGGTTGGACGTACTGTCAAATTCTCTAAAATGACATTGGAGGCAGCTTATGGTAGAGAAATTAACATGTAATTATCTGGAAACTTCTCTGGTGGACATAACTGCATTCAGCATGCTAATTGTAAGCTCCCTCAAAATTGAAGAAATCTGTAGCATGGTGTTGCATGAAAAACCTGCACATTTTAGAGTGGCCTTTTATTGTCCCCAGTACAAGGTGCACCTGTGAAATAATGATGCTGTTTAATCAGTGTTCTTGATATGCCACACCTATCATGTGGATGGATTATTTGACAAAGGGTAAAATGCTCACTAACAGGGATGTAAACAAATTTGTGCACAAAATGTGAGAGAAATAAGCTTTTTGGTGGATAGAAAATGTCTGGGATTTTTTAATTCAGCTCATGAAACATGGCACCAGCACGTTGCGTTTATATTTCTGCAGTGGTGGAAAAAGTACCCAAATGTCATACTTGAGTAAAAGTAAAGATATCTTAATAGAAAATGACTCAAATGTCACCCAGTAAAATTCTGCTTGAGTAAAAGTCTAAAGTATTTGGTTTAAAATAAAAGTATCAAAAGTAAAAATCACTTCAAATTCCTTATATTAAAGCAAACCAGATGGCACAATTGTTTTTTTTAATTTACAGAAAGCCAGGGGCACACTAACACTCAAGACACAATTTACAAACAAAGCATGTGTGTTTAGTGAGTCCACCAGAGGCAGTAGGGATGACCAGGGATGTTCGGTTGATAAGTGCGTGAATTTGACTATTTTCCTGTCCTGCTAAGCATTCAAAATGTAAGAAGTACTTTTGGGTGTCAAGAAAAATGTATTGAGTAAAAAGTACAATATTTTCTTTAGGAATGTAGCAAAGTAAAAGTAGTCAAAAATATAAATTGTAAAGTACAGATAACATTTTATTAGTCACATGCGCCGAATACAACAGGTGTAGTGTAGACCTTAGTGAAATGCTTACTTACGCGCCCCTAACCAACAGTGCAGTTTAAAAAAAAACGATGAGATAAAAATACCCCCCAAAACTCCTTAAATAGTACTTTAAAGTATTTTTACACCACTATTTTTGTTCATGTGTAGTATGAATAAATCAAAATAAAGTTCATGAAAATATATAAATCATTATTTGAATATGTTGGTAACCCGTATAAAAGTGATAATGCCCTCGAAACCGGTGTTTGGAGGATATATTGGCACGGTTTGCCGGCCCTCGACAACACCCGTACCACATATCCTCCAAACACCAGCTTCTCTGGCATTATCACTTAAATGTGCATGTTCAGTAGCCAAACGTTGTCGAATAGAGCCTATACATGACTCCTTGTTCTACATATCGGAGGCGTTTGTTTTCTTCTACATAACGCCGTTATCTGAACGTTACAACAAAAAAAAAACATGGTCATGCTGAACACGACCGTGGGATGCATTCATTAACTCTTGCAATTGAAACCGTTGAGTGTTTAAGAACCAAACAGAGCGAAAACGAGCAGGGACACAAAGGAATTTGTCCAATAAAAATTGTTTTTGTTGAAAAAACGTTTTGCAACAGGATCAGAGTAATGAATAAACCCCTGCATTGAAATTCATACTAAAAACAATCATTCGATTTTGATAACATTTATAAAAAAATAATGGTACAAACTGACCAAATCATGTTTCTTCCCACACATTTATTGGTTCAGCACAGGTTTTAGTGCTGTACATCTAAAAAGTGCATCGCAATGAACCCTAATAACATTTATTCCAAATGATCGTATTTTCAGTCATAAGATTGCCAACCATTTCAAAAGAGAAAGCCTTGGGAATGGATGGGGAAGGATATAAGCGGCATATCCTATAGGAGCAGGTACCTACACTGCAGTTTCCCCATTTAGAGGGGTCTAGCAGCATACAGGGTAGCAAAAGTAAACTTATAGTAAAATGCATGTTCCACCATGAAGCCTATTCATAGGTTGTGGAATGCTCAAAGTTGCAGATAAAAATGTGATGTTTAGAATCAGCTTGCTTGGACATAGAAGAGAGTTGGTCTGTCATGTGCAACCTATTTCTATCTGTGAAATATGAATGCTTAGCCCTGAATGACACTGATGCTGGCTGAAGCAGAAAGACTGACATTGCAGGTACCAAACATTTGATCCCACTGACAAAACAGTAGCCATGTGCCACAATACTCACCAGGAAATGGATGGAAAGACATGTCACACACAGTAGTACTAGACATGTAAACGACACACAGAAGTAGCATCCAAGGCTAGGGGGCAGAGGGGAAAAAAAGCTATTTAGTCTCTGCCATGGCTCTCGAAGGAGATGGAAACAGTCTTCCAACTACTGATTCAGTGGTTCTACAGAGAATTGTACGACCAGAGACAGAGCACAGTGGAAAATAAAAACCAGTATAACCTTACGTGTTTAGTGTAAATAGCGGTTTACGTTTTCAAGCGCAAATATTCTTCTATAACATCTAAATATATACTATTTTCTAGCGAGACTAGGAAGTATGCTAACGCAGGACTAAATATTTTCAAATAAACTAGGCTTCATCATCACACTCGTAATCTCAATGATCCATTGTTAAACAGGGAAACAGACACAATAATAAGCCAGTGGAATGATTTGATAGTGTAGTCAGTTGTCCCCATAGAAGTGGCTTGATCAATTTTAATCTATACTAATTTATTAGTTACTTTATAATCCACATTTGTTAGACTCTCTATGCACAGTAGAGTTGAATATGAACACACATTCTTAGTGCCTATGTTTCTTGGACTGCAAGTACAGTGTGTGTGTGAGCTCCTTTGAGAGCTGTAGTATTACTAACCTCCTCCAACCCATATCCCTTTACCCCTACTCTATGCCACATGGAGTAGAATGAAGCTTCCCATAAACACTGATCTAAGGTCAGTTTTACATGCCTCCTCCGAAGGTTAGAAATTGATGGGAGGCTAATATAAAATCTGACCCTAGATCTGTAAATAAGCACAACTTCCTACTCCATGATGCAAAGTGCCCCCTTTCTCTTTTTATTTCTTGGCTTTGCCCTGGGCTGCCACGGCCTCCATAGCCTTCCTGACGGTTTCCTCGTCCCCCAGGAACTGCATGGGCTTAACAGGCTTCAGGTTCTTGTCCAGCTCATACAGGATGGGGATGCCTGTGGGCAGGTTCAGCTCCATGATGGCTTCCTCAGACATACCTGCAGGGGGCAGCACATAGGGGTTATGGTTAATCAGTGACGACAAAATAAATAATGTAAATTAAACAATCATAACAAACAAAGTGTATACAAAAACAATTAGCACACAGATGGACACATACATTTCATATGTGCAGATTAGAATGTGTAGGAAGTAAAACAATACTACCACAGACCAGTACTTCCTAGAAACCAAGCAGAATAAACTCCAATTCCAGTCCTGGAGAAAAACGGTGTGCAGGCTTTTGTTTCAGCCCAGCACAAGCACACCTGATCCGACTAATTCTGTTCATGAACAGTTGATTTCAAAACAGGTGTATTAGTGAAAGGCTGTAACAAAAGCCTGCACATCCTGTGGCTTTCTAGAGATCACGGTTCTAGGCAGTTCTTACTACTTACCCTCAAGATGCTTGACAATGCCCCTGAGGCTATTGCCATGGGCAGCGATAAGAACCCTCTTGCCCTGTTTGATCTGGGGCACAATCTCGTCGTTCCAGTAGGGCAGTGCCCGGGCGATGGTGTCCTTCAGGCTCTCACAGGATGGAAGCTGCTCTTCCGACAGGTCGCCATAACGACGGTCCTAAATAAAAGATGGAGATATTTAGTATGTCAACAAACAGAAAAATGCCTAACAGCAACCTGGGCCTAAACCCTCATACCACCATATTGCTTTCAGTCAATCAATTGCATTTATAAAGCCTTTTTTTACAATCAGCAGTTGTCACTATAGGCTGTGTTAACACAGGCAGCACAATTCTGATAATTTTGCCCAATTATTGGCAAAAGAACTGATGGGTCAAAAGACCAATTAGTAAAACATATCAGAATTGCACCCTAAATCTTAGGGGGTACAAATCTCGGGGGGGGGGGGAAACGACACTCTTGACCCAAACTGCTACAGACATATCTATCCTACCCTGCCTTTCTAAGGTCTTCAAAAGCCAAGTCAACAAACAGATTACCGACCATTTCGAATCCCACCGCACCTTCTCCGCTATGCAAGCTGGTTTCAGAGCTGGTCATGGGTGCACCTCAGCCACGCTCAAGGTCCTAAACAATATCTTAACCGCCATCGATAAGAAACAATACTGTGCAGCCGTATTCATTGACCTGGCCAAGGCTTTCGACTGTCAATCACCACATCCTCATCGGCAGACTCAATAGCCTTGGTTTCTCAAATGATTGCCTCGCCTGGTTCACCAACTACTTCTCTGATAGAGTTCAATGTGTCAAATTGGAGGGCCTGTTGTCCGGACCTCTGGCAGTCTTTATGGGGGTGCCACAGGGTTCTACTCTTGGGCCGACTCTTTTCTCTGTATACATCAATGATGTCGCTCTTGCTGCTGGTGAGTCTCTGATCCACCTCTACGCAGACGACACCATTCTGTATTCTTCTGTCCCTTCTTTGGACACTTAACAACCCTCCAGACGAGCTTCAATGCCATACAACTCTCCTTCTGTGGTCTCCAACTGCTCTTAAATACAAGTAAAACTAAATACATGCTCTTCAACCGATCGCTGCCTGCACCTGCCCGCCCGTCCAGCATCACTACTCTGGACGGTTCTGACTTAGAATATGTGGACAACTACAAATACCTAGGTGTCTGGTTAGACTAAACTCTCCTTCCAGACTCACATCAAACATCTCCAATCCAAAGTTAAATCTAGAATTGGCTTCATATTTCGCAACAAAGCATCCTTCACTCATGCTGCCAAACATACCCTCGTAAAACTGACCATCCTACCGATCCTCGACTTCAGCGATGTCATTTACAAAATAGCCTCCAATACCCTACTCAATAAACTGGATGCAGTCTATCACAGTGCCATCCGTTTTGTCACCAAAGCCCCATATACTACCCACCACTGCGACCTGTACGCTCTCGTTGGCTGGCCCTCGCTTCATACTCGTCGCCAAACCCACTGGCTCCAGGTCATCTACAAGACCCTGCTAGATAAGGGGGGACTTTATCTCAGCTCGCTGGTCACCATAGCAGCATCCACCTGTAGCACGCGCTCCAGCAGGTACATCTCTCTGGTCACCCCCAAAGCCAATTCCTCCTTCAGCCGCCTCTCCTTCCAGTTCTCTGCTGCCAATGACTGGAACGAACTACAAACATTTCTGAAACTGGAAACACATCTCCCTCACTAGCTTTAAGCACCAGCTGTCAGAGCAGCTCACAGATTACTACACATAGCCCATCTATCAATTCAGCCCAAACAACTACCTCTCCGTTACTGTATTTATTTAGCTCCTTTGCACCCCATTATTTCTATTTTTACTTTGCACTTTCTTCCACTGCAAATCTACCATTCCAGTGTTTTAATTGCTATATTGTATTTACTTCGCCACCGTGGACTTTTTTTGCCTTTACCTCCCTTATCTCACCTCATTTGCTCACATTGTTTATAGACTTATTTTTCTACTGAATGTTTGTTTTACTCCATCTAACTCTGTTGTGTGTCAAGCTGCTTTGCTTTATCTTGGCCAGGTCGCAATTGTAAATGAGAACTTGTTCTCAACTTGCCTACCTGGTTAAATAAAGGTGAAATAATTGTGTTTTTTAAAATTCTACTGAAATGGTGTTTGTTTACTAAAATATGCTTCTGTTCAAATCTGGTTAAAAGATTAAATGTAGTGAATAAAGCTCTCATTCTTTCAGTAATTTCTTAATTTTCTGAAGTCTACCAACACTTTACATTTTAGTAATTTAGCAGACGCTTTTATCCAGAGTGACTTACAGTAGTGAGTGCATACAGTTTCATACTGGTCCCCTGTGGGAAATCAAACCCACAACCTTCGCATTGCAAGTGCCATGCTCTACCAACTGAGCTGGACAACCTTGCCAGCAGGCATGCCAGCTAAGATAGAGTAGCTAGCTTGTGTAACTAACTTGTTTCATACTGCAGCCTGAAATGGCTACTTGGTAGCTAGTTATAAAATTGCTAGGTGGCTAGTAGTATCATCCCCAGCTTCCAAATTGGCATTCGTCCCCCCTCTTCCCTGTAACTATTCCCCAGGTCATTGCTGTAAATGAGAATGCGTTCTCATACTACTTACCTGGTAAAATAAGCGTACAATAAAAATAAAGAATGAAACAAATGTAACAATTTGGGAAGGAAGACACCTTCAACTGTCCAGTGCTTTTGGTTCTACATTGAATAACTCAGACAAAGTCATTGCATATTTCCATACGTTTAGCCTGTAAAGACCAGTAGGCCCATGCCTCTGTGCTGTATATCTCTGCTAGTCCTACTTGGTGATTTTTAAACACGACCCGACAGTGCAAATGACGCTGTCACCAATCGATTCTGATCTCAGCTGAACTTTGAACTTTACCCTCCTATATCACACTCCTCTGCAATACATTAACTCAGAGTTGAAACGCCAAAAGACCTTGATATACAAGAGCACCATGAATACAAATATATATTTTTAAAGGCCCAGCTCAGTCAAACATGATTTTCATGTGTTTTATATACACGCCGTGGCCAGTTTATTGCCCAGTTCACAAAAATGGTTTGCTCCTATATACAGTGAGTCACGTGGCCATCGCTTGCTATATGAAGGCATTGAAGCAGTCAGTTACTGTTCGATTTAATGTTAGAATGGGCAGAACGAATGACCTTGAGCGTGGTATCATTGTCGGTGCTAGTCGTGCCGGTTCCAGTATCTCAGAAAAGGCCGGCCTCCTGGGTTTTTCCACGCACAACAGTGTCTAGGGATACCGAGAATGTTTTTTTTTGATTGTCGCACCAAAGTCAGCAGCAGTCCTGTGGGTGAAATCAACGAGCTGTTGAGAGGTCGAAGGAGAATGGCAAGAATCGTGCAAGCTAACAGGCGGCCACAAACAAGCAAATAATGGCGCTGTACAACAGTGGTGTTCAAAACGGCATCTTGGACCGCCTAACTCGTCATCCTTGTCACGGATGGGCTATTGCAGCAGACAACCACACCGGGTTCCACTCCGATCAGCTAAAAACAAGAAGCGGCTCCAGTGGGTATGCGATCACCAACACTGGATAATTGAGGAGTGGAAAAATGTTCCCTGGTCTGACAAATCCTGGTTCCTGTTGAGTCATGCTGATGGTAGAGTCAGGATTTGGCGTAAGAAGCATGAGTCAATGGCCCCATCCTGCCTGGTGTCAACGGTACAGGCTGGTGGCGGGGGTGTGGGGAATGTTTTCCTTGACACCAATTTACCAACTTGTCCATGCCCTGAAGAATTCAGGCGGTTTTGGAGGAAAAGATACCTAATAAACTGGCCACTGAGTGTATATTTCCACACTGACGTTGGAATAATACTGTGAAACTGAATATTGTGATAATGCCCTTCTAGTGTAAGAGCTGTTTGAAAAGACCCCCTGAAATTTCAGCTTGTTTTGGTGGGATGGAGTTTTGGCCTGTCTGGTGACATCACCATGTGGTAAATTAATTAATAGACCAATAAGATAGAGTTCTAAACCTCTGACAATAACAGCTAGTTTTCCCCTCCCCACTCAGACCAAAATTCTGACTTGAGAAATTGCTCTTGCTAAGAAGTAATTATTTATTGTTAACCATTGATGAAAACAATCACAGTAAGGTACTTAATTGTTACCCAGAAATTTGATATTGAGATAAAAGCGGGTGCATTGGGCCTTTAAAAGATGCATGTACGTACAGTGCACTTGGAAAGTATTCAGTACCCTTGACTTTATCCACATTTATTGTTACAGCAATATTCTACTATGGATACAATACATTTTTCCCTCAATCTACACACAATAACATGAACAGGTGTTTAGAAACTTCAAAAGAATAACAGAAATAACTTATTTACATAAATATTCAGACCCTTTGCTATGAAACTCGAAATTGCGCTCAGGTGCATCCTGTTTCAATTGATCATCCTTGAGATGTTTCTACAACTAGATTGGAGTCCACCTGTGGTAAATTCAATTGATTGGACATGATTTGGAAAGGCACACGCCAGTTTATATGAGGTCCCACAGTTGACAGTGGATGTCAGTACAAAAAAAAAAGCCAAGCCATGAGGTCGAAGGAATTGTCTGTAGAGCTCTGAGACAGGATTGTGTCGAGGCACAGATCTTGTGAAGAGTACCAAAAAATGTCTACGGCATTGAAGGTCCCGAAGAACAAAGTCCTCAATTATTCTGAAATGTAAGAAGGTTGGAACCACCGAGACTCTTTCTAAAGCTAACCGCCCTGACAAACTGAGCAATCGGGGGAGAAGGGCCTTGGTCAGGGAGGTGACCAAGAACCCGATGGTCACTCTGACAGAGCTCCACTGTGGAGATGGGAGAATCTTCCAGAACGACAAACATCTCTGCAACACTCCACTAATCAGGCCTTTATGGTAGAGTGACCAGACGGAAGCCACTCCTCATTTCAAATGGTCACATACACATGGTTAGCAGATGTTAATGTGAGTGTAGCGAAATGCTTGTACTTCTAGTTCTGACCATGCAGTAATATCTAACAAGTAATCTAACAATTTCACAACAAAGGAATGAATAAGAATATGTACATATAAATATATGGATGAGCGATGGCTGAACGGCATAGGCAAGATGCAGTAGATGTTATAGAGTACAGAATATACATATGAGATGAGTAATGTAGGGTATGTAAACATTATATAAAGTGGCATTGTTTAAAGTGACTAGTGATACATTTATTACATCCAATTTTTAATTATTAAAGTGACTAGAGATTTGAGTCATTATGTTGACAGCAGCCACTCAATGACAGTGATGGCTGCTTAACAGTCTGATGGCCTTGAGATAGAAGCTGTTTTTCAGTCTCTCGGTCCCAGATTTGATGCACCTGTACTGACCTCGCCTTCTGGATGATAGCAGCGCGGTGAACAGGCAGTGGCTCGGGTGGTTGTTATCCTTGATGATCTTTTTGGCCTTCCTGTGACATCGGGTGGTGTAGGTGTCCTGGAGGGCAGGTAGTTTGCCCCCGGTGATTCGTTGTGCGGACCTCACTACCCTCTGGAGAGCCTTACGGTTGTGGGCAGAGCAGTTGCAATACCAGGCGGTGATATAGCCCGACAGGATGCTCTCGATTGTGCATCTGTAAAAGTTGAGTTTTTGATAAGCCAAATTTCTTCAGCCTCCTGAGGTTGAAGAGGCGCTGTTGCGCCTTCACCACGCTGTCTGTGTGGGTGGACCGTTTGAGTTTGTCCGTGATGTGTACGCTGAGGAACTTCTCCACTACTGTCCCGTCGATGTGGATATGGGGGGTGCTCCCTCTGCTGTTTCCTGAAGTCCACAATCATCTCCTTTGTTTTGTTGAGTGCGAGGTCATTTTCCTGACACCACACTCCGAGGGCCCTCACCTCCTCCCTGTAGGCCGTCTCGTCTTTGTTGGTAATCAAGCCTACCACTGTAGTGTCGTCTGCAAACTTGATGATTGAGTTGGAGGCGTGCATGGCCTCGCAGTCTTGGGTGAACAGGGAGTACAGGAGAGGGCTGAGAACGCGCCCTTGTGGAGCCCCAGTGTTGAGGATCTGCGGGCTGGAGATATTTCCTACCCTCACCACCTAGGAGCGGCCCGTCAGAAAGTCCAGGACCCAGTTGCACAGGGCGGGGTCGAGTCCCAGGGTCTTAATGACGAGTTTGGAGGGTATTGGGTGTTAAATGTCGAGCTGTAGTCAACGAACTGCATTCTTACATAGGTATTCCTCTTGTCCAGTTGGGTTAGGGCAGTGTGCAGTGTGATTACGATTGTGTCGTCTGTTGAGGCTGTAAGCAAATTGCAGAGCGTCTAGGGTGTCAGGTAGGGTGGAGGTGACTAGTCTCTCAAAGCACTTCATGATGACGGAAGTGAGTGCTACGGGGTGATAGTCGTTTAGCTCAGTTACCTTAGCTTTCTTGGGAACAGGAACAACGGTGGCCCTCTTGAATCATGTGGGAACAGGGATGGGATAGGGATTGACTGAATATGTCCGTAAACACACCAGCCGGCTGGTCTGCGCATGCTTGGAGAACACGGCTAGGGATGCCGTCTGGGCCGGCAGCCTTGCATGGGTTAACACGTTTAAATGTTTTACTCACGTTGGCTGCGGTGAAGGAGAGCCCACAGGTTTTGGTAGCGGCCCGTGTAAGTGGCAATGTATTGTCCTCAAAGTGAGCAAAGAAGTTGTTTAGTTTGTCTGGGAGCAAGACATCGGGGTCCCCGACGGGGCTGGTTTTCATTTTGTAGTCTGATTGACTGTAGACCCTGCCACATACCTCTCGTGTCTGAAACGTTGAATTGCGACTCTACTTTGTCTCTATACTGACGCTTAGCTTGTTTGATTGCCTTGCGGAGGGAATAGCTACACTGTTTGTATTCAGTCATGTTTCCGGTCACCTTGCCCTGGGTACATCACCGATGCACTTGCAAATAAACTCGCTCACCGAATCAGCGTATACATCAATGTTGTTGTCGACGCTATCCGGAACATATCGCAGTCCACGTGATCGAAGCAATCTTGAAGCGTGGAATCAGATTGGTCGGATCAGCGTTGAACAGACCTGAGCACTGGCATTTCCTGTTTTAGTTTGTCTGTCTGTCTGTCTGTCTGTAGGCTGGGAGCAACAAAATGGAGTCGTGGTCAGATTTGCCGAAAGGAAGGCGAGGGAGGGCTTTGTATGCATCACGGAAGGAAGAGTAACAATGATCCAGGATTTTGCCGGCCCGGGTCGTGCATTCGATATGCTGATAAAATTTAGGGAGCCTTGTTCAGATTAGCCTTGTTAAAATCCCCAGCTACAATAAATGCAGCCTCAGGATGTGGTTTCCAGTTTACATAGAGTCCAATGAAGTTCTTTCAGGGCCATCGGGGTGTCTGCTTGGGGGGGGGGGGGGGGTTGTGGGTGAATATACACGACTGATTATAATCGAAGAGAATTCTCTTGGTAGATAATGCCATCAGCATTTAATTGTAAGGAATTCTAGGACAGGTGAACAGAAAGACTTGAGTTCCTGTATGTTGTTATGATCACACCATGACTCGTTAATCATAAGGCATACACCCCCGCCCTTCTTACTAGAGAGATGTTTGTTTTTGTCGGCGCAATGCGTGAAGAGACCAGGTGGCTGTACCGACTCGGATAACGTATCGCGAGTGAGCCATATTTCCGTGAAACAAAGAATGTTACAATCTCTGTCTCTCTGGAAGGCAACCCTTGCTCGGATTTCGTCTACCTTGTTGTCAAGAGACTGGACATTGGCAAGTAGTATACTCGGTACCGGTGGCGAACTGCCGATCTACGGAGCCTGGCCAGAAGACCGCTCCGTCTGCACTAGAGGTCGACTGATTAATCGGAATGGCCGATTAATTAGGGCCGATTTCAAGTTCATAACAATCGGTATTTCTGGACACCGATTTGCCTATTTTTTTTTATACCTTTACTTAACTAGGCGAGTCAGTTAAGAACACATTCTTATTTTCAATGACGGCCTAGGAATGGTGGGTTAACTGCCTTGTTCAGGGGCAGAACGACAGATTTTTACTTTGTCAGCTCGGGGATTCAGTCTTGCAACCTTACGGTTAACTAGTCCAACGCTCTAACCACCTGCTTTACATTGCACTCCACGAGGAGCCTGCCAGTTACACGAATGTAGTAAGAAGTCAAGGTAAGTTGCAAGCTAGCATTAAACTTATCTTTTAAAACAATCATAATCACTAGTTAACTACACATGGTTGATGATATTACTAGATTATCTAGCCTGTCCTGCGTTGCATATAATCGATGTGGTGCCCATTCGCGAAAAAGGACCGTCATTGCTCCAACGTGTACCTAACCATAAACATCAATGTCTTTCTTAAAATCAATACACAAGTATATATTTTTAAACCTGCATATTTAGCTAAAAGAAATCCAGGTTAGCAGGCAATATTAACCAGTTGAAATTGTGTCACTTCTCTTGCGTTCATTGCATGCAGAGTCAGGGTTTGGGCCGCCGGGCTCGTTGCGAACTAATTTGCCAGAATTTTACGTAATTATGACATAACATTGAAGGTTGTGCAATGTAACAGGAATATTTAGACGTAGGGATGCCACCCATTAGATAAAATACGGAACGTTTTGTTTGAGATGATAGTTTCCGAATTCGACCATATTAATGACCTAAGGCTTGTATTTCTGTGTGTTTATTATATTATAATTAAGTCTATGATTTGATAGAGCAGTCTGAGCGGTGGTAGGCACCAGCAGGCTCGTAAGCATTAATTCAAACAGCACTTTCGTGCGTTTTGCCAGCAGGTCTTCACAATGCTTCAAGCATTGCGCTGTTTATGACTTCAAGCCCATCAACTCCAAGATTAGGTTGGTGTAACCAATGTGAAATGGCTAGCTAGTTAGCGGGGTGCGCGCTAATAGCGTTTCAAACGTCACTCGCTCTGAGACTTGGAGTAGTTGTTCCCCTTGCTCTGCATGGGTAACGCTGCTTCGAGGGTGGCTGTTGTCGATGTGTTCCTGGCTCGAGCGAGGAGGGGGACGGAAGGTATACTGTTTCACTGGCAATACTAAAGTGCCTATAAGAACATCCAATAGTCAAAGGTATATGAAATACAAATCGTACAGAGAGAAATACTCCTATAATAACTACAACCCAAAACTTCTTACCTGGGAATATTGAAAACTCATGTTAAAAGGAACCACCAGCTCATGTTCTGAGCAAGGCACTTAAACGTTAGCTTTCTTACATGGCACATATTGCACTTTTACTTTCTTCTCCAACACTTTGTTTTTGCATTATCTAAGCCAAATTGAACATGTTTCATTATTCATTTGAACTAAATAGATTTTATTGATGTATTATATTAAGTTAATTAGTTATTCAGTATTGTTGTAATTGTCATTATTACAAATAAATCAAACACTTTTACAAACAGACAATTAATTGCTATCAGCTTTTTTTGGTCCTCCAATAAATCTGTATCGGCGTTAAAAATCATAATCGGTCGACCTCTAGTCTGCACCTTCTGCGGCGCCGTTGTTTTGGGTCGCCTGCTGGGATCCGATCCATTGTCCTGGGTGGTGGACCAAACAGAGGATCCGCTTCGGGAAAGTCGTATCCCTGGTCGTAATGTTGGTAAGTTGACGTTGCGCTTATTTCCAATAGTTCCTCCCGGCTGTATGTAATAAGACTTAAGATTTCCTGGGGTAACAGTGTAAGAAATAACACACAACAAAAAAAAGAAGTACTACATAGTTTCCTAAGAACGCGAAGCGAGGCGGCCATCTCTGTCTGCGCCAGTAAAAGCACGACAGCGCGCTTGGAGTTTGCCAAAAAGCACCTAAAGCGCTCTCCTCAGCAGAACACACAATCCATAATAGTCTCTGGTACTACCCCTCTGACAGAACACTGGGTTGCCATGACGGAGGCCTTGGCATCTATGTAATCAGACAGCCCATACTCTGATCATGTCTCCTGTTAAGGGGCCGGTGCATCAATGAACTGGGGAAAACACATGTTGATACTTTGAGACATGCTTTACTGTAGCCCTCAGAAACATACTAGCACAGGGAAAAACTCAATCGTCAACATTTAAATCTGTCAAGACTTCCACTATAGGCTCTTCCCAATGCGAGTGAGCTAGCCTAAAGAAAGACTTATATTCTGTTGTTGTCTGATGTCATATATCAGGCAAAATCGTATTAATAATAGTGAGTGTGTGTGAATGCGTGTCCCTCACCTCGCTGATGATAGTGTAGAAGTCATGGTCTGGGTCCATGGTGGGAGGAGGGATATCGAAGCTCCGCCTCCAGATCTTCACCTGAGCCTCTCCATGCTTGGCAGCAGTCTCTGACTTGTTTAACCCCGTCAGGCCACCGTAGTGGCGTTCGTTGAGGCGCCAGGTCCGGTGGACGGGAAGCCACATCTGGTCAATGCTGTCCAGACACAGCCAAAGAGTGCGGATGGCCCTCTTCAGAACTGAGGTGTAGCATACGTCAAACTCATAGCCAGCATCTGAGGAAGAGAAAGGTTGTGATCAGGTTTGACTCATGATGATTTGTGGGTGGGTGGATGGACCAACAGAGTAAGACTAGGAAAATCAACAAATGGTCAAGTTCTGGGTTGGGACAAAAGCTTATGCTAGGTCGACAGGACCAGGAGTGGATTCGATGGAGAGTACAACACCTGGACACTACTGTAGACTATTTTTACATAATTCAAGCAAGCAACGTCATCATCTACTCATCCATCACTCCAGTGTTAATTTGCTAAATTGTAATTACTTCGCTTCTATGGCCTATTTATTGCCGTATCTCCTCACGCCGTTTGCACACACTGCATATAGACTTTCCCCCTATTGTGTTATTGACGTACGCTTGTTTATTCCATGTGTAACGCTGTGCTGTTTGTATCGCAATGCTTTGCTTTATCTTGGCTAGGTCGAAGTTGTAAATGAGAACTTGTTCTCAACTAGCTTACCTGGTTAAATAAAGGTGAGAAGAAAAAAAATCTGACATTGCACGGATTACTAAAAGTCTTCGTTTTGGGCCAAATATGACTATTTAGTCAGAAACACCAGATATTTGCCTAACCAATACAATAAGGCTTGATTTTATTACTTAATTACTATAACGAAGCAGCACGTCTAGAACTGCAGGTTCTCATCCTTCGGAAAAGCTGTGACGTCAAAAGTGGTGGAGTCGGGATCTCCGTTGCTCATTTGTCCACAGTGAAAGGGGGCTGAACTAATAGGCAACCAGAGGGCATTCTATTAATGTCCCGAGCGAACCGGGTTAGCGTTGATTGCATTCGATTTGGAACCGGCTGCGTCCCGGGCGTGAGCCAGGTGACCCCGTTTTGGCCACCAACACGTTGAGAAATGAGTAGGATTCTGTGTTTTCACATGCAGAAGTGATTGCATTTGATACAAAAGCTTATCTACCTTCCCAGTGAATCATGCTGCCTTGTTGACAACATGAACGAGAGCCGAAGATTACTGTTCGATTTGAGAAAGACGCTCCTTCCTCACCGCTTTTGACCGTTCACGTAATAAACCATAGCCCGGTGCACTTAATCGAACTCATTAGAACGGGGCATGAACAAAGTGGAAATAAGGGCGTGATTGACAACGGGGAGACACCACCATTCTATGTCAAATCGATGGAATTATCGTGTAACAAGTGGTTTCACATCTACATGTTTTATTGTAAATCATCAATAATAGTTGAGATCCCTACAAGCGGCAAAAAATGCCAAATGTGCAGGCACAGGTCTTTCGATAAACAGAGAATGGAAATGTACAATCAGTCAGTTGCATTAGTGAGGACATTTGATGTGTTGTGTCTGCTATAGTATCCTACAATGCAAGTAACTAGCTGGTCAAATAAAATAGAACTAGAATCCACCTTTCAGGGCCTGTCCTCCTCTCCTCGCCTCCCGTTCTCCAGTCTCGCTCAGATCGGCGTCGAACCAGCCACAAAATCTGTTCTCCTGGTTCCAGTTGCTCTCTCCGTGGCGGATCAACACCAGCTTGTAGGCGGCCATAGTGATAGAAGTATCTTAATTGGAACAAGCTCCGTATATAAGGAGGAAACGCCGCTGCTCAAGTTGAAAAGAAGCAACAGAATGGCTGGACCCAGCCAGCTACTTTTGAAGCTAGAGAAAATGAGTGATGCGATTGGTTATTTTCTCACTCTGTGTTTCACACCAATCCAATGGGATCCCGCTGCTGTAGGCCTACTTCCTGAATATTTCTCGACCAATGAAATAAAGGTAGGCGGGCACATGGGCCCATGACCTTCACAGTGAACAGGTATTTTATAGCTGTATTATAATGTTTTGTAGTTTGATACCTACAATGTGACTACTACCACATTTCAGTGGCATCAAAAGCAACCACTGAATTTGGACTGAAAATGATGAAGGATTGTAAATGTTATGATAGAATACTTAACTACCAGCGCCCCAATCTCACCTGATTTATCACATTCCTTTGATCAGTTGGGTGGATCATTCAGAGTCATCGCGACAGTTTTAGTAATCATCACTGCATTCTCAACCATCTTTGATGTCAAATAGGTCGATCAATTTTTTTCATTTATAATTCCGTTTTACACTGAACAAAATTATAAACGCAACATGCAGGAATTTCTAAGACTTTACTGAGTTCATACAAGGAAAACAGTCAATTGAAATAAACAAATTAGGCCTGAATCTATGGATTTCACATGACTGGTAATACCGATATGCATCTGTTGATCACAGATACCTTTAAAAAAAGGAAAAAGGTAGGGATGTGGATCAGAAAACCAGTCCGTAACTGGTGTGACCACCATTTGCCTCATGCAGCGCGACACATATCTCCTTCGCATAGATTTGATCAGGCTGTTGATTGTGGCCTGTAGAATGTTTGTCCCACTCATTTTCAAAGGCTGTGTGAAGTTGCTGGATATTGGCGGGAACTGGAACATGTGGTCGTAGACGTCAATCCAGAGCATCCCAAACATGCTTAATGGGTGACATGTCTGGTGAGTATGTAAGCCATGGAAGAACTGGTACATTTTCAGCTTCCAGGAATTGTGTACAGGTCCTTGCAAGATGGGGCCATGCATTATCATGCTGAAACATAAGATGATGGTGGTGGATGAATGGGACAACAATGGGCCTCAGGATCTCGTCACGGTATCTCTGTGCATTCAAATTGCCATTGATAAAATGCAATTGTGTTCATTGTCTGTTGCTTATGCCTGCCCATACCATAACCCCACCTCCACCTTGGGGCACACTGTTCACAACGTTTACATCAGCAAACCGCGCACTCACACATCGCCATACACGCTGTCTGCCATCTGCCCTGTACAGTTGAAACCGGAATTCATCCATGAAGAGCCCACTTCTCCAGCATGCCAGTGGCCTGGCCATTGAAGGTGAGCAATTGCCCACTGAAGTCGGTTATGATGCCGAACTGGAGTCAGGTCAAGACCCTGGCGAGGACTACTAGCACCAAGATTAGTTTCCCTGAGACGGTTTCTGACAGTTTGTGCAGAAATTCTTGGGTTGTGCAAACCAACAGTTTCATCAGCTGTACGGGTAGCTGGTCTCAAATGATCCAGCAGATGAAGAAGCCGGATGTGGAGGTCCTGGCGTGGTTACATGTGGTCTGCGGTTGTGAGGCCAGTTGGACGTACTGCCAAATTCTAAAACAACGTTGGAGGGACCTTATGGTAAAGAAAGGAACATTAAATTATCTGGAAACAGCTCTGGTAGACATTCCTGCAATCAGAATGACAATTGCACACTCCATCAAAACTTGAGACATCTGTAGCATTTGGTTGTGTGACAAAACTGCACATTTTAGAGTGGCCTTTTATTGCCCCAGCCCAAGGTGCACCTGTGTAATGATCATGCTGTTTAATCAGCTTCTTGATATGCCACACCTGTCAGGTGGATGTTTTATCTTGGCAAAGGAGAAATGTTCACTAACAGGGATGTAAACAAATTTGTTCACAAATTTGCGAGAAATAAGCTTTTTGTGTATATGGAACATTTTGGGGATCTTTTATGCAAAAATTTCAAAAACTCGGTTTTTGCTTTGTCATTATGGGGTATTGTGTGTAGATTAATGAGGGGGAAAAACAATGTAATCCATTTTAAAATAAGGCTGTAACGTAACAAAATGTGAAAAAAGTCAAGGGGTCTAAATACTTTTTGAATGCACTGTACGGGTTTCTAACTCCATTGAGAAATGATAATCAGAATCAGAGATTATGCAACAGATCTGCTTTGCTAACACTGGTTAAAAAGTGTTCAGAGACTCCGCTGATAACATCGACGAGCTAACATCCTCCATCATTGGCTTCATAAGGAAATGCATCTGCAATGTTGTCCCCACAGTAAAGGTTAGTTGCTTCCCAATCAAAAGCCCTGGATTAACACAGACGTTGGTGCTAAAATAAAGGACAGTGCTACCACATGCAGGGCTATCACAGACAACCCTGAGGCTACGGCTGAGGAAAGGAAAAAGCACAAGATGTCCTGTTACGACCTCCGCAGAGTCATCAAATGAGCAAAAGGACAATATAGGAAAAAGGTGGGCTTTGACGCCGCCGCTTGTGGCACGGGCTATAGTCCATCACAGATTATAAAGGAATACCCAGCCGTGATCTGCCCCACGATGCCTCTCTTCCAGATGAACTCAATGCATTTTATGTACGCTTTGGCAATAACAACGTGCGTGAGGGCCACCACCCACCCAGAGGACTGGGTGATCGCGCTCTCCGAGGCCGACATGAGTAAGGTCTTTAATCAAGTCAACATTCGCAAGGCCGTAGGACCGGACGATATTCCAGGACGGATTCTCAGAGCATGCACAGGTCAACTGGCAGGCATATTCAATTTAATTTCCAGCCTCTCCTTGTCCCAGCCTATAATCCCCACGTCTTAAAATGACTACCATCATTCCTGTTCACAAGAACGCTAAGGCTTCATGTCACAATTAATTCCGCCCTGTAGCACTCACATACTACTTTACTCATCTCATATGTATATACTGTATTCTATTCTACTGTATTTTAGTCACTCTAACACTCTAACATTGGTCAATCTAATATTTATATATTTCTTAATTCAATTTTTTTACTTTTAGATTTGTGTGTATTGTTATGAATTGTTAGATACTACTGCACTGTTGGAACTAAGAACACAAGCATTTCGCTACACCCGCAATAACATCTGCTAAATATGTGTATGTGACCAATAAAATTTGATTTGATCTGTAATCATGAAGTGCTTTGAAAGGTTGGTAATGGCACACATCAACTCCACCATCCCAGACACCCTAGACCCACTCCAATTTGCATACCACCCCAACAGATCCACAGACGACGCAATCTGCTGTATCTTCCACCCTCATTCCTACAGAACACATGATTGGGTAGGGATCACTAACCCCTGTAGATTCCTCCTAAACCTCCCAATTACATCTGCCTGCCAATGAACTTGAGATCAGAGAAAGAGCCAGAGCAGATTCATTCCCATTTACTGGGTCAATCCTCGTTTCCTCGGCCGTCATTAAGGCACACAAGCCCTTTCTCATCCAGGAGTTCCTCCAACACTTATCCATTTACATCAGTCTGTGACCCTCCCCAGAGTGTACTGAGTTGTCATAATGCTTCAGCAAATGTACATTATCCCAGGGGTGTTGGAAGACACAATGTAAGTAACCTAATTTATATCCCTCTTACAGCCCTGAATGCCTCTGTGGATCCTACAGCTATTGCATGCAGTAATCATATGCCTATGAACCAGAGTTATACTGTTAGCACTGAGGTGTTGTGCCCTAGCAGGAAGGCCACTGTGTACAGTTCACCCCGCACTAACATAAATAACCTGAGCATGTCTACCTCTGCCAAGCTTCCCAGTAAAGTAAGAAAAACAATCAAGCATCCCAGAAAAATGTTAAAAATAGCCCATGTTAACATACACTGCTCAAAAAAATAAAGGGAACACTTAAACAACACATCCTAGATCTGAATGAAAGAAACAATCTTATTAAATACTTTTTTCTTTACATAGTTGAATGTGCTGACAACAAAATCACACAAAAATAATCAATGGAAATCCAATTTATCAACCCATGGAGGTCTGGATTTGGAGTCACACTCAAAATTAAAGTGGAAAAGCACACTACAGGCTGATCCAACTTTGATGTAATGTCCTTAAAAAAAGTCAAAATGAGGCTCAGTAGTGTATGTGGCCTCCACGTGCCTGTATGACCTCCCTACAACGCCTGGGCATGCTCCTGATGAGGTGGCGGCTGGTCTCCTGAGGGATCTCCTCCCAGACCTGGACTAAAGTATCCGCCAACTCCTGGACAGTCGGTGGTGCAACGTGGCGTTGGTGGATGGAGCGAGACATGATGTCCCAGATGTGCTCAATTGGATTCAGGTCTGGGGAACGGGCGGGCCAGTCCATAGCATCAATGCCTTCCTCTTGCAGGAACTGCTGACACACTCCAGCCACATGAGGTCTAGCATTGTCTTGCATTAGGAGGAACCCAGGGCCAACCGCACCAGCATATGGTCTCACAAGGGGTCTGAGGATCTCATCTCGGTACCTAATGGCAGTCAGGCTACCTCTGGCGAGCACATGGAGGGCTGTGCGGCCCCCCAAAGAAATGCCACCCCACACCATGACTGACCTACCGCCAAACCGGTCATGCTGGAGGATGTTGCAGGCAGCAGAACGTTCTCCACAGCATCTCCAGACTCTGTCACATCTGTCACATGTGCTCAGTGTGAACCTGCTTTCATCTGTGAAGAGCACAGGGCGCCAGTGGCGAATTTGCCAATCTTGGTGTTCTCTGGCAAATGCCAACCGTCCTGCACGGTGTTGGGCTGTAAGCACAACCCCCACCTGTGGACGGCGGGCCCTCATACCACCCTCATGGAGTCTGTTTCTGACCATTTGAGCAGACACATGCACATTTGTGGCCTGCTGGAGGTCATTTTGCAGGCTCTGGCAGTGCTCCTCCTGCTCTTCCTTGCACAAAGGCGGAGGTAGCGGTCCTGCTGCTGGGTTGTTGCCCTCCTACAGCCTTCTCCACGTCTCCTGATGTACTGGCCTGTCTCCTGGTAGCGCCTCCATGCTCTGGACACTACGCTGACAGACACAGCAAAGCTTCTTGCCACAGCTCGCATTGATGTGCCATCCTGGATGAGCTGCACTACCTGAGCCACTTGTGTGGGTTGTAGACTCAGTCTCATGCTACCACTAGAGTGAAAGCACCGCCAGCATTCAAAAGTGACCAAAACATCAGCCAGGAAGCATTGGAACTGAGAAGTGGTCTGTGGTCTCCACCTGCAGAACCACTCCTTTATTGGGGGTATCTTGCTTATTGCCTATAATTTCCACCTGTTGTCTATTCCATTTGCACAACAGCATGTGAAATTTATTGTCAATCAGTGTTGCTTCCTAAGTGGACAGTTTGATTTCACAGAAGTGTGATCGACTTGGAGTTACATTGTGTTGTTTAAGTGTTCCCTTTATTTTTTTGAGCAGTATATGTAGCTTAAGAAACAAGGTTCATGAAATCAATAATTTGCTAGTAACATTCATATTCTGACAATCTCTGAAACTCACTTAGATAATACGTTTGATGATACAGTGGTAGCAATACATGGTTATAATATCGACAGAAATGCCAGGTGGAGGTATGGCTGTTTATATTCAGAACCACATTCCTGTAAAGCTTAGAGAGGATCTCATGTTAATACTGTTGAAGTAATATGGCTTCAGGTTCATCTGCCTCACCTAAAGCCCATTCTGGTGGGAAGCTGCTATAGACCACCAAGTGCTAACTGTCAGTATCAGGATAATATGTGTGAAATGCTTGATAATGTATGTGATATCAATAGAGAGGTATATTTTCTAGCCGATTTTAAATATTGACTGGTTTTCATCAGGCTTCCCACTCAAGATAAAGCTTCAAGCTGTAACTACTGCCTGCAAACTGGTTCAGGTTATCAATCAACCTACCAGGGTAGTTACAAACAGCACAGGAATGAAATCATCAACATGTATTGATCACATCTTTACTAATGCTGCAGAAATTAGTTTGAAAGCAGTATCCAAATCCATTGGATGTAGTGATCACAAAGTAGCCATATCTACGAAAACCAAGTTCCAAAGGCTGGGCATAATATAGTTTATAAGAGGTCATACAATAAGTTTTGCAGCGATTCCTATGTTGATGATGTAAAGAATATCTGTTGGTCCGTGGTCTGTAATGAGGAGCAACCGGACACTGCACTTGACACATTTATGAAATTGTTTATCCCAATTACTAATAAGCATGCACCCATTAAGAAAATGACTGTAAACGGTTAAATCCCTATGGATTGATGAGGAATTTAAAAATGGTGTGGTTGAGCGGGATGAGGAAAAATAAATGGCAAATAGGTCTGGCTGTACAACCGATTGGCAAATGTACTGCAAATTGAGAAATCATGTGACTAAACTGAATAAAAAGCAGAAGAAAATACACTATGAAACAAAGACAATTCACATAAAGAATGACAGTAAAAAGCTTTGGAGCACCTTAAATGAACTTTTGGGCAAAAAGGCAAACTTCGCTCCATCATTCATTGAATAAGATGGCTCATTTATCACAACACCCACTGATATTGCCAACTACTTTCATTATTTTTTCATTGGCAAGATTAGCAAACTTAGCAGCAAATGCTGACACTACACATCTCAGTATATCTGCCAAATTATGAAAGACAAGTATTGTAATTTTGAATTCCATAAAGTAAGTGTGGAATAGGTGAAAAAATATTGTTGTCTATCAACAATGACAAACCACCTGGGTCTGACAACTTGGATGGAAAATTACTGAGGATAATAGCGGACGATATTGCCATTCCTATTTGCCACATCTTCAATTTAAGTCCACTAGAAAGTGTGTGCCCTCAGGCCTGTTGGGAGGCAAAAGTTATTCCCCTACCTAAGGATAGTAAAGCCCCCTTTACTGGCTCAAATAGCCGACCAATCAGCCTGTTACCGACCCTTTGTAAACTTTTGAAAAAAAATGTGTTTGACCAGATACAATGCTATTTTACAGTAAACAAATTGACAACAGACTTTCAGCACGCTTACAGGGAAGGACATTCAACAACCACAGCACTTACACAAATGACAGATGATTTGCTGAGAGAAATTGATGATAAAAAGATTGTGGGGGCTGTTTTTTTAGACTTCAGTGCGGCTTTTGACATTATCGATCATAGTCTGTTGCTGGAAAAACGTATGTGTTATGGCTTTACACCCCCTGCTATATTGTGGATAAAGAGTTATCTGTCTAACAGAACACAGAGGGTGTTCTTTAATGGAAGCCTCTCCAACAATCAGGAATTCCCCAGGGCAGCTGTCTAGCCTGTTAGGGACAGACGTTCCGCTAGCGGAACGCCTCACCAATATCCAATGGTATAGAGTGGCGCGAATTACAAATACCTAAAAAATGCTAAAACTTCAATTTTTCAAACATATGACTATTTTACACCATTTTAAAGAGAAGACTCTCCTTTATCTAACCACATTGTCCGATTTCAAAAAGGCTTTACAACGAAAGCAAAACATTAGATTATGCCGGGAGAGTACCCAGCCAGAAATAATCACACACCCATTTTTCAAGCTGGCATATATGTCACAAAAACCAAAACCACAGCTAAATGCAGCACTAACCTTTGATGATCTTCATCAGATGACACTCCTAGGACATTATGTTATACAATACATGCATGTTTTGTTCAATCAAGTTCATATTTATATCAAAAACCAGCTTTTTACATTAGCATGTGATGTTCAGAACTAGCATACCCACTGCAAACTTCCGGTGAATTTACTAAATTACTCACGATAAACTTTGACAAAAAACATAACAATTATTTTAAGAATTATAGATACAGAACTCCTTTATGCAATCGCGGTGTCCGATTTTAAAATAGCTTTTCGGTGAAAGCACATTTTGCAATATTGTGAGTAGATAGCCCGGCCATCATGGCTAGCTATTTAGACACCCACCAAGTTTGGCACTCACTAAACTCAGATTTACTATAAGAAAAATTGGATTACCTTTGCTGTTCTTCATCAGAATGCACTCCCAGGACTTCTACTTCAACACCCAATGTTGTTTTGGTTCCAAATAATCCATAGTTATATCCAAATACCTCCGTTCTGTTCGTGCGTTCAAGTCACCTGCCGAAGGGTGACGCGCCGGCGCGTTTCGTTACAAAAAAATTCAAAATATTCCATTACCGTACTTCGAAGCATGTCAAACGCTGTTTAAAATAAATGTGAAAATAAATGCTCAAAGTGGAGGAGAGATTGACTTCATCATTACTTGTATTTGTGAGAGGTATTGACATGTTGAATGCACCGAGCTGTTTGTTTGAATTACTGGTACACAGCTCGGACACCGATGCATACCCACAAGACATGGCACCAGAGGTCTCATCAGTCCTCCAGAACAGACAATGAGAGGCGCACAGTACTACATAGGGCCATGACTACATGGAACTCTATTCCACATGAAGTAACTCATGCAAGCAGTAAAATTAGATTTTTAAAAAATGATAAAAACACACCTTATGGAACAGCGGAGACTGTGAAACAATACAAACATAGCCACACACACATCAAATCAAACTTTATTTGTCACATGCCCCAAAAACAACAAGTGTAGACCTTACCATGAAATGCTTACTTACAAGCCCTTAACCAACAGTGCAGTTCAAGAAGAGTTAAGAAAATATTTAACAAATTAACTAAAGTAAAAAAAGAAAAGAAAAGAATAAAAAGTAACACAATAACAAGGCTATATACAGGGGGTACCGGTTAGTTGAGGTAATTTGTACATGTAGGTAGGGGTGAAGTGACTATGCATAGATAAAAAACGGAGAGTAGCAGCAGTGTACAAAACAAATGGAGGGGGGGGGTCAATGTAATAGTCTGGTGGCCATTTTATTAATTGTTCAGCAGTCTTATGGCTTGGAGGTAGAAGCAGTTAAGGAGCCTTTTGGTCCTAGACTTGAAAGTGGCAGCTCTAGCCTTCACCTCGATTCAGATGTTTCCTATAATCCAAGGCTTCTGGATGGGATATGTACTGTTGTGTCTGGACTATCGTTAAATGTGAAGACCGTTATTTTATCAAATCAATTCTCTTGGTGTAATTATTATTATGCAATTAAACTAATAACGTAAACTTTAATTAACTAGGAAGTTGGGGCACCACGAAGAAAATGTATAGAGTCTCTATTTCCCGAATTGACTATTCAGATATTTTCATATCTTATCGGGTACAGTCTTCTATTAATCTTTACCTTCTGTTAGTCTCATTCCAAACGTAAAATTATTGGTTATCTGCACGAACCCTAGCATAAATTATGAATCAGCGATATACAAATTGGCTTAATTATTTATTTACTAACTAACTTAGTCAATCACAGAAATACATAACAAACAAACAGTAGATATTGGTTACTAACACAATGCATTGATAACATGATAGAAAAGTCCCTAGTGGGCTAAGCCGATATGACGGCTTGGTAGACAAAGGAAAGGGGTGGGGACTGAGAAAGAGCGGGAGAACAGAATGGATAACTGCACTCATAGAAATTGCTAATACTTCACATGAACGATCGCTCATTCAAAAATAAATTACAATTTACATATTTACGAGTGTAAGTCTTGCTTTCTCTCTCTCTCTGTGGTCACCGGTCCATCTGCTGGAGAGAGTCGACAGAAAAGTCTCTGGTTGCATTTCCCTCGACGATTAAAGTTGTAGGTTGTTAGAATGGATACTTCAGAGTACCATTCAGGAATGTTCTTAGATAGGTGTTTTTGGCGGTTGTCGGTATTCTTGTTCTAGGTTTACGTAATTTCTAGCTGCAGACTAGTAATTTGTCGTCTAGAATTTCTCACTTATTCTGTAGTGATCGAAATTCTCAGATGCTCCACGTGGTATTGTTTTCTGGTCTTGTAGTTTTAAACCATTTCACACTAGCTTCAGCTGCATGTTTTCTAGTCTTAGAAATTCAACCATTTGCAACCTTAGCTTACACCGTGGTTTGTGTGGTCTGGTGTGAATTGCGTCACGAGTGGGTTTTATACACTTCAGTGTAACGATCGTCTGGAAGAGGGGACCAAGATGCAGCGTGGTAAGTGGTCATAATTATATTTAATGAAACACTTTAAAACAAACAAGAAAGAAAACGAAAGCCAACAGTTCTACCAGGTGAACACACACAAGACAGAAAACAACTTCCCACAAAACCCCAAAGGAAAACAGGCTGCCTAAGTATGACTCCCAATCAGCGACAACGATGTACAGCTGTCCCTGATTGAGAGCCATACCAGGCCAAAACAAAGAAATACATAGAAAAAAGGACATAGAATGCCCACCCAAATCACACCCTGACCAAACCTAAATAGAGACATAAAAAGGCTCTCTCAGGTCAGGGCATGACATTCAGAGAAAATGGCGGTCCCATGACCAGGGGCGAAAATCTGATATCAACGTTGGAGGGGACAATTAAATGAAATTTTCTCAAGAGGAATTCCTGAGGGGTACACCAAAAGTAGTGCTGTAACACATAGCCTACATTGTAATATGGTAAATGTATATTGAGGAACCAAAGAAATAAGGTGTTTGCCGTACTCCTAAATACCGGTACCCAAAACAACACAACTAATCACAACAGCAATACCATTGCCTTTAACAAATCTTAGTTCACTCACCAGTTTAAGTTGAGAGTGGGGGTATCCATGGCATTTTCCAATTATGTTCCTATTTTACAAGTCAAAAAAATTGAGAACCTTTCATAATGTTGCCAAACAGACTCAACAAACTTACCTGAGACTCCCTGTCTCTGCCAGTCTGTCCCTACATATCTGTCCCCAACTCTGCTGTCTGTGTGCCATCTGTTGCCTGCTCTGCCTAATGACATCATTGTGAAACATTTCCATTAGAATTTAATTTCTTTCTTATGAACATTTTATCAACTAGTCTTTGAGATATTAGGCTCCTAGGGTTCTTACTATGCGTTTTGGTGTATTGAAAAATACTCTGATGTCCGTCTTTTATTTTTCTGCCATTTTTCTACCTGGCTGGCTGGCTGGCTACACACACAGTGTGTAGGTTATTTACAGTAGGAGATGGGCTTCTATCATCTTCAATCATTCTATTTGGGCTTCGATCTAAAAGGTAGCTAGCAAATGTGAAACAGATTAAAATGACAAGAGTTGACAGCTGTATGAGTTCACCATTTACACAACATATGCTGCAACCTTTTGTAATTTTAATAGTTTGTTTCATATTGGCTGGCTTCCAACAATAGCTGAATTTGCAAAGCTAGCGAGCACCAATTCAGTTTCAGTGGTGTTTGCTATAATCTTTGCTACCCGGGTTAAATAAAGGTGAAATAAAATAAATAAATAAAAGTTCCCTTGCGACAATTTAGCTTTTGCAACAAGACCATTAAATATATTTAAGACAATGGTAGAAGAGAGTGTAGTTCTGTTCAGTTTGGATTTCAGTTTATCGCTAACCTTATCACAGGGACTTTGAAGCACTAACTTACATCATCTGCATGCTGATCTTGGAATAAATTGACGATAGCAAAGATTCCATCTTTGACGACGCCACATAAATGGAATAGGTACTAGCTAGCTTAATAGTTAATATTTGCGTGCTAGCTCTGCATATTCAGCTAGTGTGTGCGCGATTGACTGGATTAACCTCACGTCAGTTATGTGCATTGAGTGCCTTTCAGACAGTAGATGCGACCTCTCTGTTACCTAGCAAGCTAAGGAACTGGCAGTGGATCAAACCATTGTGAGGCAAAGGGTGGGGGGGTCGCAATCTTTTGAAACTTAAAAACGCGCTATTAAGTGTCTATAATCAGCACAATTGCTTTCATTGCGTATTATTAATATTATTTAAATTACATAGTTATGTTTCAGTGATATATTGGAGGGGACAAATCATATTTTTCCCAGGATGGGGGGGTCGTGTCCCCCCCGTCCCCACCGGGATTTCCGCCCCTGCCCATGACGCCGACGTAATGTCTATGGCGTGGCCATTGATTTGGTTAACTTTATATGAAAAATCCATACCTTCATTTAGAAGGTTAACATCACATTACATCTTTTCACAAATAGTTTCATGTTTAATCACATACGTTTCACAATATTTAGATGTAAACCTGAGCTGGGAAATGTACACGTTAAGAGATACAGTTATGTGTGTTTCCTGTCCTTCATGAGATCACCAAATGAAACACACTCGTCATAACTGTTTTAAAATGAAACACAATACCTTGCTCTTGTTAAAGCTTTTAGAATTTATTTGAGGAGGACCGCGCCACATGGCTCAAACATCAGTTTTTAAACTCTTAAATATTTATGAATAGATCCACCATTGAGCACAAAAACAACACTTGTTACAGAATATTTTACATAGAAATAACATCATGAAATGAGAGTTTTACTATGTGATAATAGGTTGCTTCTTGTGTAAATATTTTCTGTCTGGATTTTAATGATTTGTATGTTTTTAAAGCTTTTAGAATTGATTTGAGGAGGACCGAACCACATGGCTCAAACATCAGTCCCCTCACCCTATCACCAACCACCATCGCCTGTCCAATCCCCCTCCAGCAGAGGTGGAACTCAAGCTCCTTCACCAACTTTAAATACCCCCACCTGTCACTAATCAGTGTGCCAGACCTCACTGTTTCAGTTTGCAAGTGTTTTGTTACAAGACACGTTTTCTCTTGCTAACCACCATCTGTGTTTGAATGGACACTCCACCACAATAGCCTTAACTCAAACCAACAGCAAGATAGTATTTTTACCACAACTCTGATCAGTTTTCACAGGCTGTAAAAGTCCAGTATTACCAGAATCCCCCCCTCCCAACCACACTTCAACATAGTTGGTTCATAACCACATACAACTGGGATAAATCTATTTGAACTCTCCTCCAACTGGCAATTACTAGTGGAGGGGTCAAGCCTGAGCTCTGACTTCTCACACATGCTGACCTCTGAGGTCAACTACTAAGGAAATTACCTCGGTAACAGCATTTTCGGCAGTTAAATGCAACTACAAAACATTATTTATAAAAATATATTATGGTTTTTGAACGCTTTGTTTACAAGCATGAAAGCTGCACTTGTAGTTTATGGTTGACGCAGCGTTTCACAACGAGTTGAAAACAAGTGAATGCATCCTACTGGTATTTAAGCCTTCACAACTGGTAATTGCCACCTTCTCACTTGGTTATAAACGCAGCATTAGACATCTAGGAGGTTGGGCAGGGAAAGCGCCAATCGCGAGTCTCTATGCCAAGTGGGTGTGTCTTTACGCGGAAGACGACACTGTTTTGTTTGAAAGCTTGCCGTAGGCCAGAATCAGCAGCGTTGAGACAACAGCGTAGAAACAACTCGTCTGAGTCCCTCATCCTGGCTCTTATCTGTCCATTCGCCGACGCTTGTAATACCCCACGTCCCACTTTGGGATGGACGAAACGAGCCCCCTCGTCTCCCCTCTCCAGGACTCCATAGATTACAACTACTGCCAGAGCGAAGCCAACAGTCCGAGAACGCCGGGTTCTGTTGTGCGAGTGTCGGCTGGGAGCCCGGGACGCAGCCGTGAGAGACAGCCGCTTCTGGACCGGGACAGAGGGAATTCTCCGCGGGATCCACACAGGAATGAGTTTCCGGAGGACCCGGAGTTTAGGGAGATCGTGAGAAAAGCAGAACAAGCCATAGAAGAAGAAATATTTCCAGAGAGGATCTGCCAAGGGTCCAGTGGTAGCTACTTCGTCAAAGACTCTCAAGGGGTGAGACAGACAAGCTTCTAGCTACTATGGTCTTTCTTTCTAGAGGGGCAGAGGGAGAGCGAGAGATGTAAAAAAATACAGACAGATAAACAGGGAGGGAGACGAATAGGGAGAGGATGCCGTCTCTCATGTTTGAAAATGTCCTTTGTTTTCAAGTAAATCATATAATTCAGTTTCATGCAGCAACAACATCACATGATTTTGCTTACTGTCTGTCTGCTCTGGCAACCTGCTGTTGCTGATTCTAGCCCTGACTGTGCAGTGATGTCATCATGTTCTGTATTGAGTTCCAGCATGTATCTGCAGTGTTGATTTTTGGGTTGAGGTGAGCATTTTACACATGGTGGCTTGTTTCTAGCCATGGTAGACCTTGCCGTATAGTAGATTGGTGTGTATATATATATACTGAATATATATATATATATACGCGATGTAGAGTGTTCCCATGTTTCATGAGCTGAAAAAGATCACAGAAATGTACCATTTTCTCAAATGTTGTGCACAAATATGTTTACATCCCTGTTAGTGAGCATTTCTCCTTTGCCAAGATAATCCATCCACCTGACAGGTGTGGCATATCAAGAAGCTGATTCAACAGCATGATCATTACACCGGTGCACTTTGCTGGGGACAATAAAAGGCCACTCTAAACTGCAGTTTTGTCACACAACTCAATGCCACAGATGTCTCAAGTTTTGAGGGAGTGTGCAATTGGCATGCTGACTGCAGTTATGTCCACCAGAGCTGTTGCCAGAATTTAATGTAAATTTCTCTACCATAAGCCGCCTCCAATGTGTCGTTTTAGAAAATTTGGCAGTACGTCCATCTGGCCTCACAAACACAGACCACGTGTAACCACGCCATCCCAGGACCTCCACATCTGGCATCTTTACCTGTGGGATCGTCTGAGACCAGCCACCCGGACAGCTGATGGAACTGTGGCTTTGCACAATCAGAGTTTCTGCACAAACTGCACAAATTGTCAGAAACAGTCTCGGGGAAGATCATCCGTGTGCTCATCGTCCTCACCAGGGTCTTGACCTGACTGCAGTTCAACATCGTAACTGACTAAAGTGGGCAAATGCTCACTTTCGATGGCCACTGGCGAGCTTGAGAACTGTGATCTTCACAGATAAATCCTGGTTTCAACTGTACTGGGCAGATGGCAGACAAGTATGACGTTGTGTGGGCGAGTGGTTTCCTGATGTCAACGTTGTGAACAGTGTGCCCCGTGGTGGTGGGGTTATGATATGAGCAGGAATAAGCTACAGACAACGAGCACAATTGCATTTTATCGATGGTAATTTGATTGCACAGAGATACCGTGATGAGATTCTGAGGTCCATTGTCGTGCCATTCATCACCTCATGTTTCAGCATGATAATGCAGAGCCCCATGTCGCAAGGATCTGTACACAATTGCTGGAAGCTGAAGAAGTACCAGTTCTTTTATGGCCTGCATACTCACTAGACATGTTACCCGTTGAGCATGTTTGGGATGCTCTGGATCAACGTGTACTCCAGTGTGTTCCATTTCCCGCCAATATCCAGCAACTTCACACAGCCATTGAAAAGGAGTGGGACAACATTCCACAGGCCACAATCAACAGCCTGATCAACTCTACGTGAAGGAGATGTGTCGCGCTGCATGAGGCAAATGGTGGTCACACCAGATACTGACTGGTTTTGTAATCCACACTCCTATCTTTTTTTTAAGGTATCTGTGACCAACCAACGCATATCTGTATTCCCAGTCATGTGAAATCCATAGATTAGGGCCTAATGAATTTATTTCAATTGACTGATTTCTTCATATGAACTGGAACTGTAAAATCTTTGAAATTGTTTCATGCTAGGCTGGGGGTGTGACCTGGCGGCATCTCAAAGCCCAGGGTCATTGGCAGTCAGGCTAGGAAAAACATCTGTGGGCTGCCAGCCCTGCATAACGCATAGAATAGAAAGAAGTTGCCCCCAGACACTGGTCTAAGGATAGAGACATTGTAAGATCCTAGACGTGCCTTTGGGCGACTTTTAACACAAGTGTGGTGCAAAGTGCACACAGGCCCAATCTCTCAGACATTAGCTGTCACTATCAGTTCTCAGGCCTAAGCTAATTGTAATTTGCTGCCATTCCTGTATAGAAAAGGTTGAGACATCTTGTCATACAGTTCGTTAGTTCCTTTTTAAATGAGGCAGGCTGGGAGAGAATTGTACAGACATTCTATGCATTGTTCACATGTAAGTAAGCTCGACCCTAGACCTGTCAGTCTTTTTTTGAACCCATAGAAAATCAATTTAGCTTACTCTGTGTGTTTTGTGTACCATGTAGGCTACTATCTGTGTGAAGATGTCGTAACTCAGGAGAGGTCATGTATTAGCAATCTGAATGGCTGAAGGTAGAAGCCTCCATTTTCTCTCCAGAGGTATGCCTAGTAATAAACATCCTCACACTCTCTGAAGATGGCCACTTAATTTCCATTCCCTAGCCTCTCTCTCTCTCCTTTCTCTCAATTCCACATGCTCAATTAACACAGTTCTGTTACTCTCCTATGGACCAGTGAACTATTAAAGGCAACAGATATAACCTTATTACCAGGCACTGTCTCAGCCAAGGTTACATAGGCTGCGTTCCAGGGCGTCTTTACTGCAGTCATGGGACAAAACATTACCATGATTTTTTTGGGGGGGGGATTTTCACAAAATGTAATCCGAGGAAGGATTATTGACATTTGTATTTTACAGTATAATTGAGAAATAATTTATTTAATTTTGAATATTTGTGACATGTTGGCCTTTTATCCAGGCGCCCTTTAACATAATGTTTCCTCTGGATAAATCCATTGGGATTCAATGACTTTTTGACAGCATCTCTTTTGATTTAGACAGAACTTTCCATACATGTTTGCCCATGGAAGAAGTGGCTAGAAAGTTACTGTTTGTGCCTGAATGCCAAAATATTAAAGTTGACCCATTTTCCATACCCCACCATACCATGAGACGTACGCTACATGGCCAAAGGTATGTGGACACCCCTTCAAATTAGTGGATTTGGCTATTTCAGTCACACCCGTTGCTGACGGGTGTATAAAATTTAACACACAGCCATGCAATCTCCATAGACAAGCATTGGCAGTAGAATGGCCTTACTGAAGAGCTCAGTGACTTTCAACGTGGCACCGTCAAAGGATGCAACCTTTCCAACAAGTTAGTTCATCAAATGTGTAAAGCTCATCGCCATTGTACTCTGCAGCAGTGGAAACGTGTTCTCTGGAGTGATGAATCACGCTTCACCATCTGGCAGTCCGACGGATGAATCTGGCTTTGGCGGATGCCAGGAGAATGCTACCTGCCCGACTGCATAGTGCCAACTGTAAAGTTTGGTGGAGGAGGAATAATGGTCTGGGGCTGTTTTTCATGTAAATTCTGTTAAGGGAAATATTAACGCTACAGCATAAATTGACATTCTAGACAATTCCGTGCTTCCAACTTTGTGGCAACAGTTTGGGGAAGGCCCTTTCCTGTTTCAGCATGACAATGCCCCCGTGCACAAAGAGAGGTCCACAGAGAAATTATTTGTCGATATTGTTGTGGAAGAAATTGACTGGCCTGCACAGAGCCTTGACCTCAACCCCATCGAACACCTTTGGGATGAATTGGAACGCCGACTGCGAGCCAGGGCTAATTGCCCAACAACAGTGCCCAACCTCACTGAAGCTCTTGTGGCTGAATGGATGCAAGTCCCTGCAGCAATGTTCCAACATCCAGTGGAAAGCCTTTCCAGAAGAGTGGAGGCTGTTATCGCAGCAAAGGGGAGACCAACTCCATATTAATGCCCATGATTTTGGGATGAGATGTTCGACGAGCAGGTGTCCACATACCTTTGGCCATGTAGTGTACATTTCTTCATCACTGGAAAAGATAAATGGTCAAGTTTTATATCATTACAAACAGTGTTGTCAATAATGTTATTTCTTGAAAAAAAGTTTCAAATCATAATGTCATTTTTAAACCTTCAATGATCTAAAAACGCGTAAAGTTTCTTCCATATTCGCATATGTTGTAGCTCAGACCCTATTTCACATCATCTGAGGTGTTTGTGTTGTGCCCGCCATCGGTTGAGACACAGCATGCTATTGAAATGACACCCACCCTGTATTCAATCATAGAAATATAGATTTCATAGAATGGACCTACCCCTTCAGAAGACTGACATTTAGCTAGTACACCACTGACATTTCATTTTTTTTTTTTATTAAACATATTTACTTCTGATTACTACCACAAAGATGACCGCCAGTCCACCCTCTGTTGAATGATAACTTAAATGGTCATGGGCAATTCCACGGTAACGGATTTGTGCTTTAACTCAGATTTGTTACTTTAAAATGTATGCCAAACAATAGACATTGATTCCCAAGTTTAACAAACCATACAAATATATGTACAAGGAATCAATTTGCCTAGACTGATTTACTTATGAACTGTAATTCAGTAAAACTTTGAAATTGTTGCATTTATATTTTTGTTCAGTATAGTAAATGGAAAGAGGGTAGGTGCCAGTATGAGCTGGGAGAAGTGACATTAACTGGAAAGAG